>NW_020229935.1:217500-230000 GCF_003227715.2 Harpegnathos saltator
TCCCGCCATTTTGTGTTTTCGTAAGGTTGGCATTGAACCTTCTAAAACGCCATTCATTCATTATGATTCATTGGCGCGCATAACCTCAAAAATAACAGTTGATGCAATGACGAGAGAAGCTCTATATTCGACGCTGCACTCGATAAGAATTCCAGCGAGGAAAAGATGCTGCTAAAGCGTGCGCTTTCCGCTTGCTCGTTCTTGGGGAAAATATCGTGTCCCGCAACACGCGCAAATATTGCTTCCGTCGCTTTAACCCTTTAACGCCCGACTTTTTTATAAGTGTTTTGAAAATAAAATTTGAGTTTTTTTGAACTGAGACTATAAGTAGTGATAACCAAAAAAGATATCAGAATTTTACATCTATCGAAAAACTATCTTTCCAAGCAGAAACTACTCTCAGAAGTGAAAAATATGCCTGATCGGTGAAATTTTTTTTTTAGTTTTAATAATTTTATATCATACCTCTAATTTATATCATAATAATTTATTATCATACTTCTTAATAATTTTATATCATAATGGTTGGAAAAATTCCTCGAAACATAAAACTCATATTCAGAATTTGATTTTTATTTACCCGGAGTGGAATTGCATAAAACACCGAGAGATGCAGAGGGGAATTTTAAAGTTTTGAAAATTATTTTTGTCCTGCTTTGCTTCCCTTTCGAGCTGCACAATTGACAACGTCTTTTACTTAACAGGCATGTGCTTGTTGTAACACTTCCTGATGTACGAAAAACGAAAACTAACAATCGACTGAGCGGAAAATGTAAAGTAATATTGTACTTCTGAACGAATAAATTTGTATTTTTTTTTGTAAATATAACGGTAAAAGTGATAAACATGGACACATTCGGAGATGACTATCCAGATGGAAAAACCGTGAAACAATTACACGGGAAATCAATCGTTTACTTCTGAATAAATGAGTACATGAAGTTTCCGCTTTTCGTTTGTTGGTTTCGTTAGTTTGGTTTTTTTATCGTTCGTTTTTTGTTTATTGGTAAATATGACTTGGATCCTAAAAACATATACGAAATGAGCAACCTCAATACAGAGAAAAATGAAGGGTAATCTGTACGACATAACTCTGATAGTCAGCTTGTCATTTTTGAGCTGAAACTTTACTATATTTGTGAAGCGAAGTTTATCATTCAGAGCTTCAAGCTTATTATTTCAGAAGAATATCTTATAGATCACCATTTAGGTAGTCAATCGTCCCTTCATTTTTCGCCGCATAAAGAACTGCAGGTCACCAGGTTTCACGAAAATGGCTTGATTTCTTGATTTTCGTGTCCACCATATTGGATTCGCCATTTTGAATTTCTGTATTCTTTTAATTTCACATTTTGCATCTGAGAAAGCTTCCAAATGTATAAAATTACAGATACAGAAATGTATAAAATAACAGATACCAATCTATTCATTTATAGTGCACTTCTAGATGTCAGTAACGATACCAACTATGCCTATTTGGAATTTGACAAAACATGTTATCATTAAAACTGAGCTAAAAACAGACTAAACCGAATCTACATACAATCTATATACCATTTCTCTGGTGCAAAGAAAACGAGAATATCTCCTTTTTTCACCAATGGATTTATGGATTCTTAAATGCGTTTCTGGTAACTATAGTTACCAGTAGGCGTTAAAGGGTTAAAGATGGCGATTTTCACGCGATCATCCGCGCTCTGAAACGAAGCCACGAGGGCTTGAGGCCGAAAATTCGGCAGCGTTCTTGAATGAAAACCCGATCTACACGCAAGTAGAACTTGCAGAACAGCTCGGAGTTGACCGAGCGGCAGTTTCAAGGCGAGTGCATGGAGCGGGAAAAATTCAGAAGCTCGGGAAACGCGTGTCCCATGAATTGTCGCGAAGCGGCATTACCCGCCGTTTGAGTGCGTGCGTTTCATTGCCTTCCTAACAGCGCAAATAGGATTTCTTCCTGCCACCGGCGATGAAAAACGCATTATTTTCATCGAACAGCCTTCTACGTCAGTGGCGAGAGCAAATATTCACAGTAAGAAGGTCCTTTCGCGCGCGCGCGCGCGCGAGAGGTTATGTGCACCAAAGAATCATAAACGACGATTTGGAAGGTCCAATCAACCAAGCAGTCTGACGAAAGCACAAAACGCCGGGCAAACATTTCAATTTAGAAAAATCACATTAGACGGCCGAAGAAAGGGACTGAAAATTTTGCACACGCCTAATGGGTTATTCGCGAGATCGGAGCGAATCTTCCGAGCTCTCCCCTAACGACTCCCCCCCCCCACGTACGCAACTTTTTCTAATCTTGTTCCATCGATCACCACAAAAACGACGACGGTTCGCGGTGCAGCGATACCTCCGAACGTTTACACCCCCCGTTTCTCCCGCTTCTCGGCGGCCGATTATTCGCGGCGAAATCCGATATTCCTGACGAATCGGTTACCGGCCCTCCCGGAGGCGCAGCCGCTGATAAATCGCATTAAAGAAAGCCCGGGGTTGCTCCGACGATTCTCCGCGAATTCGCGCGGATAAACATCCCCGGCCGGGCGTCGACGCGAACTCCAAGTTCCGCCGCGAGCTTTAATGAGACGATCCACTTATAACTTCGCCGGCCTCGGGACTGGAGCAACCGCCAACATTTCGACGCGCTTTGTGTTTCGCGAGATGTCCAGATCACCTCGCTCCCTCCCTCCAACGTGAGACCCGGCTCTCTCTCTCTCTCTCTCTCTCTGACCTTCGACGGCTGTCGCTCACGACTCGAAGCGAACCTCCGGGACGGAGCAGTCCTTTTCGCCTCTTCCGCGCGAATTCCAGCCGAATTCGACGACGACGCCGTCACGAGGACAGTCGGGACGTGGAGCACGTACACCGGGGAATCCCTCGACCGGGTCGCGCGTGTGCCACGAGCGCGCTGCTCGCCGGCGACTTTCACGGCTAATTCGCCCGATCGGCGCCCTAATTGCCGCGCGCCGCAAGACGAATCGCCGATCTCTCCGAGCGAGGCGCGGCGAACGAGAGTTACACGCTCGCTCGGCTCAAGCGGAGCGGACGGCCGAGGAGAGACACTCTCTCGGAGAGGAGAGCGCGCGCGCTTAGCGCACTTGTGTCAACAACGCGAACGGGAAAGAAATCTTGGCAGAAGCGAGGCCGAGGAGCGTTGATAAAGACGCGCGGCCACTGTAGCCCGCTGGCGGGGGGGGGTGGGGGGCAGGGGAGGGAAGGGGGGACTGAAAATGTGGAAATTGCGCAGTGCGTGCGCGCGTATCCTAGACGCGCACGGCGCCAGGAGGGCCGCAAGGATCGGAGCGTACGGACTCGACGCGACGCAACAACGATGCGAGCGCGATTCTCCTCCTCCTCCTCCTCCTGCTGTCTGGCGCAGCGGGGGCGCGGAGGGAGGGGGAAACGGGACGCCAAATCCCGGCGTTTTTAATGAGGATCGCCGTGCGCAACCGTGCGCGTGCGATGATCGCGCGCAAGAATGCGATTGCGCTCCTCCGACGGGCGTCTTTACGATTTGTTTTGGCTGCGAGAAACGCATAAAGCGGAGCGAGGGGTTCTATATAGCGCGCCATAGGTAGGGACGAAGGCGAGGGAGGGAGAGGGTGAGAGAGGATGGGTGAGAGAGAGAGAGAGAGAAAGAGAGAGCGACGGGGGAGGGGGAGAGGGGAGCGAGGAGAGGATGGCTCGTGGCTGCACATGCGCGCTTTTTTCATCGGGGCCAGCATTTTTAAAGATTTTTCCTGCCGCGGCGGCTCCCTCTCTCTCTCTCTCTCTCTCTCTCTCTCTCTTTCTCTCTCTCTCTCTCTCTCTCTGCTCCCCGTCTCTGTCTGTCTGTCTCTCTCAGCCGGCAGATTTAAGTCGCCCGGTCGATCCCGTCGATTCGCGAGAGTGGTGGGAATCGCGCCACCGGCAAAACAATCGAAAAACTCGCTCTCACGTCACTCACGGCGACTCGAAACCGGTATAATTTCGACGAGTTCAATTTTCTATACGTCGGGCGCGCGCGGCAAACAATGCACCTTACGTCAATCGTCGCGACGCTATTGTCGCGAATAAAACGTGGAGAGACCACTTTCGTATCTTTTATAGCATCGAAACGTGGAATGGGCTCCACGTCGCGGCTGCTTTATCATTACGTCGGCAGCGCCGAGTGTCCGCGCTGGACTAGACGCGAAAGCAAGGAAAGAGAGAGAGAGAGAGAGAGAGAGAGAGAGAGAGAGTGGGAGGGAGGGAGGGAGAGGGAAAAAGCAAAAGATAGAAAGTCGCTGGCGTCGCTCTTGCGTCCGAGCGATTTGATTTTTGCGCGTCGCGTCACGTCGCACCGCGCCGCGCGCCAGTCAATGGGAATTAAAGTTAACGATCGTCAAGGTTGTAATGACAGCGGGGAAACAAAATCGCGTGGACGATCGAGCCGATTAGTTTGACGCGAATCACGCTGCGCCGGCCGCGGACTTCCGGTCCGTCTTAACGGCGCCGTAAATTAGAGAAGGAAAGAAGAAGAAGAAGAAGAAGAAGAAGAAGAAGATGAAGACGGAGGCGGAGGCGAAGGCGGAGGCGGCGGCGGCGGTGGCGACGGCGGTGAAGAGGAGGCAAGAAAACATTCTCCCGCTTCTCGCGCTGCCGCAAAATCGCCAAGTAACTAGAGTGTCTTTGGTCGAAAGTGCGGACTTAATTGAGCGGGTGAAAGCGGACTCTGTGGGCTCAAAGTGAAGGCGCTGTCTGCGATATGCGTACACAATAAAAGGAAATATCGATGGAGAAAACCCGATCTGTGCGGCGTTAGATCGACGCGAGTTTTGCGGATAAAATCTGCGCCGGCACACTTTGCGCGCGCGCGCGCAAAAAAACACTCGCATCTCGGATTAATCGCATCCCCGACATCGGCTGTCCGGAGTTGTTCCCCGTCGACGCTCGCGCGGGCCCGTCGTGGACTTTTCGAGTTTTTCAGCGCGCAACCGGCTAACGCAAACTGCGTTCTTTTTCATGTGCGTGTATACAGGCTGTTTCAGAAAGGGCCGGCCGGCCAAGTGCAGTTGGACTCCTCTCGCCGAGACGAGCGAAGGAGAAGCCTGAAACGCGCTCGGAAAGCCGATGTCGAGTCGAGATTAAAAAAAAAAACAAAAATGAATCTCGACGTTAACGCAATACATACAAAAAATAATATTCATTTGAGCAAAGTTCAAAAATAAAATATGCCCATCGCGACCCTGTCTCATGCGCTCTGAAAGGTTGTTCATTGTCGGCGAACAATCGTTCTCGGACAAAGCCGCGGATCAGCAGCGGATTTCGCGGCTTGAATCGATTTTATTGTATCGAAATTTATTCTCGCCTCTTTATCTGTTCTTTCGATCTCGCCTCGACGGAGACCTCAGTCAGTCGAGGCGCCGCCGTTGGCAGGAATTTTCTTTCTCGTCACAAACAGACAGCCAGCCGACTCTTTCCGAAATGCCCTGTACGCGCACCTTCCCCCCCTCCCATCCCGTGCACTTTTTCGCGTGCGCGTCGCACGTGTTATACCGCGTAATACATATTACACACGTCGGTAATTCCCGCGACGCGATACATCACGATGAAGCCGTGGAGGCGCGTCGCGCGCCGCTTTAAATGAAGCGGCTTTATTTGCTAATTTATGAATTCGCGTACGCGAAAGAGGACGGCCGATAATTACGGTTACGCGGCCGGCGCTACTCCCCGCCGGCTTTCCGCGGAAACGGTAACCGTCCCTCGCGTCGCGGAAGTCGCGGATTACGTGGAGACGCGCGCGCAAGCACCTCGCCGAGGCTTTCCTTCTTCTCGAGTGCTCTCGAAACCGCCGGCGAGTTTCGACCGCGCGACGGCTAAGCGGCGAGACGATATCGCGCGGCTCTATTTTTATATTATATATATATATATATATAATAACAATAATAAATAACGGTATATGATAATACGCATAAATATAATTGTTATACGTGTATATCGCGTTGATAGTATGACAGAGAGAGAGAGAGAGAGAGAGAGAGAGAGAGAGAGAGAGAGAGAGAGAGAGAAAGAGAGAGAGAGAGCGAGAGTTAATGAGACACAAGATTAAAAAGGATCCCCGAGATTCGCGGGCGAGACGACGTTTAGCAGGACGCGGGGAGGACACCGGCCGAGGATTACGAGCGCGCTGATCGAATACGCGCTGAAAGTGCGATACTCGATGCTCCCGGCGAGAGGATCTCGGAGGCGCGGCGGGGAGGATGAAGGGCAGGCTGGAGGGAGCGGAAAGAGAAGGAAGAGGAGGTGGGGGGCGGGCATTCATTTGCGAAAGCAAACATCGCCCGCTATTTATCGAATGTCAGAGGAAATACCTGCGGCCCATATTCCTATCGAACCGTTCAAGGGACCTCCCTCGGTGAACGTGGGGGCTGACGGAGGGGGTGGGGGGAGGAGGTTTTGCGATGGCGAGAGGGAGATGGGCAGGAGGCGGGGGAGGTCGGCGAGCGGGTGGCCGGGGAGGAGGGGGGGGGGGCAAGTGAGGTGGAAAAAACGAAACGGGCGCAACAAAAACATAACTTTCCGCGATGGCGCTCGGAAGAGTGCTCCAGAAACGAGTGGTCCTTTCCTAGTGTTCCATTGGCGTTATTCAGCTCGTCAGATCGAATGTTTGTTTTCAGAAAAATAGACAGAAACGAAACACCCGCTGTTAGCTCGAGAGTGTAGTGCACGCATTGACAAAGTCGAAACGTCGGATATATATATATATATATATATATATATATATATATGTGTGTGTGTATATATATACATATACACATACATACATATATATATATATATATTTATTTGTGTGTGTGTGTGTAGAGATATGTGCTGTGTGTATGTGTGTGTTGGCGCACATAAACGCGTACACATTTTTTTTCTTCCGCTATTGTTACCCCGCGACATTTTTGACGGATGCGCGGACGCGCTCGCCGAGGCGGTATTATTTCTACCTTATAAAACAATTCGCGCGCGCGCGTCGCAAGACCGCGGATTCGCGCGAATAATATCGCGCGCTCCATGGAGACGCGACGGATACATCAACACCGTCGGCCGCGTCGCGGACTCACGGAGGAGCCGAGTCCTGGCCGGACAAGCGGACGGGACGAGCGAGCGAACGAGCGAATCGACTGAAAGCGTTCGGCGCGTCGGCTATATTTGTCGCTTCATTTAATTTTCGTTGTGCGCCGACGGCGCCGCGATATTAATTACCTAAGTGGAAAGTTGTAAAATAGCGCACGATAGCTGCGACACCACGGACACTCGCGAATCGATCTCGCGCGCGCGAGCCGCGGATGTTCTCCCTTCCTTTTTCCTCCGCATTCGACCGTTGATACATAATTTATGAGGTCGCGATGGTCGATAAAAAAAATACATATACATATATATTTATATTTATAACCGCCGCCCCGCGGGGCGGTCGCACGCATTTTCGACATTTTTTCCCGCGCGAGATTCCGCGTCGCATTAACGCCGCGACCTATTAATCGCTCAATTAGAAAATTCATCGAGCGCCGCGCGCCAGACGTCGCGACGCGGCCTCTCTCTCTCTCTCTCTCTCTCTCCTGATTCTTCCTCCTTTTTTCCTCCCGCGTCTCGCCCCCTGCGCCGCTTCGCGATAATATCAGATTTGCTGGGATGTGAAACAGACGTCGCCGCGCAGAAGCGCGTACGCGCGGCGCTCATAATTACAACGCGCACCAATAATAGATCGAATCGGCTTGAATCGCGCGAGCAATCGCGGATTTTCTCTCCACATGCGCGAGAGCGCCCGTTCGCGCGGATTCTTATATTACGAATGATACGGAGCAATGATCGCTCTTTTATCGCCCGGAGTCAAACGATAAACTCGCCGACGTTTATTTTCTGAATGCACGCCGCTACGGGCCCCCTCGTTGCGCTCTCTCTCTCTCTCTCTCTCTCTCTCTCTCTCTCTCTCTCTCTCTCTCTGTCTCTCTCTCTCTCGCTCTCGCTCTCGCTCTCTGCCGCTCTCGCTCTCGCTCTCTGCCGCTCTCTCGCGGCGCTCAATAAGAGCGGCTTGTCGGCAATCGGCCGCGCGATTCCGCGCGACACGCGGACCGCGTTTCTTCCAGCGGACAATTGCAATCTTTGTGCGATGTGTTTTCCCGCGTATCGGCGTATCGCGCCGCGCTCTCAAGCCGCCATCGCGGTCGGCGAGGCAACGCTTCGCTCGCTCGCGACGAGCCGCGCCGATCGACGAAATTACGATCGCATCGCGCGTGTTTGCGTGTCGTCGGCGGAAGGATCCAAACTTTCAATCTCCGCCCGACCGCGACCGCGAGGATCACTGTGGAGGAGAAAAGGAAGGGAGAAAGAGAGAGAGGGAGGATAGAAGGAAGCAGCGTGACGAGATTAATATTTTACGCAATTTCCATTGCCGGCGCGCGTCGAAGCGGACCGCTCTGGCGAATTTGAGTCAAGGTTGAGTCTCGACGCTAAAACTCCCGGCTAAAACGCGACGGTCTCCCCCCCCCGCCCTCCTTCCTCCAACCCTCTCGCTCCCGCGCGCACAAATATTTACAGGCTTCACAACTTGCAGTTTGCGCGCGACCCGTGTTCGTCGGGAGGAATCTCCGGGCGGCTTTGTGTCGCGGCAATCGCCTGTAACGCCGTTCGCGTCCCTCGGATCGCGGGAATTCGCGGCAACGAGACGGCGACGACGCGTTTAACGACGCACACGCGCGCGTTATTTCGCAAGCGAGGCGAGGCGAGGCGAGGCGCTCGCCGAAAGTTTGCTCCTCGGCGGCGCGGCGCAACTTTTCACAACTCGGCGGCGCGCGTCGCGAATTTTTGCCGTCGCTCGATGACGCGGAGATAATCGGCGGCCGCCCCGAGAGAGCGAGCTCTAAGAGCTCTGAGAGAGCTGCCTTCGCGGCTGGCTCGCGCGCGGCCCAACAAACGCGATCAATCCCTCAGCGCGACGCGCAGCGCAGCGCGGCGCGTCAACGACCACCGCGTCGATCCGCGCGGCGTTTCAACCCCCGGCAAGAGAGCCGCCCCGCCGAAATCCCGCCTTGCAGAATCCAACTCGAACCCCGTCGCGCGGTTAAACGCTGATTCAGCTGCTAATTAGTTAGCCTAGCCGCGAGTTCACACTGCGATCCCTACTCATTCGCTGGAAATTAATGTTGAGGTCGGCGCTGTTGACTTGTCGTTACGCAAGCACCCTCCCTCTCCCTCCCCCCGCCCGCCCGACCGGGGGATGCCGAGGGTCGGGCACGCGTGTGTCGGGCATTCTAATGGAAAAAATCAATATTCCAGAATTAATTGCTATTTACTTACTCTAAAATGCAGCAAACAGAAATCGGAGATATTCAATGGCTCCGGCGATGCCGGAACGGCGCGGCGCGGGCGATACGAGAGCGCGCGAGAGAGGAGAGTAATCAAGAGCGGAAAGTTTCAAACGGCATTCACGTCGCGCGACGCCGACGTCGCGAAACAATGCTCGTCGAAATACGCGTAGATTGCATAAAAAAAGAAAAGAGGGAGAGAGAGAGAGAGAGAGAGCGAGAGAGAGAGAGAGAGAATGAGAGAGAGAGAGAGAGAGAGAGAGAGAGAGAGAGAGAGAGAGAGAGAGAGAGAGAGAGAGAGAGAGAGAGAGAAAAGTGATCGCGAGCAAGACGCGAGAGAAACGCGCCTGGTGGAAGCGCTCGAGGAACCGCGCAGGTTTCATTCGGCGAATCCGTCGAATCTGTCGCTAAAATTCGCACACGAGACCTCGCCAGGGCTGCTCCGATCGCCGTCGCTTTGCCGGACCGGAGCAAAAGTTACCGCCGGTCGAATTTCGCCTGAGGAATTTCGCATCCCCGGCGGCCAATCGCTCGCGGCCTGCCGAACTGAATCTTCACCGAGACTTTCGTCCGAGAAGGGCGACGAGTTAAGGCAGATCGAGCGGGATTCGCGCCGTCGTCGAGACAATGTAACAATTATTGCGCACGCGCGATCCATATCCCGCAGCGGGGCTTTCCCCGCGCGTCAATGGCGCGATTTATCTGGCCGTTGCCGCGCGATCATCCGCCGTAAACTAAATGTGTCGCATTGTGTTTGAGAGCGGGAAAATTGCCGCGCGGAAAAAGCGCGCTGCAGCGATAAGGGCGATAAGTCGAGCCGCCTTTCGTTGCGAACGCGGTGGGGAGGGGGGGGGGGTGGAAGGAGGTGCCGCGATTATCGGCCGTGGATGGCGTTATCGGGAGCGGGGGGAGGTGAAAATATCGTCGTGGGACTCCGATCGGAAGAACTCGCGAGTGCGTGCGGAGAAGCGAAGCGAGCCGCCGAGTTGCCGAAAAATTTGAAATTCCCAGGGAAGGGGGGGGGCGGTGGTAGGCGACGGGGTTTGTTGTATGACGCGTGCGGCCTGACACGTGCTAAATTTTGCATCGGCCGTCTTATCGGAGCGGCATATCTGAGCGAGAAATCCGTCCCTTTTTAGCGCCCCCGAACCCCCTCCGTCCTCGCGACGAGCCGCACGAAAGTCGCCCCCTCGCTGCGCGTCTCGGCGAGAGAGGCGACTTTCGGCCAGGGTGTGTTTACGAGTGCGACTTATCGAACGAGATTCGCGGGAACTCGACGAGCCACGCGACGAGCTCTGAGCGACCATTCCCTCTCGCAACGACTGCAATTTCAAGGGTGCCCCACTGCGGCCCACTCCTCCTCTCTCCCCCGCCTGGGTTAGATATTCGTTAAGATGAGGGAGGGAGGAATTGCATTCTCACGCAGAGAAGAAAGATTGGACGAATTAACAAAGCCGAATGCGCGAGGCTGGAAGAATTTCTGCTGCTGGGAATCGAATTTGCCTCACAAGCGCGCCACGACTCGCGAGCTTGGTGAACCATTTGAAGAAAAAAGAATCCGCTTCTTGGGGCGAAATTTCGCTCGCGAGCGCCTCGACTCGGGAATTTGCGGAATCGACGCGCCGGGAGCTAAACGCGTTTCGGTTAAAAAAAAAAAAAACACAATTTCCGCCCTTCGGAATCAAATTTGACCCATTTGACCGCTCCGATTCGCGAGCTCGCCGAATCAACGCGCCGGCGACCAGACGCGTTCTGGTTATAAAAAAAAAAACAGAAAAAAAGATAAATAAAACAGAATCAACGGAATTTCTGCTTCTTGGGATGAAATTTGCCTCGCAAGCGCCTAGATGAATCGGCCGAGGCAACTTGCGACGGGGAGCAAAGCCGCGTCTCTCTCGGTCCGAATTGCGACCCACAAAATTCCGGATCCACACGAGCGAAAATCGAAAGAAGACAAATCAAAATGGAGCGTTCATCGTGTCGCGGCGCGGCGGCGGTCCGGGCGATTCCTCTCGGCGACTCGCAGGTAAGCCGGCACGGAGGCCGGCGATGATTGTGCATTTGGACGGAACCGGCGACTGTCGAATTTCTCGGGGCACTTTAGCACTCGCTTTCGGCCCGAGGCAGGATCAACCAGCAGGATCGTAAAACGCGAAATCCGAGAGCGGGCCGAGCAGTCAGCGATTGCGTCGCGCAAGGATCGAGCCGGTGGTCGCCGACTCGGCCGCGCCGCGCCGCGCCGCCGTCGTCATTCGCTCTCGGCTAGAGCCGAGGCTGCGGCGCGATCGTCGGCGTTGTGTTTCTCGGTCACAAAGAGCACGATCACGAGAGTCCTCGGCCGACGACGCTCACCTTGACCAGCGAGCCTCGATCGGGCCGGTGCGTCGCCGCGCCGCGGCGCGAGTGACCGACTCGAAGGCGCGCCGTCCTACCTCCTGCGCGCTCCATATCCTCGCGACTTTCGCAGCTCCCGCGAGGCCGCGGCGCATCTCTCTTTGATTTCGATTCGGAGAGTGAGAGAGAGAGAGAGAGAGAGAGAGAGAGAGCGAATCTATCGGCTGAGAAGAAGCGATAAAACGTTCCCGTTCTCTCTCGGGCGGCCGGACGATTTCTGCAAGAGAAGTTTCAAGCGACGCTTAGTTTGGAAGATATTTGAAGTTGAATGTGAAACAGTCGCAGGGAGGGAGAGGAAGGGGGGGGGAGGCGAAGACGACAATCCGTATCGAACTCTCGCTAAGGAGAGACTGACTGCGAGCGATCGAGTCGCGGACGGAAGGATCCGCGACCGGAGAAAAGTGCGGGAAGTTTCGTCCGCGACTTCGCGGGAACGGCGGCGGGGGGAGGGGGTTACTTATCGCGGAATTATGCCGTCGCGAATCAATGGACGACGCGACGACGGCGATTGAATTATTCCTCCTTCCCCTCCCTCCTACCCGCTCGCGAACGCGAATCCCAAGGCAGAAGGAAAAAGAGACAAAGGCCGTCCGTCCACGAGGAGAGTTGCAAGAGAGACCTGATAATGCGCGCGAGCGACGCACGCGAAGGCAGGGGAGGGGAGGGGGAGGGCTTCGAAAATTCTTATCGCTCCGCACGTTTCGTCATTTGGCGCGTTCGGCGATAACGCGAGGACCGATTAGATGACCCAAACGACGCAGCAGATATTTTGCGCGATTACTTTGCGAATCGCCG
>NW_020229935.1:235000-727297 GCF_003227715.2 Harpegnathos saltator
GTGCGCAAGCGAGAACGCGCGTCGCGTCGCGTCGCATCGCGTCGTGTCGCGTCTTGTCGCGTCGTGTCTCGTCGCGTCGCGCGTTCGGCTCGTCCGCGGATTAGTCGCGCGCTAAGAGGCCGGCTCGCATGCGAGCTCGTCGCGGCGACGACGACGACGACGACGACGACGACGACGCGCGCGAGAGGCCGTCGCCGGCGAGACGCGAAATACATTTCGCTAACGAAGGAAACGAGATGCAAGGAGCCTTTCGCCATCGCGAAAAGAAGGTTCCTTTTTGCCCACACAGGTCGATGCTTGAGGACCCAGGAGTTCCCGCGGACGGCCCGTCGTTGTCTTCGATTGGCGCGGGTATTAACGGGGGGAGCGACGCGACCGCGCGCTTACGTAAGCTTAAAGGAAGGATTCGGAACGTCCGCGATACTTGAGCTCTCTCTCTCTCTCTCTCTCTCTCTTTCTCGCTCTCGCACTTCGGCTCTCCCTCTCCGACGAGAGCGAGAAAAGCGCGGAGATTCAGAGGCGAGCCAGCTCTCGTGCTTTACAATGCATCGTTGTACTGACCCGATTACAAGTTATCGCCTGCTGTAACGCGTCGCCTGCTGTAACGCGTCGAGATAAGCGCTCGAACCGAGTGAACCGGCGAGCTGCGGCATCGCGCCTCGACCGCGTCGTTTGTTCGTTGCGTTTGAGATCCTGACGAGAGCCTGAAGAGAGTTCCTCGACTTCTCGGCCTGCCTCGCTTCGACACAAGGCTAGATTTCAGAAGCGAGGATCTCATCGTATCGATGTCACCGCTGCTGCATCGATGAGGCAGCGCCTGGTGTTGGCCGGTGGCGTCAGACGCGGGAAATGACAGGCAGGAGGATTCTCGCGTGCCATTTCCGGATGGAGAGATCTTCCTGATGAGAAGATACTTTAGGCTCTCGCTGGAGCGTACTCGCGGTACGCTCCAAACAATGCGCCTCCTCTTTGAAAGTCAATCAACAGCCGCGAAATGACTGTAATACGAGTTGCGCACAGTCGTGCGCACGCGCAATCATTGCGTACGACCAACCTCGCATTACAGTCATTTTACGGCCGCGTTGATTGACTTTCGAGGGGGAAGAGTGGTGTCTGGGGCGTTTGACAAGTAAACTGCCGCGACCTCAAGCACCCCTTCCGCGCGAGTATCCTTCGCCCCGGCGGTAACGCCACGTTGGAATTCCGGGCACGCGTTTTCCCGCCCGTGACGTCATCGATCAAGAGTCCAGAGGGACCAGAAGCCACACCGCCGCTGGACACGTGTCTGATATGCGAGATACTATTTGGACCGTCAGGAGAGATGCTGACGAGATGTCCGTCCGCAGGAATCGCGATCTCGACGAGCGTGGACGAGGCAAGACTCGGCTCGAGCCGGCTGGCGAGGAGAACGCCAGAAGTCGAAAGTTGCGAGCCGCGGGTTTCCACGCGGCGCTCTTGCGAGCGCGAGGGACAAAAAAAGAGGAAAGTCGCGGCCGCAGAGTCGCAGTCGATCGTTCGCGGCGGCCGGCGCGGATCACTCTCGAAATCGGATCCAAAGGGGCCGCGCGCGATCGCGGCATTTCGGCGCGCTGGGAGAAAAAGAGAGAAAAGAGAGAGAGAGAGAGAGAGAGAGAGAGAGAGAGAGAGAGAGAGAGAGAGAGAGGAGGAGGAAAAAAAGGAGCGACACGTCGCGCAGCGCACACGGGCTTCTCGGCATCATCATCGCCAAGTTCTCGGCCACGAACGAAGAACGGATTTAACGATCGTTTCGCGCGGCGCGGCGCGGCGTGGAAAGAGAGCCGCGGGAGAGGAATGCCGCGGCGCGCCGGCGAGAGAGTCACGTCCCTCGTTGTATAGTAGTAGTAGCCGTCCGAAAGCGACGAGAGCGAGAAGAGAAAAGTACGCGTTAGGGCTTGCTGCAGCCGCGCTTGGTGTGCGCGCGGCCGCCTATATTTATCCGGCGATGCAATATTTGGCCGCGTCTTCGGGAAAGAAGAAGAGAGAGGATGGCCGAGAGCTGGAACGAGCGGGCGAGAGTGTGTGAGAGAGATAGAGAGAGAGAGAGAGAGATAGAGAGAGAGAGAGAAAGAGAGAGAGAGAGAGAGAGAGAGAGAGAGAGAGAGAGAGAGAGAGAAAGAAAGAAAGAAAGAAAGAGACTCGGGACCGGCCACATTCGTCCCAACTTGCAGCACACGGATGAACGAACGAACGAACGAACGAACGAACGAACGAACGAACGAACGAACGAACGAACGAACGAACGAACGGACGAACGGACGAACGAACGAACGAACGAACGAACGAACGAACGAACGAACGAACGAACGAACGAACGAACGAACGAACGAACGAATGAACGAACGAACGAACGAACGAACGGACGAACGGACGAACGAACGAACGAATGAACGAACGAACGAACGAATGAACGAATGAACGAACGAACGAACGAACGGACGAACGAGCGAACGAACGAACGAACGAACGGACGGACGAACGCAGCAGCAGCAGCAGCAGCGGCGACCAGCAGCTTGCGCGCCTCTCTTTCTCTCTTCCTCCCTCTGTTTATCTCTCCCGCTTCCTCTCCCTCTTCTGCTCCCTTTCTTTCTCTCTCTCTTTCTTTCTGCTTCCCTCTCTCTCTCTCTCTCTCTCTCTCTTTCTCTCTGCCTCCGTCTCTCTCGGTCTCTGTCGCCGTTTCCTTCTTTCTTCCTCTTTCTCTCGCTCCCTCCGTTCCTTCTTCTGCTTTATCACAATGAGCGGCTGCGTGTGCGTGTCGGTGTCGTTAGGCAGTAGCTGCCGGTGCAGGCGTGGTTGGTTCCTTGCCCTCTGTCGCGTATTTATATCTAGCGAGTAGAGCGAATGCATTGCGGCTCGCTTCTTGTTTGCCGGGACCGCTCCTCTCTTTCTCCCCCTCCCGCCCCTTCCCGATCTCTCGCTCTCGCTCTCTCTCTCTCTCTCTCTCTCTCTCTCCCCCTCTCGCCCTCTCTCCCTCTTATTCTTGCTCTCATCCTCGTCCTCCTCTCTGCCTTCGTTCGCGCTCTTTCCCTCTCCCCCCTCTCCTTCCCACTTTTCTCTCTCTCTTTCTCCCTTTCTCCCTTTCTCTCTCTCTCTCTCTCTCTCTCTCTCTCTCTCTCTCTCTCTCTCTCTCTCTCGCTTTTCTCTCGCATCGCAGCCCCGCCAAACCTGCTTCGCGAGCAGCGTTAACGCCTAGCGCCGGCTAATCACCGGGAATACGGCGGATTTTTCTCACCGATCTGCCGCGCGCGCGCGCGCGCGCACGCGGACCTGCTCTGATGACTTTTGGTTCCAGCGTGCGCACCAAGTCTTCCGGAAAATGTCGGTTCGTAACTCGCGGAGTGCATGAGCGAGCGGAGAAGCGAGCGGAGAAGCGAGCGGAGAAGAAGCGCGCTCTCGGAGATGCAGCCGGCCGATCGGCCGGTGCGGCGCGGTGCGGTGCGGTGCGGTAAACGCCGGTCGGAGATCATTTGCCTCCGAGAAATTAGATCGAACGACTAAACGGATCGAGAACGCACAGGATGGGGCAAATAATGGCCGGTAGATTGCGGTTTGGTCCGGCGCAATATCCTTCCCCTCCGCCCGTGCACCTCGCGCCGCGTCGCCGTCGTGTGCGCCGCTTCTTCTTCGCCTTCTTCTCCTTTTTTCTCCCTTGCCCCTGCCCCCCCCTCCCTCCCGCGAGATGCAGCGGTGCCCCGTTAAATCCGGTCTAGAAATATCGCGTTAACGTCGGCGTTAGCGGATCGAGGATAATAGTAATTTCCGATAGCGCGGCTAAGATCCCGAGTTTTTGCGCCCGGCAAGAACCTCGCTAACGCTTCGTGACCACCGAAGACCACGTGTGCGTGCGTGCGTGCGTGCGTGCGTACGTGCGTGCGTACGTGCACGCACGCGCGCGCGCGCGCGCGCGTAGCTGCCGCTCCGGTCGTGTCGTTACACTCGGTTCGGTCACGTTATTTGCGCGAGAGAGCGACTTATAAGTCCGTAATATTCGGAAGCCGAGATAGCTAATGAAACGTGTTACCTTTCAGGAGGCGCGAACGCGCGAACGCCCCGATGCATGCGCATGCCTCCGCGCTGGAAGCGCGCGCGTGTGCGCGCGTGTGCGTGTGTTTGCGCGAAACCACCACGCGGCCCCTCCCTCCTCCGTGTAACGTGTCTGTAGCGTGATGTTAATACGGACTTTCTACAATGGCGTGCCTGGTGCGCGCGGGTAAACGCTAATGTCGCGTCAAACGCATCGCGTGTACGTACGTACGACGAAAATGATAATGTAAATCCGAGATAAAAATTGCCACAACAACCTAGCCCAAGCCAACCCAACCCAGCCGACGCGCTGCGTTTCGCCTCCTCTTTCTTTTCCCGCTCCCTCCCGCCGCCCTCCCTCCGCCCCCCGGCGAACCCTTCGCCGCCGCCGCCGCCGCCGCCGCTTCTTCAAGAGGAAGAAGCTGCTCGTGTGTACACATATCGTCGTCCGAGAAGCAATTTGTGAACTCCGCGATTTCTCCGCCGCGCGATCGACGATGATCTCGAGTGACCATCGTATAAGTGATAAATGAGGGAGAGAGACAGAGAGAGCTTTTCTCCTCTCCGGGAATCGGGAGAGATTCGGTCACGGGTGAAAATTTAATGCGATTTTAATCGGCGGCGATTTTAATCCACGCCGGGGCGACAATGGGCAGCCGATCCCCGGCGACGGGGATCAAATCGGGAACTAACCAGCCTTAGACAGAAAAAAGGACAGGCGGCGAGGAAGCGGGAGGGAGAAGGCGAACGAGTCGGCGGACAATGGCAGAAATTATGAAAACGCGCGCGCGCGCGCGCGCGCGGCCAACAAAAGCATCCGCGACGCGATGAAAAACGCGCCACGGGATCGTCATATTGCCACTTTGTCGCGCACGGAGTCGCGCGGCTGAACTTGGCCGGCTTGTTCCCCGGCTGTTTTACATTGAAATGAAAAAAAAATGGAGATGGCGCGCGGCGGATCATCTTCATTCCGCGCGAATATTCCGGCCGCCGCGCGCGCGCGTGCAATATCCGCGCTCTCGCCGCGGCCACTAATCATCCCGGCCCGTCGCCGCCGCCGTCGCCGCCATCGTCGTCGTCGTCGTCGTCGTCGTCGCGCGCGCGCTTCCAAGTGCGCGGCAAGTCTAATTACGGCGTCGACGGCACCGACGCTCTCTCGCCATTAACGAGCTCTGCGCGATCCTGCGAGCGCGCGCGCGCGCGTTCGCGATATTCGCGAGTAAACAGCCGGCCGCTCGCGCGACGGATTTCTCTCCGGCGCGTTCGATTGCGGGCAATTAAACGGCCGCGCTTATTACGAGAGATAAAAGAAGGGGGCAATGGCTCTCTCGCGCGCACAGCGCCATAAACATCCGATCGCCTCGAGATCGATCGACGCGACGGCGAAGGAGCGAGCGGCCGCGTGAGCGGCATATTGTAATGATGTGATTAATCGCCGGTATGCCGCGCAAATTCAAAACGGCGGCGTTTGCGACTGCCGATGCCCGACGCCGCGCCGTTTATTTACGGCGTCCTCAGGATCTCGCCGATGAATGAAGCCGCGGCGACGCGGCGGACATTGCATTTTGTCTGACGCTTATCGCTCGTTCTCGTTAATTGCTCCCTCTCGCGATGAGGAGTCCGTCTTGCGAGCCGGGCACGCGGAAATCCCGTCGTCCGCCGCTCGCTTGAGTTTCGCGCTTATGTTGTTATTTCGACAAACAAACACACACACACACACATACACACACACGCACACACCTCTGATCAGAGTTCTCGTTAAGTCGGCGAACTCGGTCGCAAACTCCGGCCTGCCGATCGGCCGGATACATATCCGCCGCGGGATGATCCTCGGAAGAAAAGGCGCGAGAGAGAGGGGAGGGGGGAGAGAGAGAGAGAGAGAGAGAGAGGAGAGCAAATGACCGCCCCCTCGAAGTTCCTAGGCGAGGGAGCGACCAAAGGAATCGTGTCTCTTTAAAGTTATCGGGAGCAATCTCCCCCGGTTGCCACTGTTACAATTTCAAACAGTTCTGCGTTTCATTTATTTTTTATCGGGGAGAAGTTTGTTGACCTTGCAGTGCGAAACGCCAGGAATACATTGGTGGAGGCACGAAAGTGGGGTAGGCGACTGTGATGGTGGTGGTGCCGGCGGGCGGGCAGGGCGAGGGAGGAGGAGGAGGAGGAGGAGGAGGAGGAGGAGGAGGAGGAGGAGGAGGAGGAGGAGGAGGAGGAGGAGGAGGAGGAGGAGGAGGACGAGGAGGAGGAGGAGGAGGAGAACGACGAGGAGGTGGTGGAGGCGGAGGACGGCGGCGGAAAGTGGACGACGAGGGGTCGCGGGGGTCGCGAGGGTTGCGGCGGTCGCGGTGGCGGTGGCGGCGGCAGCGGCGGCGGCGGCGAGGGGTTGCCCCCGGAGTGGGATGAATCGGAGGCGAGGCGAGTTATTTCGTGCGAAGTGTGCATTGCCCGAATTTGCCTCCGTGCATTTTTTTGCTCGCTCGATTCCCGCGCTACTCCATCATCCGCGACGCGCCTAAACATGGTCGCGCGCGGTAGAGACGACGACGACGACGACGACGACGACGATAACGACGAGCGCAGCGTCGCCGAAAGGTGCGCGCACCGCACCGACACGACTACTCCACCGTCCTTCTTCTTTCTCGCCCCCGCTCTCCCCCTCTCTCACCCCGTCGCGCGGCGACGCGGTGTGCTCGGCTGGTTACTTTATAATTGTCCCGGCGGAACGAAATAATTCGACTCTTTGATGGCCAATTAGCGCCGAGCATGGGCCTCCCCCCCTGCCCTCTCCTCTCCCTCCGGCGGAGACGCTCTTTTCGATAAAAGTCATTTTATCCGGGGCGCGCGCGCGCGCGCGCGCGCTCGCGATTGTTCGATAAACGTTTACGGAATGCGGCGCGGAATTTCATTATTGGTCACAGCATAGATCTTGAGGGTAGTAATAACAGTAGGGGGTGGGGAGGGGAGGGGGGCGTGTGTAATGACTCCAGAGCTATTACCGAATAAATAGTATTAGCGCCTCCGCGCCATTATAATTGCGCGGTAACTGGTAATTCGACGTAATCTCCAGGGAGGTGGGGGCGGCGCGGCGGGGCGAGAGGGAGGAGGGAGGACGTGGCGCAATATTGCGCGGCGCGAGTCGTCACGAGTAATAATCATTAAAATTGCCGATGCGCAACAACAATCTCGCCGGTCGACATCGCGGCAATTACGCGCGCCGGATTGTTCATCCAGGCCGAGCGACATTTTTCGCGAATCTTCTCCACTGCGGATCGACGCTATCCGCGCGCTCTCGAGGTTAATCCCGCCGACCGATCCGCGGCCCCTTTCTTCTCTCTGGGTCATCTGACCCGAGGCGGCGGCGGCGGCGGCGGTCGGGTGCCTAAATTGAAAGTACGGCCGTACGGTACGGCCTTAAAAGTGCGACTAACGACAGGTTGGGTTAGACTCACTCTCTCTCTCTCTCTCTCTCTCTCTCTCTCTCTTTCTCTCTCTCTCATTCTCGGGCTTCGCGTGTCTGCGTAGCGTCTGGCCACGTGTGTCTTGCACCGACTCGCCTGGCGGGCCGCCTCGCCTCGCCTCGCCTTCGCTTGGCACGGCTCTCTTTCGCGAGTTTTTTGACTTCGCGTTGCGAACCTCCCGGGGGAACTGTTTCGCCGGTCCGTTTCAGACCGAATTTAAAGCGCGCGTGCTGGTGAAAAGGAACACCGTGCAAAGGGTGCAACGGAGGGCCGGCGCGGCGGGGCGTGCGGTGAGTGCGGCGAAGGGGGCGGCGCCGGAGAAGGCAAGAGGAGACGACGAGGGAGCCGGCGCTGGAAAATCGCGCGCGAGCCGAAATAAAGAAGCGCAGGCGGCAGCATTTTCGGTAGCGTCGTCGCGAGTCGTCGCCGTGTAATTGAAATGATTATCCGACTCGTAATATCGCGGACTGATGGTCGTCACGTTCGCGTCGCATCGTGCCCTCCCCGCCGCCTCTATTTTCTTTCCTCTCTTCTCCTCTTCTCTCGCCCTTTCTCTCTCTCTCTCTCTCCCTCTCTCTCTCTCTCTCTCTCTCTCTCTCTCTCTCTCTCTCTCTCTCTCTCTCCTTTTCGTTAATGGACGATGAAACGTAATTTTAATATCAATTGACCGTACGGTTGCGCACTCTATGAGCCTCCCTCCCCCTCCCCTTCTCCCTTTGTCGCGCGCGCACGCGCGATTTTATTAACAATCATTTTATTTGAATATCAATTACTCGGTGTCATTATGCGTTCGGGTTTTTACCGACGATTATTAACATCCGCGCCTCGCGAGCGCCGACGAGCGCACAAGTCAATTAGATTATTACAAGCGCGTGAGATGAATAATTGTTTTATCGCGCGGGCTCGCGCGTCCGCTGATTTCGACGAGCATGTTTGGCAACTACCACCTGATTAACGCGTAACGATACCGTTAATTTTCTCCTACGCGATCGCACGTCCGGTAATATTCATGAGTTTTTACTCCGCTCCGGCGCTGATTGCATAATGCCGCTTATTACGTCCGCAATCAGCCCTGAACTACGTCGGACTATCCTCGTCAATTTGCCCGCGGCGCGTTCTTGCGCGCGCCACGTGCGTGCGTGTGTGCGTGCGTGCGTGCGTGCGTGCGTGCGTGCGTGTGCACCGCTCTGTGCATGCGCTCGCTATTTTCCCCTCTTTTTTTTTTTCACATAACCGAAGCCCGCGATCGCGAAGCGCGATACCGTCGTCAATCGCATCGCCGGGAATCAATGCGCGCTTTGCGTCTACTAGACACGCGCTGCGTAATGCGACGCTTCGCAAGCGTTCAAGTTGCATGCTCACCATTCGGCGTTCAGCGACGTCCAACCAGCCACCCGGGTCTTGTCCTCGGTCCGCGCCGTCCAGGTCGGAGCCTCCTCGGCAGCCAGCACCGCGTCCGGTCGCTGCCTCGCTCACTTGGTCGGCACTCGCGAGCGCGGCCATTTTTTCGCGACGATTTGTCGGCCAGCGGAAAATGCGCGGCGCATTTGGGCGTAGGACGCACTCGATAGAAATCGCGAGCCCGAAGAGCGCGACGGCCTTCGACAGGGTCTCGCGTGGGAGGACAAACGGCAAAAACGCGGGAATCCGCGAGATTCCCAATTTCCCGAAGAAGACATGCGCGGTTAGGCTCGAACGGTTCGGCTTCGCGAACATCCATAGATCGCGCGACTAGTCGCGCCGATTCCGAAGTCTTACGAGCGCCCCCAAGCGCCGAATCTGCGACGCGACAGTTCGAGTCTTCGCGCGGCCAGTTTCCCGACTCGCCGAAATTCCGGGGGCCCAGGGCCGACCACGTTGCGCTACGGGCCTGGGCAAAAGGAAGAAAAGGGAGAAACAGAGCGAAAAAGAAAAGGGAAACAGTTTCGCCGATTAGAGATACGAGAGCGTGGAGCGCTCGCCGAGGGAAAACGCGCGCAGATATCGCGAGCGCGGCAACACTTGGCGATCGCAGTAACTCAAGCGTGTTTGGCTGATCCAACGAGAGCGCGATCCGGTTCTCAATCGCAAAAAGCGCAGCGCGCGGGGCCACGGGAAATCCGTAGAGCCACCTTCGCGCTGAGCCTGCTGGCCGCGCGAGCCGGCACTCCGGCGTTCGGTGTCCGCCGAAGCTGCATTTCCTCCCCGCGGGAGGAAAAGCCGCATCCGCATCGTCCGGCCGCGAACTCTGGCGGGTCTGAAACAAAAAGGCCCATTTCTCTCGGTTAGTCGTGTCGAAAATTCGCGGCCTCGAGGGGCAGCATGTATTATCCCCTCGGGACCGACCGAGCTGAAGAGTGCCTGGCACCCTTAACTCTTAAGAGTTACTACCAAATATCAGCCCGAGCCAACTTGTCTTGTTGTGTTTGTAGCAAAGTAGACGCGAGGACCGATCTGTTTCATCATAATGTTGTCACTACTGGTAGTGTGAACGAATAAAATTACCCATGAAATTACACTGTCGGGGTGATGATGTTTTCTGATGGGATCGAAATTTCGCACAGGGTGAAATTTCACCCATGGTCGCAGCCCTTAAGGGCTGCTGTCTCTGCTCGGCGCGATGTTAAGGGCTGTTGTGACTGCTTGGCCCTTTGGTCACGTGACCTTCGCTTGGCGAGACGCGCCGGAGAACATCGTTACGTAGGTTTCGCTCGCTCGCGATTACCTGACGATCCCCGATGCTCGAATATCCCCGTTTGTGTATTTCTCTACGGGAAATAAAGAAGAACGCTGAAGCAAGCTATGCGAGCAATTGGAAAACTGAAAAATTACGTTGTATAACGTTAGGAAGTGCAAACGAGGGAGAAGAATTTTCTTCCCCGTGATTAGCAGCTTTTTCCGCGAAGTGTCGCAACTGACGCAACGAGTCGCCTCGAGCTGAAATCGACAGAAGGCAAAAAGAAATCGCAGGCATGCGACGTGCGACACGCAAAAGTACGTGTCGTCCTTGCGGTGGATTCGTGGATCGGTTTTGCAGGATACAGATTTCTAAAGATTCAGGATACATCAGGATACATCAGGCAACCGAAATGGTTCGTGCCGGTTCTAGCTCTTGTCATTGTCAAACTGCACGTGCGCGCGTTGTCAATTAAAAAGTGTGGTTATGTGTGCCTAAACGAAAGCTTATTCAACAGAGAATTCATTCAAAGTGTACGACACTTATGGAAATTAATTGTTTAAAGTTTTGCATATACCAAAGCGGCGCGAACTTTCTTGATTACCCGATACGCTGAAATGAACGGGAGAACATTGGAGAAAGTAATGAATAAACCTCCATATTAGTGTTCCAGATTTCAATAATCCTAACCTGAATACACGGCGACGACTCTGAGCAACATTCGAAGAGTTCCATTGTCGTCGCTCATTGTTTATGAAAAAGTTATCAACGGACAAAGTTTGAAGAACACGCTGGCCAACTTTGACATCACTTTAGCACTTTCGAGGAAATATTACACGTGCGAGTGAGCTTTTATCCTACGATCCTACGAGAACCCGACTGGTCTAACCTACGTCACTGTCAAGTTTAAAAATTTGCGGAGCTCCATGTTTGCATATTCAACGTAAATTAATACAGTGCAGTAATAAACCGCAAAGCACACTATATACCATCTATATCATATAATAATCACATTATATGATAAAAAGTTGATTTCTCTCGAAACGAGACGAGATTAGATCAGGTCGCAGGGGGTTAGGTTAGGTTAGGTTAGGTTAGGACGAGCTCATGTTAGATAAGGTCAAACCTGTTTTATCGGCGACTTTTTAACGAACAACGAGCGCGACGGAGCTGAAGCCTCTCGAATGTCGCTCAGGACGATGACCTTGACAGCGTGTGTCAAGGTCGACCTGATCCCAAGGATCGTTAACGCGAGGCCTCCTCCCGATAATCATCGAGACAGCTAATCGGTGCCTCGGCAAAAGGGCGACAGCGACTTCCCGCGAGTCTTCTTTGCTGCGGGATGAATGAAGCGTCGCGGGAGGGGGGAGGAGGGCCGCGAAGTCGCGCATCGCGGCGCAAATCAAAACCGAGACGGAGCCTATTGATCGCTTTCTTGGCGCGTTTGTCCGCGACTGTCGGTCGGCGGCGTTTACAGGCGTTGTGCAGCCCGCATAATTGCCGCTCGCCGAAAAAGTCAGAGAGAGAGAGAGAGAGAGAGAGAGAGAGAGAGAGAGAGAGATGAGTCCTCGGGAGAACGGCGCGCGAAATTGCCGCGCTTAGAGCACATTTCGCCCACATGTCAGCGCTTGCTCGAGCGAGTCGCGCGCGCGCGCGCGCGCGCGCGTGCACATCCGAGCTGAATGCCGCTGCTCCCTCGGCGTACGGAGTACGAAAGAAGTCCCGAGGCGAGGCGAGCTATATTAATTAAAACACGCGGAGGTAAACGATCGGCGGTCACCCGGCGGCAGCGGCGGCGGCGGCAGCGGCGGAGGAGGAGGGGAGAACGCGCGCGGCAGGGCTGTCGTGGCCGGCTTCGTGTACATAATTGCCGTGATTACGGCTACGTCAGTTCGGTGCATCTAGCTGCGCGTGCATGCGTGCGCGCGCGGCGGATTCAGTTGATCCGGGTGCGCGTAACGGCGCGCGGCGCGGCGCGGCGCGGCGCGGCGGAAACGCTGGCAACTCCGCGCGACGGAGTAATGCGCAGCATCATTATCTGGAGCAGTGCTCAGCGAGAAGCATCATCCGAAGAGAGCTCGTTAATTTGCGCGCGCGCGAGCGCGCGAGAGCGACAAGTCGAACGCGCCTCCGCGAGCGGCGTCGGCTCGCGACGGCTCGCGAGGCGCGATCTTCCGAAATAGAAGACGAAGAGGGACAGGCGGAAACGAGCGGGACAAAGTCGCTCGCTCTCTTCCCCCTGTCTTCCCCGCCCCCCGCCGCCACCGCCTCCTCCTCCTCCTCCCTCCTCCCCCCGCCCAAGCCCGGATTCGCGCGCGTGCGTTTCGGCAGACGATTCCCGCGGGAGGTTTGTTGTTCATCGCGCGCGCGGATGAATACCTCGGGGATGAATAATCGCGCGATTATCTAATATCTGAAGCCGTCTCGCGCGCTGTTAAGCCGAGACGTGCGCGCGAATTTCGAGGCGACGCGTTCCGGAACAAGAGGGAAAGATCGACGACCCCGGCTAGTCCCTCTCCCTCCCTCTCCCTCTCTCTCTCTCTCCCTCTCTCTCTCTCTCTCTCTCTCTCTCTCTCTCTCTCTCTCTCGCTCTCTCTCGACTTCTTGCTACAATTTCCGGACGCGAATGCGGCACTTCGCCCGCGGGGCGCGCAAAAAAGCAGCGCGCCGTGCGCGGAGCGAGCCAGAAAACGGCGGCGGCGTAATATATACGCGCGGCGCGCATTTTTCCGGCGTTAATGCGCTGAAATCAATAGCGGTAATTACGTAGAAAGCCCCGGTCGGCCGGCCGGCCGGCGTGTCGTCGAAATGACTTACTGCCGGCCGGGATCTCGCCGGCCGTCGACGGCGAGTACGTGATTTCGCGCGAAAACGTATCGCCCGCCACGGCCGCTGGCCGCAGGAGGACCGGGCGCACGGAGGGGCCGGGGGAGAGGAGGGGGAGGAGAGAGGGAGCGCGCGTGATTGCGATAGATATTTTCCCCCGATAAACGGCCTCTCTTCGCATACCGCGTCCGCGTCGCCGCGGTCGCTCGCACACGCATCGGCCGCTCTCGCGGAACTTATATAATTGGGGTAATCAGCCGCAAGTGTGTGTCTTACTCCGCTCTATCGCCGCTCCGTTAATTCTGGCTTTGCGGCTGCTCGAAACGCCGCCGCCGCCGCGCCGTCGCGTCCGGCGTTTCGCGCTGTTTTCCAGCGCCTTCCTGCTGCGAGGCGGTCCATCTCGCCGCGCGCGAACCTGTAATCCCTCCGCGGATTAATAGCCCAGTCGGCGAGAGAGGGAGAGAGGGGTGGCGGGACGGGAGGAGAGACGCGCGAGGAGCAAACAGAAGATCGGGAAACGATATTTGCCAAAGTACGAGCGAGATAAGAATCTCGACTCCGGCGCGAGCGCTTCTCTCGCTCTGTATATATTTTCTAAAATTGACGGAATCTGGCGAGACGGTGGGGCGCGGAGGGGGGGGGGAGGAGGGATGTCGCGTACGGTATATCGCTCTTCGGGGCATTAGGAGTCGATTTTCGCCGCTCGCTTCTCCTCCCTCTCTCCCTCTCCCTCTCTTTCTTTCTCTCTCTCTCTCTCTCTCTCTCTCTCTCCTCGTCTCCTGCCGTTTTCTTTCCTGTCCCCCGTTTTGTGTTTTTTTTCTCTCTCCGGCGGATCGAATCGCGACGGATCGGCGAATGTATCCGATCTCGCAACCGGCAGAGGGCAGTGTCGACCGCACGGCGGCGATCGGCGGCGGTCGTCGACGCGCTTTTTACAGTCGTCCGGCTCCAGATACGAGAGAGCCCTGCCTGTAAGTGCAATTCAGATCGGTGTCGAGATGACGGTGCGCAATCGCTTTTCTAATTAATTCGCGTTTCATCGGCGCTCCGTCGTCACGGGATGTTTTGCGCAGCGCGATACGAGAGCGCGCACGTCAATCTACCGTTTAATCGAACTTTCCAATCAGATAACCCGCGCTGCGCGAGGTTTCGCGTCCGCCGAGGCAAGCAGCAACGCTCGGTTTGTTTCGCGCCGCGCGCGATAACGTCATTATCGCGAGATCGCGCCTAGCCTGGCCTCGGCCTCATCCGCGGAGCTCGGTTTGGACCTTCGAGGGACGCTGCGCCGCCGAGGTCCGACGAGGTGAGGTGGCCCAACCTGCCGAGCCTCAGTTTGCGAATTTCGACCTGAGCTGTCTAACGCCTGTAGTTCCTGAAGCAGCAACGGAGATTGCTGACGTTTAAGTCTCACTCGCTGCCTCCGAATGAACGAAAAGACACTCAATCCGCCATTTGCAGGCTGCTAAGAGGACTTCTCTCTCTCTCTCTCTCTCTCTCTCTCTCTCTCTCTCTCTCTCTCTCTCTCTCTCTCTCTCTCTCTCTCGGCAGGGACAGCTTAGCTTAGATAGAATCGAGATAGGTTGATGCAGGGTTGCGTGCGGGAGCATCAACCGGACCGGAGAGTCAAGTCAAAGTCGAAGGGTAGGATAAAAATTTCGACTCGGGCGCGACGTCGCGCGTCGAGACGCATTCGCGTCGCTGGAATCCCTTGCAGCTGAGAAAGCTGCGCGCGCGTGCGATCATTAACGTCAGCGGGGATCGTGGACGGGCCGAAATCGGCCGGATCGGCCTGAGGCCGTCCCTGCGTGTAACGGGCCACGCTTCGCTTCGCGGTTTAATCGCGAAGGGCGGGAAAGCCCGTTTCGAAAAGCCTGTCACTCACTTGACACGAGTGACTTCGAAACCGGTTCGAACTACTAGCGCGCTCGGTTTCATCGTCGTCGTCGTCGTCGTCGTCGTCGTCGTCGTCGTCGTCGCCGTCGGTAGCGGCAGCGCGGCAGCATCTACTCGCGCGGCGTAACGGAAGCCGCAATAGCCGCACAGATTCTTGTTTTCGAGTCGCCGCTTCTCCTCCCTTTCCTCTCTTTATTCCCTTTTACCTTTTTCTTCCTCTGCCCGCTCATTTTTCCCCGCTTCTTTTTGCTCCCTTTCTTGCTCGCCGTTCTGTCTCTCTTTCCGCGTGTAAGCACCCGCGTGTACGCATCGGCGGGCGTACCGCTCCCTGATAAAATCCCACAAAAATCGGGAAGCCGTTAGCTCCGGCCGCCTATGGTAACCGCGCGCGCCCGAGAGAGAGAGAGAGAGAGAGAGAGACGCGGAGAAAGGGAGCGAGAAAGAGAAGGAGGGAGGGAAAGAAAGAGAGCGAGAAGGAGAAAGAGAAAGAGAGAGAGAGAGAGAGAAAACGAGGGAGAATGAGAGAGAGCGAGAGCGAGAACGAGAGCGAGAGAGAGCGAGAGAGAGAGAGAGAGAGAGAGAGAGAAAGAGAGAGGTGGGACTAGCGCTCAATATAGATTCAGAGAGCAGCCTCTCTATATACGGGGTATAGCCGCTCGCTGGGGCGTCTTATTAACGCCGCGGACGCACCTCGATATAAAACGGTGCGCTCTCTTCCGCGAGCTGCATTAATTAGCGATTTTTAGGTAGACTGCCGCGCGCGCGCGCGCGCTGCACGGGATTGCATTACGCTTTGTTTATACGTCGCGGCTGAATGAAGCGCCGCCGTCGCCGCCGTCGCTACCGCCGGCCGCGGGCTGGTCTCACCTGAGAGGGTCTTAATTAAGAGAGCTCCCTCGCCGGTGAGAGAGACCGCGTTCAACTTCGCGGTGGGCGACCTTTCTTCGTGTCATCGCGACTCGACCGGACGTTCTGCTAATCTCCCCGCTTGCTCGTTGGTGAGTCGTTCGACCGCCGTCTTGTTACTGCTACTTTTTCCTGCTCCCCCCCCCCCTCTTTCTCTCTCTCTCTCTCTCTCTCTCTCTCTCTCTCTCTTTCTCGCTTCCGTATTTCCCTCGTCTCGAACGCGGCGGCGCATCGTC
This sequence comes from Harpegnathos saltator, assembly GCF_003227715.2. Classification (NCBI taxonomy): domain Eukaryota; kingdom Metazoa; phylum Arthropoda; class Insecta; order Hymenoptera; family Formicidae; genus Harpegnathos; species Harpegnathos saltator. The sequence continues at coordinate 251,014 of NW_020229935.1, forward strand.
AGCCGCATCTCGCGTTTTCGCGAAGTCCAGTGAAATCGAGGCGCGCCGCCGTTCGCGAAGTGTTATAGCCGCGCTAATTCGCTTCCGCCATCTCCGGCCCCCTCCCTCCCCCTCCCGCTCCCCGCGCGGCCTCCTTCGCGGAGGAGACTCGCGGCGACGGAGGAGAGCCGAAATCGCGCGGCAAGGTCGATTAACTCTCTTTACGTGACTCCGGCCGCGGTAAGTATGTAATTATGCGTACGCGGTTATGGGAAGCGTTAACGAACTTCGCCAGCAGCAGCAACGGCGGCGGCGGCGGCGGCAGGATGCGACGAGCAACACGAAACGAAAAGGCGTTGGCGCAGAGAGGGTGAAAGGGAGGAAAGCGCGGGGCGCGGGCAAGGCGGCACGCAGGGGAGGCAAGACTGACGTTTCGAGATAAAGGAGGGGGAGGGGAAAGGGGTGGCCGACGGAGAGATATTCTTGGCAGCGACGGGGCGATGCAACAACTGTCCCCATCCGTCATCTACGAGAGACCGGAGCGAGAGGGCCCACGGCCACTTTGAGCGCCAGACAGAGAGACACCGGAGGGCGAGCGCGAGAAAGAAAGAGAGAGAAAGAGAGAGAAAGAGAGAAACAGGGAGACAGAGAGAGAAAGAGAGAGAGAGAGAGAAAAGAGCGATGTGTCGCGCTTCATGGTTCCTCTCCCTCTCTCTCCCCCTCTCTTTCTCTCCCTGCCTCTCACTCTCTCTCTCTCTCTCTCTCTCTCTCTCTCTCTCTCGCTCCTTCTTTCTCTCGCGATCACAGGACGGAGGAAACAATCGTAATCGGCGAAGATCTCGTGTAACGACGACGCCATTCGCCGAGCCATTACACGGCGTGTTACGATCGAGCGAATTTCCGAGACGTCCCGGGAAAATGCCGTAGCCGCGGAGCTCGAGATCGAAAGGACCCATCGAAACGTCCTCGCGGTCGTACGCGTATCACGACGACGCCGGCGTGCTTCGACCGCGGCGGCGGTCGACGTCGCGCGGAGCGCGATAAACAGGGTCGCCAGAACTTGAAGAGTCGCTGTGCGCTGCGTGATCGGACGAAGCAGCGTCTTTCAATCTGTTCAGCGCGTATCCTCGCGCGTCAAGCTTTTGTATCCCGACGGTACTTGAAAGCATTCCACACTCCTGTCGGTACTCCTGCGAGCAGCACTCTTGAAATTTAGTCAGTAAGCTGTTACAAAATGGATTTTCCTGTTCCTCGTGTCCTCGCGATATAACAAGGGCTAATTAACGAAAGCGACGCCTCGGGTAAATTAATCCAGGATATAAAGGGTATAACGTCCACGCGATCAACAGCGCGAGGAAAAGAAACGACGAGGGGCGAGAGTCCTTGAAGAGCGAGCAAGCAAGGTCACTCGGTTAACGAGGTTATCCGCGCGTCTCGCGGCCGTTTTTCGGAGCCTCCCCAGGGAAAAAGAATCCTGCTTTTTGGCTAACCTCGCTCCGCGCTCGCAGGATTCTCGCCGTCGGCGCGTCCGGCGCGACTCTGGCTTGGCGGCTTCGAATCTTTGCGACCCCGCAGGATTCGCGACGGAAGGACCGACGGAACGCGACCGAGGATCTCCGAGAAGGCGGCGGCGGCGGCGGCGGCGCTCGGGCGCGCGGCGTGGTCGATCATTCGCGAGTGGATGCGTGTGGAACCGGCGTGGCATTAGAGAGAGATAACTGGCCTCGCCCGGCGGACGCGCGTTTAACCCTTAATCCAGTAAACGATGTCGGGCTACATAATACCGTCCGTGCTATCCGCCGGCGCCGCAGCGGCGCGGCGGCGTGGAAGTGAATCGCGCGGCGATAACAAACGCGGAGCGGGACGGCTCCGACTTTCCAGATTGAATATCCATCCCGATCGCGAGCGGCGACCGTTAACTCCGCCGCCGCGCCGTGCGCGATTCCGCGCCGGCGAGTTTCCGCGCCGCTCGCGTCCGCTCCAATTCCGAGCCGCTCGGCGAACATCCTTGAGGCCTCGCTCGGCATTCGATCACTCGCGTCCGATGCGCGCGGACTTGGCCTAGGTCTGGTAATGGACGGGTGTGCCGGCGCAGGATAGCGAGCCGGTTAAGTGAGCGAGCGCGGGAAAAGAAACGCCGACGATCGGTCATCCTGATGCATGTACGCGTCCGTGACGCGGACGTGGCGCCGAACGAACGAGCGAGCGCGAAGGTGTGTGCACGCAGACACGCGGCCGATTTTTCTTTCTTTTTTTATATTCAATTGCCGGCGGTACGCTCCACTAGGTTCCAGAATTGAGATAGCGTTATCCGACGGCAGCGACGAGACGACGACGACGACGACGACGACGACGACGACCGCGACGGCAGCGGCGGCGGGAGAGAGTTATCGCGGAATATTACTATGGGAAATTATTAACCATCGGCGATCTCGCCGTGATTGAACGGTGATTGAGCTTCTGCACCGGCCGTCGAGATAAGTTTCCAGCGGCGGGATGGAGCTCCTGCAGGCGCGCGTACGCTCCCCTTTTTCCGATTAACAAAAAGATACTCGAGCGCGCGCGGCTGCAGAAACGGAGAAAATTAGAGCGCTCGCGATGGCGGCGGGACGCGCGTGATGCAATTTCAGCGGGGAACCTTCGCGGCCGGGTCCGTCCGACTGCGGAGTCCTGCGGAAATTTACACGGCCGAGGCGCTCCGACGTCGCGCCCGGCGGTTATCCTGCGATTATTTTGCGCCGGATCGGACGCAGCGCGTCTCGCCAAGAGTCGAGCCGCGCTCGCGGGAAGCAAGGCCGCCGAAACGTCCTTCGAGGCGCAGCGTAGTCACATTTTCATTATCCTGCGGCGAAGAAGAACATTTCTCCGCTCGGCGGGGCGCAGAAAGTTATCAACGTCGTCGGAGTCCGAATTATCCCACAAAGCTGGCCACATCTGGCTTTGCAGTTTCAGAAAAAAGGACTGCGATACAGATGAATGGCGAACGTCGCGAGGACTACAGCGACACCCGTTACGGAAATGGACGCTCTGCCGAGGATGAAGCCTCCGCGGCGCTCCGACTGCGCTCGCAAATAGCAAACGCATTCGCATGCGTTAGGCAAGGCAAGGCCGGACACGCGCGTTAGACGCGCTGGACGCGCACGGCGGCCTCGCGATGAATTTTGTGGGTCGGATGCATACGATGGCCGTCATCTATTCCTACTTTCTCCTAGCGGTCGCGCCGGGACCCGGCAGGAGCCGCGCCAGCGAGAGCGCGAGCCTGGAGCGGAAAAATGTCGCGAGCGAGCAGCCGCGGATGTCGAATCTAGCGCATTGTCGCGCGCTCTGAGCCGTGCTCTCTCCCCGGTCTCGGCACGCCTACCGAGTTTAATGAACTTCTGCAATCGAGTGTCGATGCTCCTCCCGCCGCCGCCGCCGCCGCCGCCGCCGCAACGCCGCCGTGGCTAACTACAAGAATAAGCCGTTATCTCTCGAGGTTCGCAGCATGCGAACTTTTCGAGCGTCGGATCGCGCGCGACAGGCCCCGCCTGTCGCACCTTCGCCGACGAGAGGAGCCTTGCTTCCTTCCTTCCTTCCTTCCTTCCTTCCTGCCTGCCTGCCTGCCTGACCGGCGCGGCGCGAGTGCGAGTCGTCGCGGTCCTCCGCGAGCTCGGCCGAAGCCGAGCCGCTCCCGCCGTAATTCAACAGGAGCGCGCCGTTATTCCGCGGCCTTATCTATTCAAAAGCATCGGGCAAGTATCACATCGTCGCTCGGATAACTATAACCTGCGCACCGAGAGTCGCCTCCCCTTTACTTCCTGCCTCCCCCCACCTCCCGGCCCTCCCGCTGCCACCGCCTCCTCCTGCTTTTCCTCCTCCTCCTCCTCCTCCTCCTCCTCCTGCTCACCTCCGCGCCTTCCCCACCTTCACCGCCACCTCGTTCTACAAATCGCACGCATGTGCGTCCTCGACGTGTTAACGCCTGTTGATCCTTCGACAGGACTCTCTCTCTCTCTCTCTCTCTCTCTCCCCCCCTCTTCTTTCGATCTCCCTCGCACCGCTCGGCCGATCCTTAGCACCCCAACCCCGCTACAACCAACTCCTCTTTTTGCCTGTCTTTCGTCCTAGTCTCCTCGCTGGCGTTCGTGTCTTCCTTCCCTCCCTCCCTCCCTCCCTCCCTCGCCCACCCTCCTTGCTCGCTTCTCTTCCCTTCGGCCTGTCGATCTCTCGCGTGCCCTCGTATTTGATCTCGCTGCGGTGCACAGGAGAGCGGAGGCAGCGGGCGGCGGTCGGGGGTGAGTAGCGAGCGAAGGAGTGTCAAGGGGCGGGGGCGGAGGGCCGGAGGGGGGCGCACACGTGTATCGGCTCATGGTGAAAATAGTGCAATAAGCGCGTAGTTATGCACCAACGGCGGCGTGTGGTTTGCCCACGCCGCCACCCTGTCCATCCTGCCTCGCGCTCGCTCGTTCGCTCTCTCTCTCTCTCTCTCCCTCCTTTCCTTCTTCCCTCCTTCCCTCTCTCTCTCTCTCTCTCTCTCTCTCTCTCTCTCTCTCTCTCTCTGCTCACCCTTCGCGCGGCCGTAAGTCGGTCCTCCTCTCGCCGCCTCCGAGCCCCCTGCCCGCCCCCCCTCCGCATCAGCGCCCTCCGCGCTACGTTTCCCTGCGGTACGTGAGCGACTGCGCACACACACTCCACATGCACGCGCACACGCGCGGGCCACGGACGTTTAAACTGGGATAGCTACTAATTACAACGGTTACGGCGTGGCAGTTGGCGAAGAAAAAAGGCTGATCTCCCGCGAGGCGGCGGAGAAAGAGGGACGAGCAGCGGAGGAACGGGGGCGGGATGAGGGGGGGAGGGAGGAGGAGGAGGAGGAGGCAGCGGCTACGGAGGATGAGGAGGAGGGAGAGGGCGAGGAGGACGAGGGAGAAGCGGTGTGTGGCGGTAACGGCGGCGGATGGGGCGGCAGGCGGGAAGCTGCGAGGGGGGGGGGGAGCGGGAAAAATTTACCGGAGAATGGGTGGACGCGACACGACCGAGTAATCGCCGCCTGGATTATAGCGCGCGCAGCGCGCATAGGAAGACGTGCGGCGTGTGTGTGTGTGTGTGTGTATGTATGTGTGTCCGTTTTTCCGTTCCGTAGCCTTCTTCTCGGCCCGGAACACACCGTCCATCTCTATTTCCCTTTCGCTCTATTTCCCTCTCTTTCCCGCCCTCCGTCCCTCCCGCCGCCGCGCCGCGCCGCCGCCGCCGAGCGGAGCGGCCTTACTCACTCCATCGGTCTCCTTTTTCCCCGGACTCCTGAGGAGCAGATCGCACGCGGTCCGGCGCGGCGCGGTGGTGCCTCTCGCGCGTGGATCGCGTGCGTAAGCGCGTAGCCGATGGTTAATGAACTCGCCGTAATTTCCATCCTCGAGCGCGTCTCGGCCCGCCGCCGATGCATCGCTTCGCGCTGCCGTCCACCGTGGCCGCTGCCGCCGCCGCCGCCGCCGCCGCCGCCGCCGCCTCCGGCGGCGGGATCCCCGAGGGGGATGTCCTTGCAAGGATGCGGGACGCGATTGCCTGCCACGCTGCGCGCGCGCGCGCGCGCGCACTGCCTCGCGTACGGATCCCCGAACCGAATAATTAACGAGCAAATCATAGGTTTCGGGGTTTCGCCGATTCGACACGACGATTCGCGACGTTTACGACGGCCGCTCTCTCTCGCTCATGCGTGACGCGCACGGTTATTACTCGCCGATACACCCGGCGATACGCGCGTTCAAGCGGCCCCGATCTCCCATCTACGCGGCCGACATTTTTCATCATCAACCGGCTAATGACATGGATGCGTCCCCGAGAGAAATGCTTCCTTCGGCTAGAATAGCCCTCGCGGCCAAGACGGACGGACGGAGGGGGAGGGCGGCAGAGGGGGCGTGCGCGTTTGCTCCTCAATCGAATATCGCGTATCGCGTTCGGGATCGCTACTAATTTAGCAGTTCATTCATCAAGCCGGCCGCCGAGCGCGCGGCCGCGGCTCTGGACGCCGCTAAAGGACATATTAACGATTATAACGCGGTCGTGATTAAAAGCTCGCCCCCGTCTCGCGGAGCTTCTTCCTCCCCGGCGCGGTGAGGGGACGGCGCGATAGAAAGAAAGGGAGGGGCAGGGGAAGAGGAGGAAGGAGAATCCGCGCGCGCGCGCGAGGATCGATTTGTCGGAATGCAATCCGAGAACTCGGAATATCTCGCGTGACGATCTTCAACCGCCACCGCCGCCGCCGCCGCCGCCGCCGCCGCCGTCTTCGACCTATCGATGCGAGTCACGGAGACGTCGCCGCGCTAATCTCAGCCGGAGAATTAGCTCCACCCACGGTTTTACAGCATAAACCGAACGTTCCAAATACCAGAGAAGAAACAGCGCCCGAACGGGCTGCTCGCACTCGCGCTCGCGCGAGTTGCTCGACCGGCTGCTGTCACTGCTCTCCCCCCTCCCCTCGCTCCCTCTCTCTCTCTCTCTCTCTCTCTCTCTCTCTCGAAGGATACGAAACGGACGCGCGATGTCGAACGATTAACCCTTCCGCGACACGGGAGCACCGCGTAACACGACCGGACAGGAGAGAAGACGCATCTGCACGGAGCGCCGCCGCAATCCCGGCAAAGAGCCGCCTCGCAGTCAAGTAATAATTGTAGAAGACCCCGAGAGAGAGAGAGAGAGAGAGAGAGAGAGAGAGAGAGAGAGAGAGAGAGAGAGAGAGAGAGAGAGAGAGAGAGAGAGAGAGAGAGAGGAGAGAGGAGAGAGAGAGGAGAGAGAGAGAGAGAGAGAGACGGGAGCGACGCTCTCTCGAACGACGCGACGTTAATTTTAGACCATAGACGACAGCGCGCGCGTTTCGAAAGAGAGACGCGCGCGCGCGCGCGAGCCGGGAGAAACTCGCAGTCGCTAATAGCGCGCGGATAATAATAGCGCCCACGGTAAGAATGTGTCAATTATTGAGCGCGCCGTGTAATACCGAGTCGGTCGGGCCCTAATAACGTCCAGCGCGATCGGCAGGCCGAGAGACAGAAACAGACAGACAGAGAGAGAGAGAGAGAGAGAGAGAGAGAGAGAGAGAGAGAGAGAGAGAGAGAGAGAGAGAGAGAGGGGGGGGGGGGAGGGGGAGAGGGACAGAGTACCGGTTCGCGGGGGTTAAAAAAGCCATTTCCCGAGGCCGCGGTCGGCGCTGCGGCGGATTCTCGGCGAGGCTCGGTAGCGGCGCGGATGGATAGATGGATAGAGAGCCCGGCGCGGCTCGCTTCCGTGTGTGGCACCGGCAGCACGAGGTATCGCCCGCGGCGACGTACCGCCGCCGCCGACGTGACTTCGCCGGCGGTGTGTCGGTTCTTCGGCGGCCGGCCGGAGAGCGCGGTAGCGAGAGAGCGAGGAGCTCGCGTAGGGAAATGTATAATGGCGCTCAGGTGTGGATGCGATCTCGCGAGGAGAGAGAGAGAGAGATAGAGAGAGAGAGAGAGAGAGAGAGAGAGAGAGAGAGATGGAGGGAGGGAGAAGGAGCACGACTCTCTGCGTGTGCGTGTGCGTGGCGGAGCGTGAGATGTTGTGCCGTAGGTAGGTAGGTAGGTAGGTTGCGCAAAAAGCAAGAGCGGGCGAGAGAGCAGGAGGAAGGGCGTCGGCCGGCCTCGCGAGAAGCGCCACTCGGTCAAGCTCACTGCCATCATCTAGATTCTAGATAGCCGCGCGTGCACGCGAGCGCGACCGCACACACGCACACACGCACGCACTGTGTGAGTAAGTGCGCGCGCGCGCACTTACTCACACAGTGGCGGGTCCACCGGCCGATTCCGCGGCGCTCTTTCCGCCGCGGCGCGGCGTCGCTCTTTAGGCCGACGCCGAAAGTCGATCGGCTCGTCGCCGCGGCCGCGATTTACGCGCCTCTGCGCGTATTCTCCTATTGTCTCCCTCTCTCCCTTCTTCTCTCTCTCTCTCTCTCTCTCTCTCTCTCTCTCTCTCTCTTCTTTTTCTCAAACAGGCTCCCGCGCCTACTAGGTGATCCGCCACTGCACGCGAGCGGACACATACACACGCCCGAGTACCGGCTCTAGAGCCGCCGGTCAGGCTCGCCTCTCTCGCCCTGCTGCCCCCCCATCCCCCCTGCGCGGCTGTATCGCTCACTCGCGGAGAGCGAGCCGCGAATCGAGAGCGCGCGATGCAGATGCGATGCGCCTCGGATCGCGATTCGGATCGCGATTCGGAGCGCCCGCCGCCGGCCGATCGCGCTGATCGATGGCGCTCCCCGGCGCGACAGAGAGAGAGAAAGCGAGAGAGAGAGAGAGAGAGAGAGAGAGGAAGAAAGACGCCGAGAATCGGACGGCGAATCATTTGGATTAATATCGCGCACGGAGGAATCTAGCGAACGTCGCGGGCTATTCGCACGCGGAATCGTCTGGACGCTCGTCTGGAACGCGTCGCTCCGCGCGTCGCCAAGTCACGTCGTTCAATCACGCCCGGAATATGATGCGATCGCCCCGCTCGTAATCTCGCTGTTTAGCGCGCGCGTTTCGCGTGTCGCGGTTGTTTTTAAAGCCGCGCCGTTGTTAGCCCTTTACATGGCCGATAAATTTTTTTTCACCGCAAAGCGTTTGCTGTTTCGCTAAATTCCTACAGCCTTGGGCTCGCATGGCGAGCATAACAAGCAATTAGACAACTTTTATGATATTTTACTTTACTATATTCTATTACTTTATTACATTTTAAGTAAGTGAGCTCTCCTTGACGTGCGCAAGCGACTCGATGCTTATGGATTTTTGTTAGTGTTGTTAGAACGCGCCGCGGTCAAAAGGTCAATGACGATATTTAGGGTGAAACGTCGGCATGCCGACGATTTTACTCGTCGATTACCAATTGTTATTTTATTCTCCTCGCCCCCGCGCAATATTCGCGCAAATTCAGCGTCATGTTTCATCGAATCCGCGCAAGAGTGCCGAGAACTGGCGGCGTCGATTCAACTTCATCACCCAAAAGAAGTAATTTCAGAACAAGCGGAATAATCGAAATTTTAGAGGATTTTGCTCTCATATACGTCGCCTCAAGAGGATTCCTCAAAATTAAGAGGAGAATATTATAAATTATTCTTAAATATATTATTCTTAAAGTTAGAGGAATTAATGTTGTATGTATAATGCAAATCTTATTGATTTTAATAGAAATTTCCTCTTACACACAGATTATTTAATCTTTATTTTCAAGAGGATTATTATTTATTCTTACTGTACTTTATTCTTACTGGTTATACTAATTAATTTGAAAAAATTATTATAATGTAATAGCGAAAAGTAATATACATATAAATGTACTTCTGGCTCCAGTTCTATAATGAATAGGCACGAATGAAGCAAGATCATCATAACAAATAAGTTTCCAATCAGTTTTGTTGTGGACTTCATAGCTACAAAGATGTTCATCATAACCAATTGTATGAAACATAGGTAAAAGAAAGAATTTAATATTATTCAACTTCTTGCAATAGATTAGAAACTGTATTTGACCAAATACGGGTAAATTATCTTTGTTATACGTTACAGCAACACACATATCTTTTTTACAAATTCCAAATATTTCCAAATATTCCAAATTTCGCGTTCCAAATATTTTGACTCATGAGCATATTTTTTCGTTATTTTTTCACTCATATCTGGAGGCAGAGCATGACTGAACAAAAGAAGCCGACATTCAAATTAACGTATTCCTCTTCGTATAAGAGAGAAATTAATTGATATAAGAGGAAATCCTCTTGAAATGAGAGGAAAACAGAATAACATATCTAATAAATTTTAAATGAATGGTGGTTAATAATCGCTTTATCAAAAGAGGAATCCTTTTACAAATCCCTTTGCAAATCCATTTACAAATAGAATACTTTTTTTTTTAGTAATATCCAGAGTACCAAAGTACAGGAAGATTGTTCATCAACTGTCAATCATATCACTAATTCTCTTCGTTCTCGACCAATATTTGGTCGAAAACTCACTTTCATATGTGACAAAATCCGCGCAGAAGCGTGGCGAAAAGCAATGGCAAGGCCGATATCGCGAGTTTTGTACAGACACGGAAATTATTTATTAATTGTCAATTATTGTTTATCCCCTTAATCCCCGCAATATCTGGTGAAACGTCACCTTCGCGCACGACGAAATCCGCGTGAAAAAACTGGCTGCGACGAGAACGCGGCCGCGCTGTGCACGTTTTTCACCCTGTCCGCGTTCCTTCCTTTTCGACTTCTTTCTCCACCCGCATTTTCTTCCCTCCCGCGCCCTTCGCGCGTCCATCCGCGCGTCTACCTGTCCCTCTCGCGCTTTGCCGATATTTTCCAACACGGCGACGGAGGAAATGAATTCCACCGCGACGTAGAGGCGTGGTCCCGCGGCATGTTTCCAGCGTATTTCGACGGAAGCTTAGCCGATCGCCGCTTTCTCATTTTCCTCTCGCGAGCTAGTTATGAACTCTCTCTCCGGAGCGCGCGCGCAGCGAGAGGACGCACGCTAATCGTAAGAGCGGCCGATCGGGATCGCTCGCTCGCTCACTCGGGGCCCGCAATTACGCGAGAGCTTTGCGCTTGTAATTAAAGTGAGATCGCCGGGAGAAACGCGGCCGGCCAACTTTTCGGCGCGTCGCCGCCGTCGCGCGTCTCACGCGATCGCCGATAGCGTGAGATGCGAGATCGCCAGGCTCGGCCGATCTAGAAGAGAGAGAGTGTGAGAGAGAGAGAGAGAGAGAGAGAGAGAGAGAGAGAGAGAGAGAGAGTGAGAGTGTGAGGAAGAGAGACCGCCGAGTCGGAAAGGGGATCGAGCGCTTATTCGAAAAAAATTCCGAGCGTCGGGGAGAGACTCGTTATCGTGACTCGCCGCCGCCGCCGCGCTCGCTCGCTCGCTCGCTCGCGCCGATAATTCGGCGCGATCGAAATATTAATCGCGCGACGAGCACTCCGGGGTTTACCGGACGAACGTCGGCATGCTCTTCACGTCCGGCTGCGGCTAATCCGCTTATAAGTCCGTATCGATCGGCACTTGGCGCATATTTCCTATGCGCGCGCTGTACGCATCGAACTCGCCGGACTCGCCGGCGAGATGCGTCGCGAAACGCAAATCGGAGAACGAGTTGCGCGAGCGGGCGGGCGGGCGGGCGAGCCGCAGTCGCGTTAATTAATGACAATTTGAATTTTAATACCCGGCGCGTAGAGAAACCTTCTCGCGAAAATGAGCCTCATTAATAACGCATGAGGAGGATAATTTAAAGTTATGTTTTGCGCAGGCCCTTTCCGCCGCTCGCCCGCTCGCCCGCTTGCTCGCTCGCTCGCTCGCGCGCGCGCGCGCGCGGCACGGCGGCGACGCTGTCGCTTTGTTTGCGTTCAAAGCGCAATTATGCGGTATTAGGTTTCCGCAAGAGGCGAACCGTGATTTGGGGCAACAGGTGTACACAATACGCATGCATAATGCACAGGCGGCACATGTAAACTGTCCTGCCATCGCGCGCTCGCGCGCTCGCGCGCGAGGTGCAGCCGCCACCAAATTGGCGTTATTAAATTTACATATCCGGGCGGAGCGTGCGAATTAAGCGATTCTTCCTTCCGTTTTTCCACCCCGCGACCGCGCCGGCCCCGCGCGCCCTTCGAGCCCGCCGAGTTTGGAAACTTCGCGCCGCTCGCGGTGCTCGCCTCTCCCGCGAGCCTCTTTCGTGCTTCAGGCCGCGGAAAACTCTGCTCGACGGCGCGTCCCCCGAGGACGCTCCCCGGGCTTCCTCGATGACGACCGCGGCTCGAGTGCATCATCATCGGCGGGCGCCGCGCGATGTCGATGGGAAAAACGCCGCGAAAATAACACTGGCAGCCGGCCACTCGCCGCCGCCGGCGGCGTCGCGCTTTCTTTCTTTCCCGAGCCGTCCTGACCGTGAGCCACTGGCCAAAGCCTCCGATCACCGGCGCATAGTCCTCCGGCGCGTCGCCACCGGACGTCGCGCTTCCCGGGGGCGCCGAATTCCCGCTCGGGATGCCGAGAGAAAAATCCCGCGGGCCGGCGCGGCGCGAGCGCGTCTGGCTTTTTAATTAATCCCCGATTCGTGTCTCTTCCTCGCCTTCGCGGGAAGAAAGAGGGCGGCCGCAGGGGAGGAAGGGGGGGGGCAGCAGACAGGAGCGCGCTGGCATTAGCGAGTCGAAGCGATAAACACTCTCGGCTATTCTCCGCGCGCGCGATTGCGTCCCGGGCCATCAATCGTTGTTCCGCGTGCGCGCGAAACCCGCGCGCGCTTTTCCCCGCCCGGTGAAAGATGATTAAAGGCGCATCGTTGATTCCCGCTGATTCCTGTTAATATCTGTCAACTTTATCGACTGCGCCGGCTGATTGCCGGTTTAACAGACATTGACCGAATCAGTAGTGAAATGAATGACGCGCAACAGGTCCGCGATGTACTTGTGTGCCTCAATTGCATCGCTTGTTGCTCGCGCGCGTTTGTGTGCGCCAGCCAGCCAGCGTGCACTCTCGTCGTCCTGTTCGCGCGCGCGGGATCAAAAGCGAAGTGTTTTGTAAAATATTTTCCGCTTTTGATCACACGCCGGGGGAGCGCTTTCGCGCCGCTCGCGCGTGCGTGTGCAATAATAACGCGATGATTCCTATCGGCTCTCCCTCTTCCTCCCTTTCTTTCTCTCTCTCTCTCTCTCTCTCTCTCTGGCGCGCGTCCGGGAAAATACGCGGCAAGGTGGAAAGATAGCGCGGAAAACGGAGGCCCGTCTCGAGTAATGAATGTTCGACGCTAGCGAGTATCGTTCGTCCTTGCCCGGCTAAGCCGGCGCACAGTGGAGCCGGATGACATTCTTTGGTTGAAAATTCTCTAGAGATCTGGGTTTCCAAGCGATCATCGATACACCAGTGGATGAGGTTGATCCTGAATAAATTCCGAAGAGATCTGCCTTGCCAAGATTAAGAAGAAAAATTTTTTCTCGAATTACTGGCCCCAAAAGGGGAAAAATTATCGTTAAACGCGAGAAACTTGTGAAACACTCATTATTCGACCAATCAACAGACACTTCGAGATTTATCGATCTTGAGCCAGGAACCCATTGATCCAAAACTCATATGCTCAAGATACAAAAGCATAAAATATAGACCCGTTAAGCACAAAACCGAGGGATTTTAATCCTTAATTCTTTTTTAATGTGGGCTGAAATGATGAGCTTTGAAATTCGGAGTTTTCTCAAAGGTGATTATAAGTTCCGGGGTCTCGTATTTAGTATCCATAAGCTCGAAGCCATTGAGGTCGAACCCAAGACACTGTACTTTAAACGATAAACTTTTAAGACAAACCCTAAACCCATGAAGCCTGTACCGATAATTTTTTCAAAATTTTGGCTAGACAGATCTCCTTGGAATTTATTCAAGATCAACCTCATCCATTGGTGTGGATGATCGGTTGCAAAATTCAGGTCTTTAGAGAATTTTGAACCAAAAAATGTCATCTGGCCCCACTGTGCGGCGGGACAATGGATTGTCGAAGGCCGAGCGGTGTCGTTAAAATTTCGCCTCTAGGACTCCCCGAGCTGCCGAGCTGTTTATGAATGTGAAGAACCTGAACGCCTCGGCTTCGAAACGGCGGACCCGACATGGCGAGTAACGCCCGGTTTCTTCACATCTCCCAATGGCCATCTTCCAGATAAAGATATCCATCAGATAACGAAAAATTCCTCACTGAAACCTCTAACAGATAGCTATTCTTCATGCTGCTAACTTTCGACACAAAATGTACTAGAAATTTACTATAAATTACCATACTCCGCCAGCGACATATTCTTCTCCGGGCGAGTTCTACGACCAACCTATTCAATCAATACATTCTCTTCTCGAGTGAGCTTATATTTTGCGACTGTAAATATTTCTGAGTCTATTTTCGGTTAACTGTTTTGAATAGTGTCGAAAAAATAATTATCCGGATGGAGAAGGAGAGAAAAGAGGAGCAAATTTTACAAAAACTGAAATTGATTTGTTGATCGACATTACATTAAAATATAAACATATCGTCAAAAATAAAAGAACCGATGCGACAACATGGAAGGATAAAAATGGTGCTTGGGAAAAATTTCTGACGGATTTAATGCTATTTCGGGAAATTTTCCTCGTCTTCTTTCTACAAATTCATCTCATCATCATCGTCATCAGATTCAAAAATATTAATATCCACGAGCAATAAATCCATTATGATGTTTGTGTCTTCGTAAAAACAGCAACGATTACGTATTCTTGTAATTTTTAGGTTATGTCGGGGCATTGAAATCAATATCTGCCAGATGTCCGCTACTTCTCTACTAGGTAGAGAATAAGTTTATCTGCCGGATACAAACTTTACAAAGGTGAAGAAAAGCGATACTGGGAGAAATCTCATGGATAAAGTTATCGACAACTTATGTAGGGGAGAAGAAATTGAGCACAAGACTATGATCTTATTTCGCCAAAGTGCGACCGAACAGGAAACGCGCGAGATTTCCTATCCCGAGTCCGTCGAAAGTCCCCCAAAATACCCCGAAACAACGAACGAAATGAACGTAGCTTACATCTCTTCGAGGACTCGCCACTTTGAACCTGAATTTCCCAGATCCGCCGTTAAAACGAGCAGCTACAGAAAGCTGCAACATCCGCGACTCTCTCCGCCCAACCTTTGCATTCTCCTTGATGTTCCAACTTTTTTCCGGCCGTATCGCTGCGCCGGCATCTTGTATTTTGAATTTCGAACCTCGCCATTGGACGCGGAACCAGCCGAAACAGCCAATCGAGCGGCCAATCCCGGGGAGGTTCAAGCACCAGAAATATCAGAACGCGGTATCGCGTTTCCGCGGGGTTAATGGAAGAAAAGGAAGAAAAGGAAGAAAGAGAAAAGGACGCGAAGGAAAAGCGAGCAGCAGCTCCGCAGGTCCCGCGCGTCGCGCAAACAAGGCGTCATCAATTAGCGCGCCAAACAGCGCTTAATTCCGCCGCGAAGTCGAGACAATGAAGAGACCACCTTCGCCTTGTTGCCGTGTTGCCGAGCGAGCGTCTCTCGCCGGCGGAATATATTCGTGAATGAGAATGACACGTTCCGTCAGCCGGCGGACGGATGCTCCCCGTGCACCGCGAAATTTCCGCGTTATCTCCTCCGCCCCTCGCCCCCTCGCCCGGGCCGCGGAAAGGTCAAAAGTTTTCTTCGCGCGCGCGCGGAAAAGAAGATTCCCAGCGCGGCCCCAGTCCGTAAGGGCGCGCCGCCGCCGGAGAGCGCCTACGAGAGTGACACTGCTCGCACGAATCCGCTCCGAAGTGTCACCTGAAAATAACTTAGCATTGCTATTCTAGTAGCACGCATACAAGTGCACGCGACGGCGCGGCGCGGCGCGGCGCGGCGCGGAGCCTCGCGCAAAGTCCTCGCGCGCATTTAAATCAAGAGCGGGGACTCCTGGAGGGTACTCGCGCGTCGAAGCCGCCTCAAAGGAGAGAGGCAGAGAGCGGGAGAGCGAGAGTGAGAGCGAGAGCGACAGAGAGGGAGGGAGAGACATATTCTATTGTCGCGACGCGACGCTCTCTGGAACGTCTCTCTCGCGCGCGCGCGCGGCGGCGGCGGCGGCGGCGGTGGCGGCGCGGGGGATTTCCGCGGGATCGCCGGAGCTCGCGAGATGACCCCGCGATGACACGGCGCGTCGATACGCGCGGCATGATGAACGAGCCGCGAGCCGAGGGCGAGCACGGCGATTCTCTCGGGGACGTTAATAGACCTAGAGAGTTACGTGGAAACGATCGAACGCGCGCGGCGGCGGCGGCGGCGGCGGCGGCGGCGGCGGCCCGGCCGCCGTCGCACTCGCTAAGACGCGCGCGGCGCGGCCGGAGAATGGGATGCGTTACGTGTGAATCGCCGTCGCCTCGCGTTGACTCACGCTATAAATCTAAAAATACCCGCCGCTCCGCCGCGCCGTGCCAGCGGCACGCCGGGCGCGCTGTAAAAAGTGTCGCGGGCAGATTCGTGCGCGCTGACGTAGCCGAGCGCGTGTCGCGAGCCGAGCGTAATCATACCCGTAATCGCACCGGCTGCCATTTACTTGCGTAAGGTTATCGGCAGGGCCTTCGGCTCTCTCGCTGCGCGCTCGCGACGGACGCCCGAATCGCTCGTCGCGAAGGACAACGACGGCGGCACGTCGTGGGCTGTTCCGAAGTTAGGCCTGTTCCAAAGTCCGGCTTTCGGAGGCTTGCTTACAGCCGTAAGGTTGGTAGACCTTGAGCCAAGACCTAGACTGATCGGCTAATCAGGGCATTATCAGGATAATGAATAATACAAAATCTCTCAATTTCTCCGTCTAATGTTGCAAGATTAACAGCCAGAGGCAAGTTTGTAAGCGCGGCTGTGAAGCAGAAGCGTCATCAGCTGATCAATTACGGAACGTGTCTAGGTGGTTAGTTTGAGGCCTACCAACCTTGCAACTGAAACTAAAGTTTCCGAAACCGATCTCGGAACAGACCTGTTGTGCTCTCGAGCTGCGTCCGGGCGAAACGACGACTCGCAGAAGTGGCGATCTCGAGCGGCCAGGTCGATCTTCCTCTGCTCGATCCTTTCGAACGTTCACCTCGCTTGAATTCTGCACTCAGCGAAGCGACATCGACGAATATCCGCGTCGGCGGATAGAGACTCGATCCTCGGTCAAGAGGAACCGAAAAAGGAGGTTCGATTTTTGAAGGACAAACATGGATCTTCCTTTGCGGCTCGATTTTCTCCCATCGCGATTTATCGAGTCAGCGAGACGAGATCGCGATCGAGAGTCGCGTGTCGCGTAATAGCGAGACGATCTATGTACATCCGTATGGATCATTTTATCAGCTGAGAATTTTTCCAACATACAGCTGAAACTACCTTGAGCGCGAGCACGCACCACGAGCAAGCTTTAGGGCGCATTCACACCTGGGCAGAAAAACAGAAAGCAGGAAGGCAGTCAAGCAGTCAAGAGAGTGACAGAGAGAAAAACTCTTGCAAGAGAGAGAGAGAGAGAGAGAGGGAGAGAGAGAGAGACAGACTATCAGCGCAATTTCTTATTGGCTGCTGCCTTTCTGCTTTCTGCTTTTCTGCCCATTCTGTGAATGCGCCCTTAGGGAGGATTCGCACCTTGGCAGAAAAGTAGAAAGCAGAAAGGCAGAACTCAAAGGGACTGGAGGGGAGATTGCTGAAAAATCGTGCTCGCTTTTGATAATATTTTGTGACAAACTGAATAAATGTGCAAGAATGAATGAAAATTTTAGGTATATTTATACAACATATGAAAAGTAGAAAAATTTGTTTATTAACAAATACTCATATAAATTCAGCTATATATACGCCTCGTATATATATAGCCGAAATATGCTCTTTTTTTTTTCAAGTTGTCGTCTTTGCAATAATATCTCGGCTCTCGGTGGTCCGATCAGAGTGAATTTTAGCTAGAAATCTGGAGGAGGCTTATCATTATCCGGTGATCCATTAGAAAAAAAAAAAATTGAACAAAATTAACAAAATGGCAGCTATTATTAGAAAAAAATTCAAATCTTTCAGTTCTTTTACAATAAAAAAATTAATATCTCGAAATGAAATATTTTGACGGAATTGAACAAATATTATTGCTTCAAAATTTCAAATCGACACGAAGCTCAGTTTTGGAGAAATCACTACAAAAAGTTGAACGATAAAATTTCGAGAAAATCTCGTTTAAAATTTAAGTGGACGTATATTTATATGAGTATTTGTTAATAAACAAAATTTTTCTACTCTCCATATGTTATATAAATATATCTCAAATTTTCTTCCTTGCACATTTATTTATTTATATTTATTTAGTATATCATAAAATATTATCAAAAACAAGCACGATTTTTCAGTAATCTGATCCTCTAGTGCCCTTAATCAGAATTCGCATTGATAGTTGGTTTCTTTCTTCTCTCTCTCTCTCTCTCTCTCTCTCTCTCTCTCTCTCTGTCTCAAGAGAGAGATAGACTATCAGCGCGAGTTCTGACTAGATGCTGCCTTTCTGCCAAGATGTGAATTCTCCCTTAGCACGCGTTCAGTGCGAGCGACCGAGTTCGCCGCGGGAAAAAGTGTGCGATTTCATAAATCGCACATCTCCGCTCGCAAGTCGACCTCGCGCTTAACTTTCGGCGTCGGGTGAGCGCACAAGTTGACGGATCCGATGGGAGAATGGACCAGCAAGCAATTTTACCGGAAACAATTCGCCCGTTCCGCCAAGTAATCGCCCTAGCCTGAGACGTTACATGAGGAGAACCGTTTGGCCGAATCCGCTAATTTTCTGCTGAAACATGAACAAATCGGGAATTCCAATCGTAAAGACCAGGATTCCGTCCGACTTGATCTTGGTAACTAAACTGAATTCTGATCACTCCGGGCGGAGTTTCAGCAGAAAATCGGCTCACTCGACCAGACATTTCTCTCCGTCTACACGACCGCACACTTGCGAGCGCCACCCGCCGTCGAGCTGGATCGGTCTGGCCAACACCTCGAACAATAATACCAAAGCGTGTGCGAACAACCCTCAAAGGCTGCCTCGGGTGAGACTCCACCCACGGTCCGACGGGTGCGAATTTTTCAGCTTGTTAAAAAACAATTTGTTAAATCACCTTGTTAAAAGACAATACAGGTTAACTTTATTGGTTAATTTCGCAGGTGCTTACTCGCGCTCAGTCAGTAACGACAGGATCACACGAGGAAAAAATTCTATTAAAATTAAACAAATATTTGTTCGAACACGACTGCGAATTTTTTCAAATTTGTTCAAACTAAGCGACTAATTTCTAAAATGAAACAGAGGAAACGAAATAGAAAGAACTTCTGAATGTAAACTTTTTTTCTTCAATTTTAGAAAATAACTGCTTAATTCGAATAAATGTATTCACAGTCGTACTCGAACACAAATATTTGTTTAATTTTAATACAATTTTTTCTCAGTGCATGACGAAACGGATCGATTCTCGCGCGTACTTTGCTAGAAACCGTAACGAGGAAAGCTGGGGGTGGTGTTTGACGGTAACTTTCAAGGATTAAGCTCCGCGAGCCTCGACGGTGAGCATTCGGGACGACGGGTCCGCGTCGCTGCCGACATCGCCATCGTCATCGCGCGCAACAACGAACGTTACACGATGCTTCATTATCGCCGACATCCGCAAGCTTGACCTACGCTAAGCGCGCAAACCTTTATATACCCGCGCCTACGCGCGTCATTTCGAGTCATCCTTGACGAGAGAGACGCCATCGCCGGCGCGATGACGGCATCGGCGATGGCGATCGCACATCGCTCGCACGCGATCGCGATAAAAACTACGCGCGCAACTACGTCACGTTCGTCCGCCCGCGGTCTCGTTGTTATTCCGCGGCTACGCTCGCTACGTTCTCGACTGCTTCCGCGGCCGCGCGCCGTCGAATTTCGGCTCCGAGCGGGCGCTCGTAAGACAGCCGGACGCGTCGAATTCCGCCGCCGCCGCCGCCGCCGCCGCCGCCGCCGCGAACGGATCGGAATGCCGCAGTGGAGAATTTCCGGATATCCTTCCGGGATCCTGGAGATGCCGGAAGGACTCGCTGCGAGGCTACGGGAGTCAGCGGAAACGACGCGAAGAGCAGCGACGGGGACGAAATCGGACGGGAGCGGGATAATGGCGCGGGAAAAGTTTTTTTCCGGGCGGCGGGAGGGGGGAGGCAGGGAGGGAAGCGGAAACCCGGGTCAGCGACGGCGCGAGCCCGACGAGGAAACCGGAAGATTTAATTGAATTCGCTTGAAAAGACGCCGGCCGCGCTCGATTTAAGCGTCATCGCCGCCGGTTTTGCGTTAGCGGAGCGAGGTCGCAGGTTTTCCGGGAAACGGCCGGTCGTTTCCGGCAAATCGGAGCACACCGCGGAAAAGTCGTCGGAATCGCCTGTATCGTCTGTCGATCGTCATCGCTCGCGTGAGGAGACGTCAAACCGAGCGAGTTTCCTTCCTCCTTCGCTCCGTTTCGACGCGTCGGCTTTCCTTCCTCATCCTGTCCCCCCCCTCCCCCTCCACCGCTGCCTCACCGCCGTCGCGAATCAAGCTGTTTCGTCACGACGTAAGTATCGCGCGATTCGTTTCCGCAAATGTAAGGCGAGTGGCCGATAATCATCCTTTCGGCGTGGACTTTCGCGATCGATCGATCGATCAGTTGGTCGATTTCTTCTTGTCGAAGCGCTCCTGCGGGCGCGAGCGCGAAAGTCTCGAAAGGGTCTCTCAAGGGACCGTCATGACTGATCCGTGGGGCGGCATTCTTTTGCAGGTACGCGGAGGTGCGCGAACAATGGGAATCGCGCAATGACGGTCACTCCTCGAGTAGAAAAATTAATAGGGCTCTAGTAAGGGCCTGATTATTTTTCTCTAACATTAATCGGGCCCTAATAGGGATAGAGAGACAAGGGCCCTGTAAGATGTGTAACAAATGGCTTAACGGTCCTCAAAAGGTAGTATTATAATGGTCTTATAAAGCAATATCTACAGGACCTTAAGGCAATGTTAATAAGGCCTTATAAGGAAATATTTTTATTATTGCTTGAGTAAAAATATTCGTTCTTTTCATTCCAAGAAATTTAGACAATAATTTCTTTGTTTCTTTATAACCTTGTTAGTATACAACAAGAATTTTTTATTTAAAAAATGTAGCATACTTTACAATAAAATATAGCATTCTTTGCACACAAAAATCCTGAAGTTGCTGCATTTCAAAACGAAGACAATGCTAGAAAAATCCTTGGAAGAGACTAATGAATACGGCAACTGATAAAACTTATAAAATTTGTTTTTAATTGCGCTATAATTAAAAAATCTCTAAAAGAATCAGATAAAGCGTACCTACTGAAACAATACTAAACAATAACAATTTTATTACGCGCTTCAGATTTTATTAATTTTCTATAACGAAACTTGATTTTGTACATCTAAAGCATCCTTAAAAGATCCTTCTAAGGCTCACATCAGTTTGCCATGTTAAAGCGTTATTTCATAAAAATCCTTCCAAGGCCCTTTTCAGCTATCAAGCCCTATCGAGCCCTTATTTATTAAATAAAATCTAAAGTATCCCTAAAAGATCCTTCCAAGGTCCTCATCAGTTTTCCTAATCAAAGTCTTATTTCGCAAAATCGAAGGTATCTCCAAAGGATTCATCTGGGAGCCTGATGTGGTAATAATAAGGCATCCTGCTTTCAACCTTCTCGGGGCCTTACGCTTCACAGGGATGGCCCTAACAATGTTTTATACTCGAGCCGTCGCTGAAGCGAGAAGAGATCGCTTTCGACCGACATGCTCGCTCCGCGTACTTTTCTATCGCGAGGCCCGCCGAGGCGCCGAAACGCTCGCACTCACCCGATATGTGGAGACACCCTATATGTATGTGTGTGCGTGTAAGTACGTATCGATATTTTTCGACATTCTTTCGCAAGTAGGTTTACATAACGGCGAGCGGAGCGCGCGCGCAAGCGGCAATCCCGAGTGCGGCGCATAAAGGGAGCAACGTTAATCGACGTATAATATAGAATTAGACGAAACCGCCGAGTGGAATAACCAACGGAAGCAGAGTGCCGGATTACCTAGAAGCTGCCGGCTAATTGCGAGGCTGTAACTTCGTGTAATGATACGTTCGCGGCTGACCGGCGCAACGGCGGACACCGAGGAGGGCGCATCTCGCATCGCGGCTGGGTCAATCAATTCGTTACGCACGTATAAATTATAAAATTATATCGAGAGAGAGAGAGAGAGAATAAAATGTAAAACTGTAATTACACACGGCGAGTCGCCGAGTGTGTGCTCGATCCGCGTGTATAGATATGGAATACATTTCCCGCGGATGGACGGCTTGTTGCCATCCGGCCGGCGACAAGCCTCCGTTCCGAGGCAGAAAGCAGAAAACAACAGCAGAAACGCCGTCTTCCGGCCCGCCAAAGGTCGGCCGTAATCGTCGTGTTTTTCAATCGATCGCTGCAAAACGCGATCGTTATCGCGGCGGGTTTTCTCGAGCGCGCGCGCGCGCGCAACGCGTTTCACGCAACGCTCGCATTTGTCGTTACACGTCCGCGCGCCACTTCATAGAAAACGATTATATAATTGCGGCCGGCGAGCGGGAGAACACGGTAGCGAAGCGGCGTGGCCGATTTGTAATTGCCCGGCGCATTTTTGCGATCGGCCGATGATTTTGCACGATGTGCACGACAGGCCGCGCGGCACAAATGCGACCGCCGGTCGGCCGCGCGGCGCGAGCGAGCAGATTACGCTTGTTGCGTTAACCCTTAAAAGCCGCCGTCAAAGGAAATTACACGTTAATGCCTGTCACGGGTGAAATCCCATCCCGGTATATATTTTTTACTTTAGAAATTTTAGAAAAGAGTCAAACAAATGCAACTAAATGTCTTATTATTATTGAGCAACGTTTAGGATAGGAACGAAATGAAATTCTCATAGAGTGATATCTGATAGCCTTTAAGGGTCAGCCTTGCAAATATCGCCGATCGAAGGGTCGAAACATGGAGAATCTTAAGATACAATATTGTACGGAGCAGGAATGTCAATCTGGAAAGATCGATTTCGACTTCGAAAACCAATCGGAGAAAAGATCGTTAGATATCCCTCCAAATCCACAGAGACCTATCTATGGCTGCGTTCCGAAATGCGCTGTTACGGTACTAACAGTGAAGATAGTAAAATTTATTTTTACCTTTTTCACGAAAATAGGTTTTAGGGAATTACCGACTTTCGGCTAATTACACACATTAGGTTTTTTTGCATCTGATGCCCGTTGCACATCGGACATGATGTGAACTGTTCTTCCAATAAAAGTTCCTGTTTCTAAAGAAAGGTCAGTGCAACGGGCGTGAGGTAGAAAAGTGTCAAAAGTGCGAGCAACGCAAACAGACCTATATATGAATAAAAGGTATAAAAAATGTCACTAGTAAGATTCACGATAATTGACGGAAGTGAAAGTAAAACCTATGATATACATGAAATATTTTCTTCATCGTCTGATGAAATGAACCTTGAAGATCATCTTCAACCAAATTTGCGATACTTTGTGCACCGAGAAAAATTGCTGTTAGGTTGGCCGTTATATCCTAAACTTATTTACTTTCAATCTTGATATTCAAATGGGTGGAGGTGTGCGAACTATTCGAATTCGAATCGAATCGCATCTAATATAATTCGATTCGATTCGAATCCGAATAATACGAATAGGAATCAAATACCTTATTGCGTCAGCTACAAAACGGGCCACCTGGGCTTGTACATTTGAACCTACTTAACTTGCAATTAACTCAACTTATAATTAATAACTTAATTATAAATTACTTTAAATATTTAAATTCATATTTTACTGAAAGTTAATATTACAATATCAATATTTCCTTTCATATTAAAATCTTCCATCATTGTTTGCATGTTTAATAGTCATGTTAAATTTTTTAATGATTCCATTCGATTTCGTTCGATTCGATTCGAACTCGAGTGAAATTTCATAGATTCGATTCGATTCGAATTCGAATTTAAAAAATGACGTTCGATTCGACATAAAAATTCTTAATTCGCACATCCCTACGGATAGGTTATGTTACTCCGCAAACGCTTTCCGTTTCCCGCGTTGCTAATCATTTACTGACGATTTTGGAACGACTAATATGCTGCTTTCGGTTGTGGCATTGTCGGCACTGTTTTGGAACGCAGCCTATAAATACCGGGCATATGGCTTTTACGTATGACAAACCGGAAATCGATTTCCCGTTGAAAGAACCGACCTGACAATAATCAATTAGAAACGATCGATTTTTGTTGAGAGATCGATCTTCTGGAAAATCGATTCGGAATCGAACACCCCTAAAGTACGAAGTTTACATCGCCCCACCCTGACGCCGCGACCAGTTTCTCACCGCTGCTTTCCCCGCGTTGATACACTCGAGGAGGCACTTGTTCGAGAGTCGCTCAGCATTCGATCACCTCGATCTATTCCCCTCGCATTTTATCTACATTTGCGACTCCGATAATCGATATATATATTAGAGTGGCACGCTATCCGCAGGTAGAACGCTTGCGATAAGCGAGCACTAAATAATCGATGTAAATAAGTATACCGTAACTTTCTAGGACTTTGCAACTTCTGTATTATTGGTGTCGCGGAAATATCCGTAGAGAGCGGGGAGGGGGAGGGGGGAGTTGCGTGAATGTCAACAAGGGTTTAACGCTGATTTTGGTACAAGAACAACAACGCGGGTAAACAAAGGCGAAAAGCAAGGTCGTGGACTCAAGGAGAGAAACTCGCGCATCTCAAAGAGCGTTGTTGGAAAAGTAACACACGAAAAACGTGTCTCGGCATTTGCGAGGCGCTCGAGCCGCTCGTAAAGTGATTCATAATTTTCGATTAGGAGTAATTAGCGACGACTCGGATTCACGAAACGCGGCTCGGCTGTTTGGATCGACTCTCCCTCGCGTGCGAAGTAAGCATCGCCGAACATAACCAATATGAATCGGGAATCGATCGAGTCACGACGAATTACGAACGCCGGTCTTGCGATCGCCGGTTTCACACGTTCCAAATTCTCACAGAGTACACATCGGTATAAAAAGATACGTCGATAAAGCGCGACACTTGCGAGCGATTGGGCACTCGGGAAACTTTCCTTTTGTCCTAATAACCAATAAAGCGGTCATAAAGCCGACGCGACATAAAGCGGCTTACTTTTCAGCCACATGATTGCGCCGCGTTAACTTTACTTCCCCCTCTCGTTCGGCGAGTTTCCAGAATACCCGACAAGTCGAGTCTAACCTTAAAAATATCAAGCCCGCGCCTCTGCCCCCTCGGACTGGTCATCGAGCAAGATGGCCGCGGCGGCGGAAAACAAGGAGCCCGCGAGAGGATGAAGATAAAAACGCCTATCCTCGCTCGCGCGTTGAGATCGAAAACTTGTCGCGGAGTAAATAATTCGACGCACCTGGAGACATACATCGCCGCGGCGTCCTGCATCCTGTTGTCGCTCGGCCAACGCTCGTCCTGCTCCTGGCTGCAGCGTGATACCGGACACTCATTAGCACTCGCGAGCACCGCCGGAGAAACGCGCGCGGATCGAGGCGTCATCGCCGACGACAGCGCGATTAAGCGGCTCGCGAGCGCCGCCAAAACAGCCGGACGATGTAAACAACAATGGCGGACACACGCGCCGCGCGTACACGCGTACATCTCAAGACGCAATGACGGAAAAGCAGCCGCCGGCCAAATTGATATACATGATGTATACCTTCGGCGAAGTGCCGCCTCCTCCCGCCAATCGGAGACGAGTATATTCGGTGGCCGAAACCTTGCGCGGCGAACCTTGCTCGCCCTCGAGTCGCCGCCCGGTCGAATTATCGGAGGGCGCGCGAAAGCGGGAGCGACATCGCGACCCGGTTAATTAACGCCACGCGTCTCCGATCGATTCGCATTTTCGGCGCGGCATCATCGAGCGGGCGACCGCTGGAGCCGACTTCGGGCCGGATTACGGGACGCAGGATGCGCGGCGATATTAATAACTGCTTCCTGCTCTGCTCCGGTCCCTGAGACTCTTACGGGCTCTCGAATTTCCAACGACGGTGAAGAACATCGATGAGGAGGTCTGCATTGCGTTATGACTCGTGTCAAAACCGCTCGCTCTCATGCCGATCTATGTCGGCTACCTAAACCCAGCTAGCAACCGACTCGTGCCCACTTCTACCAACCTTGCTTAACTTAACCGGTTGGTTATTCCAACGGAATTGACCAATCGCCATTTGTCGTCAATTAGAATTGTTAAGTGCGATTGGTCCATTCCGATGGAATAACCAGTCGGTTAAATTAACCACGGTTGGTGGAAACGGACATCGGGGAACTTAAGATACACTCACAGTTCTAGTAACCGGCCTCGGATACGGACAGGACATGATGGTCTGAAAGAGGAAGAAGAAAAAGAGGTCTGCGCTAAACAGGGGTTGAGGGGAGGAGGTCCGTTGCTTAATTCGATCATCCACAGACTTGCGTCGGAATCTGCATTGGATTTATCAAGATTCGTTTCGTCCGAGCGAGGGATGTGATTGACCCTTAAAAGCCGCCATCAGCCCCAGCTAACTCTCCTCGTCGCTGTTTATCGCAAAGTATATACGAGAATTGAACCTTTTGATCTACGAATGTCACTACCGGTAGCGCGGATAGACGCCGTAAAATTAATATTGTCAGCGCGGTTACGTTTCTTGATGAGATAAAAAATCCGCGTGGGGTGAAATTTCACCCGTGGTAGGCTTCCTGTAAGGGTTCGTATCACACATCGCTTATTGAGACGAAGAGTCGAGGGAAGTTGAATGCGGGTAGACCGTCGAGGCAAATAAACGTTGAGTCATCCTGAAAGGGCTACTTGTTGTCTCGGTGAAACGACGCTAAGCAAGCATTTTTGGAGCGTTACAAAAGCGGATGGCCTGTTATACCTGCTGTTATACCTCGAGGACCTCCGTTACTCCCCCTCTGCCTCTCTCTCTCTCTCTCTCTCTCTCTCTCTCTCTCTCTCTCTCTCTCTCTCTCTCTCTCTCTCTCGCTCGGCAAAACGCGCGAGAGCTTACTCGCAGGAGCGACGTTTCAGCTGGAGGTAGCATCAGCATAAGACTCGCCGATCGGACCCCGATCGGCTTTTCGGCGCACTCCCGCACTGCCCAGAATTCGTACGCAGATCGCGCAATTATCAGGGAATTAGGCAAGGCGAAGCGAGCGCGGCGGGGGGGGGGGGGAGGAAGAGGCAGGGAGAAGAGCTTCGACAACGTCGTGGACCTTCTCCCGCGAAAATTCTCGGGGAATCGTCCGAGATATTACGCCACGGAATCGGCGGCGGCGGGGGGCAGAGGGCGGGAGCGGGCCGCCGGGGCGGGAGGGATAAGCGGGGGCTGAAGGTGGACGAGGACCCGGGAGAGATATCGGGGCGCCGGTAAAACGCAATCAGAATAGTAATTAAGGATTCGGTTAACGCTCCAAGCGCGAGTGTAGAACGCAACCCAATTTAAACATACAAAAGTGTACGGTAGGTTAGCGAGGGAGTGCTCGCCGCTGAGATGAGGGAGGAGAAGGGCCGGGGGGGGACGGGGGAGATGGCCGGAGAAGGAGGACGAGGAGGCAGAGAGACGACGCTGGGTCCGACGGTCCAGGGGGGAGCAGCGGGGCGAGGGAGGGAAAGGAGGAGACGTGCGATGGAACCGATGGAACGAGTCGGAGAAAGAGAGAGAGAGAGAGAGAAGAGAGCGCGCGCGGTGTGTGTGTATGTGTGTGTGTACGTGAGTGTGTGTGTATACGTATGTCGCGTACATACGCGTGTACACGTGTCGCTTGTGCGTGTGTGTTTGTGTGTGCGTATGCGTCACGCTCGACCACGTGTGTACGCCTCCGGTCGCTGTGCCGCCGCGTGTATGGACACGCTGCGTGGTCGGCGCGAGGATGCGCGAGGGGTGTGGTGCGCGCGAGCACGTATGCGTGTGTGTGTGTGTGTGTGTGTGTACGGGTATGCGCCAACCGCGCGCTCTTCGTGTGCGTGCGTGTGCGCGCACGTATGTATACACACGCGAAGCCGTGTGTCGGAGACGATGCGCTGCAAACCCGGGTGAAAAGTAGGGGAGGGAGAGAATTCCTGTGTGCCTCCCGTCCTGTCCTCCCTTCACCTCCTCCATCCGCAGCGCAGCAACCCTCCTCGCCCCGCTCGCGTCACCGTAGCCCCCCCCCCGCCCGGCCCTGCTGCCCCGTCACCCCGTGCTCCCCCTCGCGCCCGGCTTACAGCCGTGGGGCCGTTTCGAGAGTGGTAGCAGGTGGATGAGGGGGGAGGGTAGAGAGCGGTGCAGCGCGGGAAGAGGCGGGGGGCGGGAGGGGGGTGGTGGTGGAGAGGAGGGTGAGACTGAGCGCGAGAGGAGCGAGAAAGAGAGGGACAAAAATCCGGCGGTGGCCAATGGGAGGAAGTCCCTGAACCCCGAGCGAGAGAAGAACCGACAACGTCGCCGAGTTGGAGTTTTTGTTTACCGCGCGCGCGCTCCGAGAAGAGCGCGTATCTGCTCCTGCGGCAGCATCAGCATCAGCAGAGGCCAGCGGCAGCAACAGCAGTGGCAACTGCAACGGCGGCAGCAACGACAGCGGCAGCGGGTACCAGCAGCAGCGCGTCGGTACCGACAGCAACATCAACGGCGACAGCGACGACGATCACCGGCCGCTTCCGTCGCCTCTCTGCTCCTCTCTCTGCGAGAGCAGCCGGACAACGTGAGCAGGATGAACGGGGTGGGGGCGGGGGGTCGTAGGAGGAACGGAGAGGACGAAGGAAGGAGAGCAGGAGGGAACCAACGGCGGAGATGGACAGACAGATAGAGAGAGAGAGAGAGGGGGGGAGAGAGGGAGAGAGGGAGGGGAGAGGAGGAGGGGGCGCGCAAAGGGGAGGAAGAGATTGTCGGCAGTGCCACGATTTTGATGTTACTCGATAAAATTACCGGCGTTTCTTTCGCGGTCGACGCGGCCGAGTCCGCGCTGCTCGTTTTCTCGCGTCTGCAGGAGGCAGTCGGGGAACTATCGAAGATCGCGTATTCATGAAGACGCGCCGCGCGGAAGCTGTCCTGTAGCCATCGTTAGCGGCTCGCATCGAGTCGAGTCGAGCGAGAAACGCTCGGAGACTCGAGCGTTTCTCGCTCGACTCCGATTTTCTCGTCCCGACTCCGATCGACGAGGAACGAACGGGAGGCGGGAGGAGCAGGAGGAGGGGGCTCACGCTCCGAGGAGCCCGGGATTTACGAGGATCAAGCTTCGAAACGCGCGGCGATCTATTTCCTTAACAATTTTATAAAAAACACAGCGGAGGGCGGAGGACGAGGGACGCTTCGCACAGGGCGCTTGGTTCTTAGCTCTGGCGTGCTACATAATCAAGCGCTCCGCGTTTATCGGAGAGAGAGAGAGAGAGAGAGAAAAAGAGCGAGGGCGGGGGAGAGAGAGAGAGAGAGAGAGAGAGAGAGAGAGAGAGAGAGAGAGAGAGAGAGAGAGAGAGAGAGAGAGAGAGAGAGAGAGAAAGTATCCTCCGATAAATGTGAGCCGAGAAGTCCCGGAATAAAGAATCCGAAGGTTCCGCTTGTCAGCTTCGACAGGCGGAGCCGCGCGGAGCCTGAACTCCCATCGGGGAATCGATCCTTTTTTTCGGACCCGGCGATAACGCGCGCGTATCCAGCGGACGGAAACCCACCGAAAACTCGAAACCGTCGAGAACGAGAGAGACGGAGAGAATAACAGAGAGGAAGCGAGAGAGAAAGAGAGGAGAGGGGGGGCAGAAAGAGAGGGGGGGGGAGAGAGAGACAGAGAAATGCAGATCGATGGACTGCGAAGGCGCAGAACATCGACCGCAAATCACGTTCCGACGAGTGCCGAGAGCGACCAAGGTCCTCCTCCTGCGAGTCGAAAGACGAAAAGTAGTCTGCACGGCGCGCGCGAGTACCTCTACCTTCCCTTTCTCTCTGCCCCCTTTCTCCCCCCCTCTCTCTCTCTCTCTCTCTCTCTCCCTCTCTCTCTCTCTCGTCGTGTCCCGCGCGGCGTCTCTCGTTGCCCAACGCGTCCTTTCTGCTCTCTTTTCCCGCGAGCCCTCCGCTATCCTCCTCTCTGTGTCAGGGCCGATTGACCGAGCTACACGGGAGAAAGCACGTGGCGTGCGAGAGAGGATTTCGTTCTCGGCCCGCGCCGAGACGTCTCCCTTCGCCTTCGCCTTCGCGCCGCGACGCCGATCATCGGCGACGACGATCCGCAAGGCGCGTCGCGCCTCGCCGCGCTTCGCTCGTCATCTAGTCGCGCTTAGGACGCGGCTTAGGCCGCCGTCACCGCCGCCGCGGACACCGGTGATCCGGTTTTGCGGTAGTCTTTAAACCGCGCCGTAGACGCTCTCTCGGCCGCCGTCCGCCGTCACGATCGTGCCCGGCGCGGCGAGCGCGCGATGAATTTCCGTCGCGGCCGCTAGAAAGCAGACACTCCGTAAACACATCGGACTTCCTCTCCTCTCCCTCCCTCCCGCCCTCCCCCCCGAGCCGCTCGCAGCGAGGAAACACGCGCGTCCCGATCGCGCGTCCCCGTGCGCGCGGGCGGGGATATTAACATTTCATCGACATTAACTCACTCGAAGATACCGAATCCTCTGTAAACATCGGCAGCGGTCTGCGTTAATTGCGGGCGATAATTCGGACCGGTAAAAGGCGGGCATTATGAGACTCGCGAGCTAAGTATCGGAGAGTCGCGGGCCAATACTTAAAGTAAATTTAAACGAGACCGCCGCGCACAGGAGACGGACTGCGAGAGAGAGAGAGAGAGAGAGAGAGAGCAGCGGGGGAGAAGGGTAACGAGAAAGAGAGAAAGAGAGAGAGAGAGAGAGAGAGGGGGGGAGGGAGAAACGACAAGCCCGATTCGCCTCGCGCACGTATACGCGGCTTTCGGCCGCGGAAGGGGAGCGAAACGGGTAGGTGCGCGCGAAGAAGAGGCAGGGGAGGGAAGGAGAGGAGAAAGATGTCATCAACCTCCGAAGCCTCGGCGCGGCCGGTGACTAACTGTGCAAAGTTTAACCCCGCTCCCTTTTCGGCATGGAAATGTCACGCATGCAAATGCGCGCCGCGAAGGCGAGAACGGTCAGCCGGCGCGGCGCGTATAAAGGGATGACTCGAGCGAGAGCTCTCGGAGATCCTCGGAGGATCCTCGCGATCATCCTGGCGTTCCATGCGCCAGGAAGCGCGGCAATAAGCGGCAAGACGTAAACACGCGGCGCATCGGCCGATCGCAGCCGGGAATCGTCAAAAGCGCTCGGAGTCAAAGTGCCGGTCGTTGTTTGGCGACTTGTCGCGTTAGCAACGCGCCGGGCTTTTTGCCGCTTTGCTCGATCGAGAGATCGAAGCCCGATCGCTCGCTGTCGATCTCACGAGCGGCGTGTGTCCGGGAATCGCGATTAGAAACGCGGAACAAACAGACGCCCGCGTCGGGAGAAGCGTGATCGAAGAGCGCCGGCCGGCCGTCACCGGAGTTGGGAGGGTATAACGTAACGGCCTTAATTAATTTGCAGAGGCTCCGACGAGAGGGCACTCTCTTTTCGCCAAGACACACAAAGCTCTTTCCGCCTTTTCACGTAGCCCGGCGGCGGCGGCGGCGGCGGCGAGAGCGCCGTTGAAGGGCGCTGCTTCGAGGTAAACGATCGTCCCGAAACTACATCCTTATTATTGCGACATCGTTCTCTTCGATATTAGAGACTTTTTGTCGCGTCGTCGTTGCTACTCCCCCTCCTCCCCCTCTTTCCTGCTCTTTCTCTCTCTCCCTCTCTCTTTCTCTTTCTGCCGCTTGAAGCGATGTCGTTTCGTTATTACACGACCGCGAGTCGGAAGCCGGTCTTGTCGGCAGGAAATTTATTCATAAGCTTTCGCTAAGATACCTCGATAAGCGCGCGGATAAACGACGGGGGGGGCGAGAGGGGGAAGGGTTGAAGGGGCGCTAAAGAGGGTCAGAAAGATCGAGCTGCCGGCGGCTCGGGGGGGGGAAGACGAACTCGCGCCGAAGTTGGTCAGCAGGATGAACGGAAGAAGAAGTACGGACTGGATGAGAGTCTTATTCCCTCCTTGCCCCTCCCAATCCCCGGCCCCTTTTTTCCCTCTCGCCGAACAATGCGCGGAAAAGTGTGCGATAGGAGAAAAAAATGGACCGCTGCCATTATGGAGTTCAGGGCCACTCGAGTTGTTTTGCTTCCACCTCCGCAAAGGAGCCTCGTACAGAGAGGCAACTGTACTGCTGAATGAATCAGTGAGAGCGAGAGAGACCGGGAGAAAAAGCGAGACAGCGCCGAGGGAGAGAGGGGTAGGGGTGTACGCGAGAGGAAGAGAGGGAGCTTTCACCACTCTAGTGGCCTAGACTTCTTCTTCTTCTTCTTCTTCTTCTTCTTCTTCTTCTTCTTCTTCTGCTTCTCGCACTCTATCTCTGTCCCCTTCTCTCTCTCTCTCTCTCTTCCCCCCTCCCTCGCTACCTTTCTCTCCCTTTCTCTTGTTGTCCCGCTGCCTGCCATTACATTTCTTCCCTACTGTCGACGGCTCTCCCCCATGCATTTGCAAAGTACCGCGATTGTTCGTCTCCTCGCCTCCTATTTTGCTCGTCGCGCGCCGTCGGGCGCTGAGGATCCGCGATCTTACGGAGCGTGAGATCCTTGACCCCGTGCCGCGATCCTCGCGGATGGCGGAGTCGCGCGTCAGGGGATCGCGGCTTTTTCGGATCTTTCGGGAACTTTCCCCCGAATGACTCTCGTCAGATCCGCGCCGCCGGACAGCTTTGTATCACAGCCTGAGACGCGCTCGACCACGGCCTCGCCGAATTCACCGAGCTGGCTCATTGAACTTGAACTCTGTGCGCACGCTCGGTCGAATGATTCTTTCGCGGGATCGGTCCGTCTCGATCGTTCTGTCGCGATGGGCGTTTCAAGGCCCGCTGCTGATTCCACCTTCCACTATCAGACACTTTATGCCGTTTCTAGGTTTTGTCATTGCCAAACTGCGCATGCGCACATTATCAATTAAAAGTGTGGTTATGTACGTTAGAGCCTTAAAGGCTACCATGCATGAAATTTCGCCCCCAGGCGAATTTTTGATCTCATTAAAAAATGTAACCACATTGGCAGTATTAATTTTATTCTTACGTTTGCTACAAACAATAACAGGAAAAATTGATGTTCGGTGTGATGTTTGATGGTAACTTTTCACCCCTTGATTGTGGAGACAGAAATAGACTAGTCGTGCCATTTTTGTGTTGAAAAGAAATGTCGAATTTTCTTTATGACATTATTATAAAAGTTTTTGGGGCCGCTGAATTCGAATTTGACATCAAAATTTCAAAATTATAAAAACAAAAAAGATTAAAAATTATGAGAATAAAAAAAGATTAAAAACTATAAAAACAAAAAAAGATTAAACATTATAAAAACAAAAAGAAATTAAAAATTATTAAAACCCCCGAAAAATTAAAAACTATAAAAACAAAAGAAATATAAAAATGGAGGAAAACCTATAAATACTCACTTTCGATTCAATCGAAAATTTTCGATTATTTTCAAAATTTTTACACTCCATATTACATTTGCCGTCATTTTGAATTTCGAAATTATGATATGAGATTCAGATTCAGTGGTCCCAAAATCATACAGATACCTACTTGTATACAAATAACAACAGCTTTACTGTTTCTTTTCTTCGATGCGCGTATACGCGTCACCCACAGTCAAGGGGTTTAGGATTAGCAGAGGATTTACCGGTAAATGTGACACTCGCGGAAATTAATGATCGCGAAAATTTATCACTTATCTCCACCGACGAAAACGGCACGAACTTTCTCGGTTATCCGATGTATGCATCTCGAGAGCGCCTGGCTGCAGGCAACACCGATGCAGCCAGGTGCGACGGGTTGCGGGCGCTCGAGCGTCGGGAGTGCGCGCGCGCACGTACGCACGAGTCACGCAAGTCAGATGCGAGTCGCCGAATGAATGATCCGGAATGATTCCGAGAGCGGGACTCCTGATTCGGCCGAAGCGGCGCGCGCGGGAGAGCTTTCCCGCGGCGGTTCCGCGCGGTTTTCCTCGATCGCGCGCGCGCGAGGGGCACGCAACGCGAGCGTCCATTACTCAGCGTCTAGTCGGATTTCTCGGTACGAGTGTACGGTACAACGTTACGCCGAGCGTAACTGGTGCACCGGAGAAAAATTCCATTCGCCGGCGTTGCGCATTAATCGCACTCGCGATCGCGATTGCACCTATCGCGAGATTATTACGCCGAGAGCGTTTCCTCTCCCGTCCCTTTTCCTCACCCAACCCAACCCCCCCCCGCCCAACCGCCGGCCGTCGTCGTCGGCGTCGCGTCAACGCGCGGCAGATGCAATACCTCTGTAGTCGGTATTCCCGAATATTATTGCGTGACGTGCGTTTTCACGTCATTCGCGACTCGCCTCAACTTCCTTCGCGATTGCGACTCCTCGTCGCAATTTACCGGCGATGCCGATCGATAGCGTTGTAATTTGCAGCGGCACGTTCTCACAACTCGGGGTTTCAAAATTGTCGCGCGTTACGAAGCAGCCGGGTTTTTTCTGCTATTTTCCCGAACGCGACGCGCTTTTTTCATACGCGCGCGCGACGCGGAAAGAGGGAAATTACGTTCGAAAAGTGTTGTTGTATTTTTCCACGGCAGAATTGCACGCGCATCCTGGCGAAGAAACTCTCTCTCTCTCTCTCTCTCTCTCTCTCTCTCTCTCTCTCTCTCTCTCTCTCTCTCTCTCTCTCTCTCTCTCTCTCTCTCTCTCTCTCTCTCTCTCTCCACCGTCGCGTTCGTCTCGCGAGAACTGTTTCTTGAAAAAATAGTCACCGATCAGTGCGAGGGTGCGCGAGGGGATGGAGCGATGGAGCGCGCGATAACGTCGCATTTGTCGCTGGACGTATATGATTAATCACACAATCGCGCAATGCTACGCTCTGTACGTGCGTGCACGCGCGCGCGCGCGTTTTTTTTTTCACGCCGCTCAGATGTCGCGATATTTCGCAAATCGATACGAGACGCCCCGGAGGCGGCGCGATAATGTTGCCGATAATGCCCGGCCTCGTCTATCTAAAACAAGCCGATGAACAGGAGCGCGCGACTTAGCGCGAGAATTATCGCAATCTCGGGGCCGTAATGCGCCTCATAAAAAGCCGCCGCTCGCGTTTATTGGGGAGTGGAGTGCGGCGGCTCTCTCTCTCTCTCTCTCTCTCTCTCTCTCTCTCTCTCTCTCTCTCTCTCTCTCTCTCTCTCTCTCTCTCCCCCTCTCTCTCTCTCTTTCTCTCTCCCGTCTCTCTCTCTCTCTCCTCTCTGCCTCCCTCTCCCTTCCTCTCTCTTTCTCTCTCCCGTCGGCGCGCGCGCTGCGCTGCGCTGGGCGGCGGTTCAGAACCGCCGCGTTGCATCGCGTCGCTATGGACAAAAGGGCTTTGTCGAGTAGACAGTGACAGTGATGAGACCGTGATGAGTGGCAATGTCGTCGGTCGACTGTGCAGAGCAGCCCATTATTCCACCTGGCAGAAAGCTTTCCAGTTTGGCACACATCGAGTATCCAAGCGATCACTTATTATAATCATGCCGACCGTGTTGTTGATGTTGTTGTTGTTGTTGCGCTGGCCATGGCTGACATCAGTGCTAAAAGGGGTTGGGCGGGCACTATTGGCCGGTCTCTCTCTCTCTCTCTCTCTCTCTCTCTCTCTCTCTCTCTCTCTCTCTCTCTCTCTCTCTCTCTCTCTCTCTCTTTCTCTCTTGCTCTCTCTTCTCTCCCCCTGTTGCCCCCCCTCTCTCTCTCTCTCTTTCTCTCATCTTGCCTCTTTCCTTTCCTCTCTCTCTCTGTCGCTCTCTCAACCGCAACCACCCTCCCTCCCTCCCCTCTCTCTCTCTCTCTCTGTCTCTCTTTCTCTCTCTCTCGTTTCTCGCCGTCTCTCGGCGAGAGCCTGCTCTGATTAGTGATTAGCGCAAAATCGCCCGCTCGTTCGTTCGTACGTCGTCCGGATGGGTTGCCAGTCTCGGCTCACTGGCTCCATTCTTTCTCCCAAGCCATTTAATTTATGCTGAAATCTATAAATACGACGACGCGATATACCCTTCCTCTACCCGCAACGGGAAAAACTGGCTGGCTGGCGAGCTAACGGCTCGCCGGAGAAAAAACTGCGGCTGAGGCGGGATTTTAATGTGATGCGCGAACGCGCCCGAGTCGCGTTAATATTAGAGAGGCGCGGAAACGATAAGGCATGTGCTACCGTCTATAAATATATTATGTTACCACCATGCGCGCACACGAGCGCTCGCGCGCGCGCGCGCGCGCAAGCGGCGGCCCGCCGCCGCTGCAACAACAACACAGCGGCGTTGGACAGTGCTTGATTATTTTCGGGATTACTTTAGTAACGTTCCGTGTAATCAAAAGTCCGCGACTGCGAAATTTCACGTCGCGCGCTGCGGAGCTCGCGCACTCGCGAGTGCGCGCGCGCGAGTATGCGCGGTCGAGCGTATTGCAAAGACAAATTATAAAGATATCAGGCTGAGAGAATTCACTATCGCGAGACTTCATAAATCACTTGTGAATAGTTTATACGCGAGTTTCGAATCTACACCGCTCGCGCTGTCCCGCGCTCCCTCTCTCCTTCCCCCCCTCTCTCTCTCTCACGTTCTCTCTCTTTCTCTTGCTCTCTCTCTCTCTCTCTCTCTATTGTTTGCGCCGTATTCTTCCTCTCCGATAACAAAGAGGCATTAAACGTCGGAAATGGACTCCGTTATCGCTTATCTTTAAATTATTGCCGACTTACGTAAGAAGGCCGATAAAAAGTAATGCAATCTTTTTTCCCAAATAACGTCCCGCGTTGCGCGATATTGCCATTTAAAGCGCGGCGAGCCGGCCGGCCGAGTCCGTCTTATGTAAGCGCGACGTTAATGCAATTGTTCGACGCGCGATGGGAATTCCCCTCGTCGACCTTCGCGCAAGACGAGCCCTCAAAATTCTCGCAACGGCGGCCTTGGGGTCGTCGACTCTTCCTGCAAGGATAGCGGACAAGGAAGGAACGGAGAAGGAGGAGGAGCGACGGAGAGCGAGCGAGCGAGCGAGAGAGCGAAAGAGAAAAGGAGGAGCGAGGGTAACTGAGAGGGAGAGCGAGAAAGAGAGACGCGCAAAGTCCCGCAGGACGCGCGAGCCCCTGAAGGAGACTCGAGGGAACTCGGATTTATTGCATAACAACCCCCTCAGTCAGCTCGTAACCCTTGGAAGTTGCGTAGGTCCGACGGTAGAGGGTGCCGCATAGGCTCGATGATCTACTTGTTGAATAGCGAGGAGAGAGAGGGAGCGAGAGAGAGAGAGAGAGAGAGAGA
This sequence comes from Harpegnathos saltator, assembly GCF_003227715.2. NCBI lineage: Eukaryota > Metazoa > Arthropoda > Insecta > Hymenoptera > Formicidae > Harpegnathos > Harpegnathos saltator. The sequence continues at coordinate 287,897 of NW_020229935.1, forward strand.
GAGAGAGAGAGAGAGAGAGAGAAAGGGGGAGAGAGAAAGAGAGAGAGAGAGAGAGAGAGAAGCAGGATATTTCTGAATGAACGAACGACTGAATGGGCCGCCGCACATGGCATAGGGTGCCTACTTGACACCGATCCGCAACCTCAACAATCGCCCCGGCTGTCTTCGATGCCAGCTACTGACCTTGTCATTCTGCCGGCGCGGGCGCCGCCGCCGCCGCCGCCGCCGCTTGGCAAAGAGAGAAGCGCGAGTGCGTTCGCGAGGAAAAAAGAATAGCACGCGAGCAAGGAGAGCAGCGAGGGGGAGAGGGGGGGCGCGCCGAATACGCCGTAACATCGATTGGGATAATGGGAACTGGGCTAGGACGCGATGGCGGCTACGAGTGCGAGTGAGACGACCACTTGAAGACGCTGCGATGTGCAGCTACCGTCGTGAAGATGATCCTGAGGAATCTCGTCGCGGCCACCGGACGTCTCTCTCAACCGAGCTCCATCCGCGACGTGTCGCGCGACGGCCCGGCGAGTCCGTCGCGATGCAAATCGCCCGCGACGATTTGCTGAAGTGTCCTCCGGGGGGTTGAAACTCGCGGACTGGTGTCCTGCGAGGACACTTAGGCGGGTGCGTCTGATCGATTCGGGTGTCGTTGGCAAGTCGATGTTTGCACTCCTCGCCGCTCGTCAGCCCGACATTATCCAATCCACGCAATAACGACTCGCGGGAAGCGGGGGAAGGGGGGGGAGCGAGGGAGGAGGACGCCGGAGCAAGAAGCGGCTGCGAATACAGCCCGCTGGCCTGCATCGCGCACCTTTCGCGAATTAAACGCAGGACGAGGCTCTCGAAGGCGCGCGAAGCACTAATGTGAAATCTCGCGATACCTCGCATTTCCGCCGTTTTGTTTCCTCTCGCTTAGCCGGGCGCACAGGTGCCGAATTCTCCGATGGTTCGCCGCTGTCGGCTCGCGCGCGCGCGAGCCAAGCTCAAACCGCTCAAAGCCATTTTTCTAATTTTTTTCGTCCACCGCCCGCTTCTCTCCACCAACCCCTTGCCTTCCCGCCTTCTCTCTCTCTCTCTCTCTCTCTCTCTCGCTCTCTCTCTCTCTCTCTCTCTCTCTCTCTCTCTCTCTCTCTCTCTCTCTCTCTCTCTCTCTCGCTCTCTTTCTGCCTCTTCCCCCTTCGACCCGCCGACCTGCGGTCCGGCCGCAGCGTTTAACGTCCCGACGGAAGTCGGGAGGCAAGCATCGAGGTAAAAGATCGTCATGCACCATCATCCGAAACTCTCTTGAATATTTTCGCCGAATAAAAAGAGGAAAAATGTTGCGGGGGCACGCTGAAGTGCGCGCGGGAGGCAGGGGCGGATCAACGGACGTCGGAGCGAAGAGGAACGAGGGGGGTCGATGAGGGGGGGGAGTCGAGGGAGGAGGACGAGTGAGCGCCGCGGGGGGAGGGGGCCGGGGGGCAGGAGGGGTCGGTTAACGACACGGAGGGAGGGAGGGGTGTTAGCCGGGGCGGAGACGGTGCATTACGACCGGGACAGGGCATGGCATGGCTAGCTCAGGAAAGTACAGGATGTGAGGGTAGAAGGGGCCAGGGTGTGGGAGGGTGGTGATGCAGGAGGGTGCATGGGGGAGGAGGGCGGTTGCCCCAGTAAAAATCGATCCTCCCCACTCTTTTCCTACTTTTTCCCCTAGAGAGGTTTGCTACCGCGCGAGAGGATGAGGTGAGGCGGCGGAGGCGGAGGCGGAGGCGGCGGCGGAGGAGGAGGAGGAGGAGGAGGAGGAGGACGAGGAGGAGGACGAGGAGGAGGAGGACGAGGTGGTAGAGGCGGCGGGGGGATAGGGGGGCTCGTGGGGGGTTACCTACGTACCACCGCGTCTGTCTCTGTGTATCCACATCTCCGGATCTTCGCGAGCGTTTGCGCGCGCGCGCGTGTGTGTGTGTATGTGTATGCATGTGTGTATGCATCCTGCGGGAGTGCGCGCGGGCGCCGCACACGCTGAGGGGCTTGGCGGCGGGGGCGCGTGTGGGTGCACGTGGACAGATACGCGGTGTGATGGTGTGAGGGTGTGATTGAGCGGATTTTTCGCGGGTGTTCGTGGGGCACTGCCCGCGTGGGGTGCGCGCACGTGTGTGTGTGTGTGTGTGTATGTGCGTGCGCCTTGGACAGTTTTTTTCGCGGCAGTTCTCCGCTTGTGTGGGTCCACGTGGCTGCGGCGGTTTCCGTGTGCGTACAGTGCGCCTCATTGACAGCGGAAAACGCCCTGCTATCTTGCAACGAGAGGACCGGAGGATCGGTATACAATTTCGACGAGTCGTCCTCTCGCGCCTCGCACCGTCCGGCCTTCATTGTCATTGTCATTGCCATTGTCATTGGGCGCGGGTAAACACAAGGTTCTTGCCCGCAACATTTCGCTTCTTATGAGGAGCGCCGGGGGCATAAACAAACACGTCGGCCGTGATCAAAATATAACACACAGAAAAGAGATAAGAAAGAGAAGATATCGACGCGACTCCGGTTTCCGCGGCGATCGCGACCGGTCGCGCCGCCGATAAAATATCGTCGCACGCGTCGGATCTCGGCGCGCTCTTGGATGACCGAAAATGAATTCGATACTTTATCGCCGTAATGGCGCTTGCACCGTGCACCGTTCCGCGCGTGCGGGGAGAGGGGGACAGGGGAGAGAGGGACTGTTGAGAGATTTCAGACGACACTCTGCTCGTTCGGTATCGAACGAGTGCGAGTCGCGGGAATTCCGCTGAATGTTACTCCGAGAGAAACGCGCGCGCGCGTTAAGACCGCTATTTAATCCCATGAAATTGTTTACCAGCGGCTTACGCCGTAACGAAGTACAATCGATACGTTTCCATTCATCTTCCTCGCGACGCATTTCTCTCGTGCATGTAATTTTGATCGGCGGGAAGTCCGCCGGCCGAGAAAGCGCCTCGACTATCCACGAGTCGAGTGGGCGTCTCAGACGATGACATTCGCAACGACAGAGATGTACGCGACAATCGCGACAATTATCCACTAAATGGCGCGGCGAACGGCGTGCGATAAAGAGCAAAGGTGACACGTACTTGTAACATGGAGCCGCTTTCGCCGCTGCATTGATAAAGCGAAGGTCAGCCCTGCCGGCATCGAGGGGCGGTAATGGGATTATCCCGCGATGAAATTAACAGGCTCCGCGCGGAATGCATTTCCGCCGCCTTGCCGAGTCGTACTTCCGCGGCGCGGCCGACCTAACCTGCAATTATTCGTACGTACAGCGTGCTACATTGAACGCGCAGATCCCCCGTGTTTGCGGGAATCTACGAAATTCTCTGTCGCGCGCGCGGGCGCAAAAAAAAAAAGAGAAGAAGGAAGCAGTTGCGAGAAACCTTCGACGCGCGCTGCGACGGCGGCGGTGGTGGCGGCGGCGGCGGCGGCGGCCGCCGAGGGGGCGAAGGGTCGAGGGAGGAACGGACTCGGCTGAGCCGCGCGCGCTCCTCCTCGCTCTCCTAAATTTTTCAGAGCGTCACGACGATATATCCGACAATATCGTGCGCACTGTACTCCGCGGGATCGCGTGTATCGGTGTACCATCACCCCCGTGCGGTTCGCGCGCGCGCTCGCGCGCGCGTCTTCGTGTACGTTTCGCGGCAACGCCGCCTCCGCCGTCGCGGCGCTTCTGTCGTCCGCTGCAACGATGAAAAATTACCCCAGAAGCAGCGAAAGAGAGGGAAAAAGCAGCGACGTGGGGAGGTGGGGACGGGGGGGCGAGTGGAAAGGGGCGAGAGCGAGCGAGCGAGAGAGAGAGAGAGAGAGAGGGGGGGGAGAGGGAAAGCAGACTGGACGAGAGAAAGATCGAGAACGCGAACGTGCGACAGAGAGAAAGGGAAAGAAAGGGGGAGGACGGGTTGGTAGGAGGGAGAGACAGAGAGAGAGAGGAAACGAGCCGGTCGCTTTTTTCTCTAGACCCCGAGCCCGTCGTCTAGCGCTGAGTTCGCGAGCCTGACAGACAGCTGCAGCGGAGCCCTGATATATCGACCGGGCCACCTAACCAACTACCCGCACTCACTATTATACACCTGCCCCACACGTACGCGCACACACACACACATACACACGCGTGCACAAACACACGTACACACACGCACGTGGAAACATACACACGCGCGCGCACGCACACACGCCGGCAGACACGGGGCTGGCGTGTACGAAAAAAAGGCGGCGCACCGACACCCGCCGCCTCTCTCTCTCTCTCTCTCTCTCTCTCTCTCTCTCTCTCTCGCTCCTTCTTTCTCTTTTTCTCTCTCTCTCCCCCCCTTCCTCTTTCTGTCTCTCTTTTTCTGCGAGGTGGGAGCTCACTCTTGCACTCTCTCTCGCTCTCTCTAATTCCACCCTTCCCCCTCAGCTGTCCAGCCCCCCCAGCCTCTCGCTTCCGCCTTCGCCGCCGCTCTGTCTTCGTCCGCCTTGCTCTTCTGTGAAAAAGGGTGGTTGCTAGAGCGAAAAAGGGGGCCTCCCGAGAGAGAGAGAGGGAGAGAGAGAGAGAGAGAGAGAGAGAGAGAGAGAGAGAGAGAGAGAGAGGGAGAGAGAGAGAGAGAGGCAGGGGCGGAGAGGGGGGCCTTGGGTACGGGTCGGAAACGGATCGGAGCGCGGGAGGGTGGAGGCGCCACCACCATCGGGGGTGGACAAGACGAGCGGTGGGTGCAGCGAACGGAGCCCAGTCAGCTCCAGGATAATTAGATCCTTTACAGGTTACCAATGATTGATAGTCTTCGAAATACGTACGTACCACCCTCTCTCTCGCTCGCTCCCCCCCTCCCTCGCCGCCTTTCGTCCCACATGCACATGCACGTGGAACGCACGCGGACGAACACGCGCGCGCGCGCGCGCGCGCGTGTGTGTCCTGTGTGCCCATCGCGCCGGCAACGAAATACGCGCTCGCCCGAGCTTCGGCTGTATACGATAAATACGAAATCCCCTTCAGCCGATTACGTCCTACTGAGCTTTGCCTGGGTCGCTCTCGCGACTCTCTGTCCCTCGTAGCCGTATCGTCGGCCGAAAAAAAGGAATCGCGGCTCTCCGTGTCCGCGTCGCATCGCGTCGCGTCGCGCCCGGCCGCGATTTATCGATGATCCGCGTTATCGCCGCAACGCTACAACTCTCTCCCGGTATGTGCGGGCGAGGGTACACTCGCCGAAACTCGAGCGTCACCGTCGGCCGTTTAACGGGAGAGGACGTTTAACGTGAAAGCTGTCCTTGGCGGCGTCGCGGCGCGCACGCCGACGCGGCGTCCGCTTCTGGTCTGGTCTCCTCCCCGCGGGACCACTCGAGAGAACACGGCTGTCTAAGGAATCGACGATAATATTAAAGGAAAAAAAAGAAAGAAAGGAAGAAAGAAAGAAAGAAAGAAGCGCGGGAGAGGAGAGTCGTTGAGATCTGCATTTAAAATGAGAGATCCAGCGCGAAAATTTCAAGTTCCTCCGGTCGACGCTGTTCCTCGCGGCTTTGCGTTACGACGCTATCTTACGGTATATAGGCTCGTGTCCTACGCGCGCACATACATATATTGTATATACATTGTATATATAATATATGTCTCGTGATCTCGAAAATTTGTCGATCTGTCCGATTTGATTTTCGATTTCTTGACGTCAGTCGAGACAGTCGCTCGGCCCGCGACTCAACCGGGCATGGCGGCCGCTTGCATTTCTTCGTCATTGACGTCAACCGTATATTTTTACACGCCACATTGTCACGCGATGATCTTGCGAAATTTTTATAACACCGATAAATCGCGCTGAAATTATCGGCCGTCCTGTCGTCACGTATCGGTGAACGGAACGATGACATTAATTGGATCAAGAAACTGTGAGAGAAACAGGAGAAAAAACGCGATGAGATGCCGGAGGCAAAAAAAGACAGGAGGAATGCTACTTCTGGTATGCGAGCAATAGCAAAAAATGCGAAATTAAATCCTACCGGCGGACGTGCGGCAGTAAACCGGACGACACATGCACGACGCCGCGCCGGCTAAAGAATTAATATCAAAAAAACAGCACGCCGCGTCCAAACGCGCAAGAATCCATGTATTTGTGAAGAAATTAAAAACGATGACACGAAGGTACGAGAGCGCGAGAGCGCGCAGGGCACGCACGGCCCTCCTCTCCCTGCCCTCTCTCCTGCCTCTCTTGTTTGCGCGCTGCGAAATGAAGCAAGATGTCGCGCGGCGATTTAATTTCGGCCGGGCCGCGAGATCGAATGGAAATTTCTCCGGGAGATTCTTCAAAAAGTTTCCCCATCAGTATGTAGATCCGCGCGCGCGCGCGCGGCCGCCGCGAGGCCGCCCAAACACGATTAAATAATAATCCTCCGCGCGCTATTATCCTCGCCTCGTCCGATCGCCACTCATTCGTCTCGAGACCGGCTTTTCTTCTTCAATCGAGTCGCGTCGGTCTTCGCGTCCTCGCGAGCCTACTCGTGCTTTCCCGCGACCTCCCGCGCGGCCTTCGCAATGAATTTAGCATGCAAATCAGCGACTCGGGGGATCCCTCCGCGCGCGTATCGCCTTATCGGCCGGCAACATTTGTCTCTCTCTCTCTCTCTCTCTCTCTCTCTCTCTCTCTCTCTCTCTCTCTCTCTCTCTCTGTCTCTCTCTCTCTCTCTCTCTGTCTCTCCTTTTCTGTTTTACGCGCCTGTTGGACGCAATCGTCAACGTCTACGCGGCGGCAAATGTCAGTGGACGAGAGCGGCGGCGAATCTTCGCGGCCGGGCGACGAGCGCATGATTGCTAGATGTCAAAGGAACGTTCCCGACTTATAATGCGCGACGCGACTCGGAATCCCGGCGAACGATCGTGAAACCGGCTGCGCGGCCGACCCGTCGAGGTGTCCCGCGCGGCGCTGCGCGGGCGATCATAAGCGGAGGTATTAAAGTTGCATTATGCCGGTTGATTCGCACGGAACGCTGCACCGCCCGTGATCAGACGGACGTATAAAAACATTGCGATAACACGACGCTCTATCAGTCTCTTTCGGCTGTTAATCAGTCTTTATTTGAATATCGGAATTAGCATTCTCTCGCGGCGGGCATCTACGACGAAAATAGCGCGCCGTAATTGTCTCGGGCGGGACGAGCACGAACCCGTTCGACCTGTCGATGCGTGTCGACTCGTCATAAATAATGCCTCCGACGACTTGTTTTATTGCAAAAACGTCCTTTTTTTCCCATTTTCGCCGCGAAAACGCACGATACTCCAGCGTGATACTCCAGCGCTCCTCCGCGTGCATGAGTCGCGTATTGCACGCCGGAGCGTTCCGCGGAGTGCCGGTCTCTCCTTTTCTCGAGACCAAATTTTGCTGAAACACCGCCGCCGCGTGATGAGTAATTAGTGAAATTCAAATAAAATACTTTGAATTCGTTGAACGCACCCGTTTAACGAATTTGTTAAATTTGTTTGAGGTTGGTAGCCTTATACCTTGTTTACCGCAGCGTAATGCGATTCGAATCTCTCTCTCTCTCTCTCTCTCTCTCTCTCTCTTTTTCTCTCTCTTCCTTTTTTCATGGAAATTTGTGCAGAATCAAAGAGCACGACGCGAGGAGAAGCTGATGCATACACTGTTGTGGGCGATGGCGAGTTTATATTTATAAAACTATGGATATGTCGAAAACTTGATATTTTCTTGCTCATTAATTTGAACGAGAAAAGGAAAAAACGACGTGCCATTGTTAACTGCCGCTTACGCCGTAGGAAAAGTTCGTCTCGCAAAACAAAGAAAAAAAAAGGAAAAGAGAGAAAACTCGCAAAAAACCGTTCCTATTCTTGCGAAGAAAATATAGGATTACACTTCATTATCTTGGTAAGGTGTAAAATGTACCGTCGGCCTGGCTCGTCGCAAGCCGATCGTTATACTTCGAGAGTGTACGCGTAAATATATTCTTGTAAATATATCCTTGTCAATAAAACCGCGCTCGCCAGCGCGCAGGATCGTGCAATTTTCTGCCTCCTTCTTCGCCGCGCGTTTGCGCGGCCCGGCCGGCGCGAGTTGTTAGAATCGACGTTACACGGCGAATTAATTAGTAATCCGCCGATAATGATTTGTAAAAATCCCCGGAACCGGAAAATGAAATTCCGCCCGGATTCTCCTCCGGTTTCTCTTTCTTCCTTTTTTTCATTCTACCGAGCCTCTTACCGAGCCGCTTACGCTCCGAGAGCAACTTTCCGTGTTGCGAAAGCGCGCTTTTCGCGCAACGTAACGCGTACGTCATCGCGCGCAGTTATAAATTACAATGTTGATAATGATGATTAATTTCGGTACTTGGGTCTGCGGCACGCGAGACGATACTGGACGCTGAATAACAGGTTGCCAAAGGTAAATAGCTTCTTAGAACAAATCTGCGAACTCTGCATCGTTCGTACGATAAATACATACAGGGTGTTTAAAAAAGAAAAGCGTTCCAGTCTTACGGGTGAATAGCGATCTTTATGTCGAGTAAAAAGCGCTTAGTAAACACGGGTCGAAAAATCAACCTTTTCAGACCTTTGCAAACGCTTCTCGATTCTGGTAACGCAAGTTGTTTCAATGCGCTCCCATTGATCACGCGCGGCAAATAAATAAACGGACGAGTGCGGTACCATATTATTATTTTAATTTCTGCTTTATCGGCAATAAGTGTTCTATTCGTGCCCTCCCTCGATTTCCACACACACGTTCGACATCTACGAATTGCAGAATCGCGGACTCTTTTGCAGATTGCGGGAAATTTCTGATCCCCGATTCGAACCCAGTCAGCCGCATCTCGAGTTCATTGATGTATAATTCTTGTATACTGCCTATACCAAATGAAGAGTATATACAGGGTGCTAAATTTCAAACGTAACAGGTAAAAAATCTCGAAAACTATGAAAGATATTAAAAAAAGCTAAAACACGTGTTCCATGATCTCGAACGGGAAAGAGAATGGCATTATCAATCTTTTATTTGGAGGGCATTTTCAAGGTCAGTTGAAAGTCAACTTAATTTTTTTAAATAGAAAGCCCAATTTTTCATTGTATCTTCTTTTTCTATCAATTAATTTTAACAATTCTAAAACATTTTTTTATTTGCCTAATATTTTTCGAAATATTTAAGGAAAACTTGGTAACTTTTTCAACATTTAACTTACGATATCTCGCTAACTATTCGTCGAAAGAAAAAATAATATTAGACTTTTTTACTTTATTTACCATCAAGAATATATTACTATAATAGTGCCCTAACTTGTGTTAACTTATCGACCTTCGGAAATTTCGCAATTATTAAATTAACAAAAGTTAGGGCACTATTATAGTAATATATTCTTGATAGTAAATAAAGTAAAAAAGTCTAATACTATTTTTTCTTTCGACGAATAGTTAGCGAGATATCGTAAGTTAAATGTTGAAAAAGTTACCAAGTTTTCCTTAAATATTTCAAACAATATTAGGCAAATAAAAAAATGTTTCAGACAAAAGTTGTTAAAATTAATTAGCATGCCCTCCAAATAAAAAAATTGATAATGCCATTCTCTTTCCCCTTCGAAATCATAGAACACGTGGTTTAGCTTTTTTTAATATCTTTTATAGTTTTCGAGATATTTTATCTGTTACGTTTGAAATTTAGCACCCTGTATTTAAGCCAATCTTTTTATATACCCTCGTGAAAAGAAATTCAGCGGATTTAAATCGGGAGATCGAGGAGGCCTTGCAACCGGTCCACTCCATTTTTCGAGGAATGTTTCATTTCGATGCACTCTGTGACAATTAATACAAAATGAGCTGGAGGTCCGTCTTGCACGCGCCGCGTTTGTAACCAAGAGGCGCAACATTGAGAAGCGCAGGGCAACGGCAAAATCGACAAACGTTTGGAACCTTGAAAGGGTTAATTTTTCGACCTGGGTTCACCAGGCACTGCTTGCTCAGTATAATGAATACTATCTACTCCGTAAGTCTGGAGCCCTTTTCTTGAATACCCTGTGTGCACACACACGCACACATACAAGGTGCTTCGTATATCTTGACCACCTGAAATATTCCGTTGCGTTTGATGATACGGAAAGACGTCTGGAGAAAAAGTTGCGCCGCTCAAGGGGATGCTTATCATGACGGGAACATTTTTTCTCAGGGTCATTCTATTCAGAGATTTCGGGATCATCTTCGTTTTCTTCGAACATGTGTATTTCCCATGTGGGGAATAATCTGTCATATCGTTAGAGGTTGCCGAGATCCATTTGAAGCCGGCTACAAGATTGCCCGGACGAAGATATATGGTTCCATTTGGAAAAATGATCTTGGAACCTCCGAAACAGATGACCTTGAGGAAGAAATTTTCCCACCACCACCATTGTATTGCCCTCTCGAATAGAGTGCAATTTTTCATTTTTCCGTATCACCAAACGTACAAAGAAATTCAACCAAGTATGCCTCTCGATAGATAGAGTATCCGTACAAAACAAAAAGAATACTTCAGGAGTAGTCAAGACAAAACTTCCTGTACGTGTATAGGATGTTCGAGATGTTTTGGATCAATCGAAAAATTCTCAGGATTAATCAGATCAAACTGAGAAGAAAAATCATGTGGCATTTTACAAAGATCGCAACAGTTATTAAATTATTAATGCTTGAAAGTGACCACATCTAGAGGCTCTTTTAATTTGCTCTGATAATTTGAAAATTTGTTTGTACTTATTTGGTAAAAAATTTTAATTTGCTCTGATAATTTGAAAATTTGTTTGTACTTATTTGGTAAAAATGGTAAAGAACTTTTTCGTTCAGAATAGCCTAATCTAGCGATAGATATGAGTATATTGAATTTTAAATCCTGAATCTTGAATCTATCATTAAGGCACAATAGCCGTCATATAATTGTAGATTAGGTCATTCCGAACGAAAAAATCCTTTACCATTTACGCAAGTTTTCAAGTTATCAATTAAAAGATCTTGATGTGGTCATTCTTAATCATTAATAACTATGGCGATTTTTGCAAAACGGTACTTGACTTTTCTTCTCAATTTCATCCGATTAACCTTTACAATATTTCTTTTCCAAAATATCCCGGACACCCTCTATACATACAAGGTGTACACGAGTTCGTGCAACAACACGATTTAGCATTACCGACGGCATTGCCGATTTTTACCACACGATTTAGCGGCATTACCGACGGCATCGTAGTTAATTGACTTGCGTATAGATATTGCACGTATCGTGTCATTATTCGGAGCAAGTGCAGATGATTGACCCCTGCTTGGCTGCTTGAGCTAAGATCCTTGTACGAAAAAGTGTAGATTAACTTAAGGGGACTGGAGGGTCAGATTACTGAAAAATCATGCTTATTTTTGATAATATTTTGTGACGAACTGAATAAATGTGCAAGAGTGAAAATTTTTGATATATTTATATAACATATGAAGAGTAGAAACATTTTGTTTATTAACAAATATTCATATAAATATAAGTCCACTTAAATTTTAAACGCGTTTCTCTCGAAATTTTATTGTTCAACTTTTTGCAGTAATTTCTCCGAAACTGAGCTTCGTATCGACTTGAAATTTTAAAGCAATAATATTTGTTCATCTGGCTTTCAGATGCACCATGGACAACTCCGTCAAAATATTTCATTTCGAAATATTAATTTTTTTATTGTAAAAGAACTGAAAAATTTGAATTTTTTCCTAATAATAGCTGCCATTTCGTTAATTTTGTTCGATTTTTTTTTATAATGCTTCACTGGATAATGATAAGCCCCCTTAAGATTTCTAGCTAAAATTCGCTCTGATCGGACCACCGAGAGCCGAGATATTTCTGCAAAAACGATAACTTGAAAAAAAGAAAGGAGAGTATATTTCAGCTATATATATCGTTGTTAATAAACAAAATTTTTCTATTTTTCATATGTCATAACTATACCTAAAATTTTCATTCCTGCACATTTATTCAGTTCGTCACAAAATATTATCAAAAACAAGCACGATTTTTCGCGCGCGCGCGCGACTTTATTGCATTAGAGCACGGCGCATTAAAAACCGCAAATCTCCGCGAGCTTGCTGGCGAAACCGCGCCGCGCTGATTCATCGAGCTACCGAGCCACCGAGCGTTCGTCTGAATTTCTGCCGAAACCATCTCAACCGCGTGCTTCAGCCCGCCTCGCAGAAAGGCGGGGAAGGGGAGGAGGGGAGCACAATTTCTCAGTACCTGTCGCGTACGATCAGCCGACATCGCAACCCTGGCCGTTTCTGTCGTTTGATGCCGCGCGCGTCCGCAACCCGTTGAGTCCGAATGAAATCCGCGGCGACTCCTTTCTCCGCCGCCGCCGCCGCTGCTTTGCTTCTTTTGCGGTTTCACCTTCTTCTTTCCCGGTCGTCGCGCGATACCTTGCCGCGAATGATACATCAGCCGGCGCGACAAGATTTCTGTTAAAATTCAGCGTTTCCGCGCGATGACACATCGGAAATTCTTGCAATATCTCCAATCGAGCATCTTCCGTCTACCGACCTACCTCTTTCTCAAACTCCCCTGCTTCCTCCCTCGTCACGGCTCCCCGGCTCTTCCTCTCTCTTCATCCCTCGCTCATTTTTCTCTTTCCTCCTATCCTTCTCCCCCCTGCTCCACGCCACGGCATGTGTGCATTCCCGAGCCACGCAGCGTGTACCAGCGTGGCGATTATGTCGCGCCACACGCAAGATACACGCATTGTTGCAACACATGTATATACAAATAGGCCCCGCAGGGGCCTCCGGGATCTTTCCCCCCCGGAGCTTTCAGGGAAGTCCCTGCGTCGGAAGACGTACCTGTACGAGGAATCTGCCGTGAATCAGCGTGAATCGTGCAACAACACTACGCGAGTACGTCAGAGTTGCCGGTTGCGGAGTAATATCGAGGATTCCACCCGCAGAAGGAGGAACACGCTCATCGCCGGCCGACCCTGCTTGACCCTGGTCTGTCATTAGCTTCTTGGTCGCGGCGGTGGCGGCGAGGCGCCTTCGTGGAAGATGCGGCGAATCGTGCTCTGATTGAACTCGTACGTCAGAATCGCGTTCCTGTAACACGAACAGGAGGAATCCAATTAACTCACGTCCGGCGGAAGGGAGGGACAGTCATAGGCTCGAAATTCGTCGGGAGTTACGGCTTCGAGCGCGATCGTCATTTCAAGAAGCCGCTCTGGGCCTAATCTGCGGCGTTATCGTGAAAGCGACGTCTCATTGCTTTTCCGCCGTATATCACAGGCGGATAACGACAAGGTCGTCGAAGGTTGCAGCAGAATGGACCTACCGCGATGCCAAGGGGACAACGAACTTGGTGACAAACGAGAAAGACTCGGCAAGTGACCGAAAGAGTATTCCATCGCGTGTTCAGTCGTGAGTCAGCGGGTACTCGATTCATGAACTGATTTGTGAAAGTCGGTGCTAATTAGAACTCAATGTCCGCGTCGGATCGAATGCTGTAAAGAGGAAGCTCCACCTTCTTCTGAATCAGACGGTCCGAACCGGTTAACGAAAGAATCTCAGCCTCCAGGGCTCCTTTTCTGCCGGAAATGCATACGTAATGACGTAACAACGCCTCGATATTTTATGCATCTGGTTTGTCAGAATCTTTTAATTGCGCACGTCATATGATTTACTAATCATTGATTATTCGCAACAGCGGAAACCCCGTCAAAGCGACACATTTGTCGGAGCGCGACTGTGACGACTTTATGTTAATGTCCAGAGAAATGCCTTGCGCCGAACGTAGAGGCCATTGTGTCGCTCTGTTAACACCTGGATAAATGTTAACAGTTAGATACAATATTATTTTGTTGCACGTTTTTTTCTAATAAATATAATTTTGTGAAACTTGTTATTCAGGGGTTTTTGGGTAGTTGAATACAAATCCGGTGTGAAAAATACAAAATTCAAAATGGCGGATCCAATATGACGGACGGAATTTTCAAAATCAGCCGAATTCGCTTGAAATTGGTTATTTAAGGATTCTCGTGGTTGCTAATTAGAAATTCGTTATCGAAAATTCGAGATACTAGAGCTATGACGGATATATATATACGGCAAGATTCGGTTGACACCGGTCAGGTTGCCCGGTTCTCAAGCGCTGTCAGCTAGTTTCATTTCTATAACTATGTTCGCCATATGAGATCCGTCATTTTGAATTTTGTATTTTTCACATCGGGTTTGTAATTCAGCGACTTTAAAAACGCACGCGTTTCGACAAGTTTCAAGCGAATTCTACTGATTTTGAAAATTCCGTCCGCCATATTAGGTCCGTCATTTTGAATTTCGTATATTTCACACCGGATTTGTATTCAGCGACTCCAAAAATCCCCAGATAATGATTTTTAAGTATACGTTATTATTTAAAATTTCATGTAAATGAATTTATCCTCTAAAAACGAGAGTTTTAGTGTTCAGTATATGTTAACAAATTACAAAAAAAAAAAAAAAAAAAAATCAAATGTAATCTCTCAGAAATTTATTATGTTTATTAACAAACATGTTATTCAATTTATTGTTTTAAAATAATGACCTAAAGTTAATCATTAACCCTCTTGCGGTTCTATTTATTGGCAGAAATTACTATCAAAATGGCTAAATCTTTTCTGCGGAGAAAAATATTTACTTTCATGTTTTATAATAATTTTCAAACATGTTGATCTCAAATTTGAGGTTGTTGTTACAAAACTCAAAATGGCGGACCTGAAAGTAATAAATCTTACCCCGAGTCAGACTCGGGTCTAACCGTAAGCCGGTTAATTAGAGAAACATTTTAGTAGTCAAACAATACCAAATATGCTCAAGAAGTATGTGAAAAATTTAAATTATTGGAAAAACAAGCTTGGATCATAGATGGCACTCTGGGAGGACCACTATGCGGCAAAAGGTTGATAATTGGATAAATGGGCAGCTTGACTACGTCAATTTTATGTTAATATCTAGAGAAGTATTCGTATAACGAGAGAGTACCAGCAGCCTTGCGCCGAACGTTGAAGCCATTATGTCGCTCCGTTGATACCTGGATAAATGTTAACAGTCGCATACAATGTTAATAATCGGATAAACGGACAGCCCGACTGTGACAACGCGACAACGGACAACGCGATACGATTTACGGTGTCGCCGACTTGACGCAACAGCGAGGTGTCTTTCAAGATATAGGTAATGGACCTGTGTTGGGATAGTCTCGATAATCTTCGCGCGGATGATCACGCTCTTTCTCTCTCTCTCTCTCTCTCTCTCTCTCTCTCTCTCTCTCTCTCTCTCTCTCTTTCTCTCTTTCACGCTACAGGCAACGCGCTGCTCCGAAACGTTTAAGAAAGCAGAATAGAAGTGACGCGATAAAAATGATAACATACGCGTCGATGATGTGTGTCTCGAGTTTCGACATGTGTCTCGAGGTATCTCGGTAGAATCGCCGGGAAAATACATTAATTTTCACGCGAGGAAAGATCGATCAGATCAGCGACAAGAAAGATAAAGTGACGTAAAACAGGGAAAAGTTGCGTATCGTTGATTAGCGGTAATCTTTCGCAATATTACGGATATGTGGGCAAGACGATCGTTGAAAATCTCTCGCCGCCGTGAGAGTAACTCAGCAGCGATTATGCGGCAAATTTGTGCGTGAACATCGATACACTCTCCCGAGGCGTGATACTTGAAATTACTTCGCTTAAGCCCACTGAGAAAAAATTGTATTAAAATTAAACAAATATTTGTTCGAATACGACTGTGAATACATTTACTTAAATTAAGCAATTATTTTCTAAAGGAAATATTTTCAAGAAAAAAGTTTATATTCAGAGAAAGAGAGAACCTCTGTATTTCATTTTAAAAATTAGTCGCTTAATTTGAATAAATGTATTCACAGTCGTATTCGAACAAATATTTGTTTGATTTTAATAACAATTTTTTCTCAGTGCCGATCTTTTCGCGAGCGATTCTCGCGTTTTCGTCCCGCTTCGCGGGGGATCCGGAGGATCGGGGAATTATGAATCTGAATACTTGGAGCGCGGTTGGTTCTCTCGCAGTTTCCACATGACAGAAGGAGAGAGAGAGAGAGAGAGAGAGAGAGAGAGAGAGAGAGAGAGAGAAAGAGAGGATTCACGAAAGAGACGGAAGAAACTTAAAATTAGAGAAACTTGGATTTATTTTAATACTGTTCGCCTCTCTCCGCAGAGCTGTACAATCTCTTATGGAAGTAAAAAATATCGCGCTCGATGTGGCATCGGGATCTCACAGTTTTGTATATCCTAGTGTCGTTGCTTCGCATTAATACTGTTGTTCTTATCTTTTCTACGTCGCGTACGTGTGGCCGATTCGAGGAACCGACTGCGCGCGCGCGCGCGCGCGAGTTGTCGAGTTGTGAGATCCTTCGTGGCGGAATACTAAATTGCACAGGCGTAATACATTTTGGTCGATGAACCACAGGCATCGTCACATTATCACCCAATTATCATGTGCAAATCTCGCGAACACGGACTGTTTCCCGCGATTATCGTGACAGCAGTTCTTCGTACTCGCGTTACTACTCCGCCTCTCTCGACTCTCTCGCAAAGTACGAAGGCGCTCTGTGCAAGTACGTAGACGAGATACTCTCGTCACAGGTGGATAGATAAATAAATAAATAAATAAATAAATAAATAAATAGATGAGTAGACAGAATGGTGCGCAGCGTATGCGCGTAATAAATAGTGCAATAAATACAGACGATACGATGACAAATACGACGGAGCATCTGCATGTATAATTACGCGTGCGCATAATTATGTATACAGATGCGGTAGGAGAAATAAATAATACATAATAATAAATAGACAATACGCGGCCACGCGCCGGCCGCGCTCTCGTGATTCATTCCGACGCGATGATTATCGATTTAAACGCACGTGATATGAACGCGCGGCGGAAGAAATAATTACATTCGGACGTGTTGTCGTCGGTGGAAGCGCGCGAGCGGACTGCCACTACTACTACCACTACCACTACTACCTGGCACGATCGCTCGCCGATTGCGCGTCTTATCATATTGTTTAGCAACACGGACGTGAGAGAATCTAAAAATACCTAGGCATGCGATAGTTATTATCTATTCCTACGTAAAGTAGCACCAACACTCCTATCCTTCTAACGTCAAACGTCAGGTAAACCTGTTAAATTCCCAGTAGACGCGCGTCACAAGCCGCGACCCTCAAACGAGTTCCTACGTACGCGCGGGAGCAAATGACAATTAAAAACACAGAAGAATATCCGTTTATTTACGGAGCGGCAGTCGCGATTATATTCGCCGGCAATAACAACACCTGCCGCGAATCGCCGAGACGGCGTCTAGACGTCCGCTGCGCGCCAACTGATCGCCGTGCCTGATGCGACACGGGATTCGTCCTGCGCGAGGGACTAGTGCCAAAGTGTATATACCATCCCCCGTTTGTTCCGCGACGCGGTCGTCGAGAAATGAACGTCCCCGGCTAGTACGCGTACTTCTCTTGGTCCCCAGCGGCGATTTCAAAGTGGCAGCCGTAATCGGTAGAAATTATGTCTGAAATTTTAGTTGGATGCTACGGAGGACCTGAAGAGGAACTTGGAACACGAGACCTGACTGCGAATACCGAGGGAGAAAACTCCAGACGACGATCGCTACTCTCCCCTTTCCCTGCCGAAAGTAGTCGTTACCACCAATGTCATTGCCATCACCATCGCGTCATCAACACGGTCGAAACGCGTCAGCGTCCTCCAGCGGGTCACACCCGGGTGTTAGTTGTCGATGGGTAACTTGGTCTCAATCAGTAGCTCCTGCCGGACGCACACGCACCCCACGTAGAGCTTTATGACGTCGCTGGTGCCGTCGCCGTACGACACGTCGATCTTCTTGTATGTCTGTATGCAGCAGTGGCTGTTGGTGTCGAAGCAGCTGCTGCCGGCCCGATTGCACATAATGTGCTCGAGGTTCTTGGGGGTCCTGCAGCCCTTGGGGTCCGGCACCGGCACGACGGTGTAGTTGCAGACAGTGCTGTTCTGCGCCTGCCTGACCTCGAGCTCGAAGAAATCCGGCAGGCTGTTGGCCTGACGGTCGTTCAGCTGGCGCAGACGTTCGTTCACGCTCAGGTAGCTATTGCTGGGAGCAGGGTGCCTGTGATGCAGCCTCCTGGCACTGTGCTGCCTCTCGTACTCATCCCCTTGGTAGTTCCTAGAGACGTGCCGGCGCCGGTGGAGCAGCGGCGCTTGCACCTCCACGTCTTCGTAGTCCGAGCTTGGGAACAAGCCCGCCCCGGACTCCTGCAGGTAGCCGCGCCTCTCCCGAGGATTATCGCGATGTCTTGGATAGACATGTCTCTTCTCTGAGTGTTTGGGTGATAAACCCAACGATGTCAGTTCTTCAAAGTCGTCATGTTGCGGTCGAGAATGATGACTGTGATGTCGCCTCAGGCTAGCGGCTTGGACCAGCATGTCGACGATGACACAGGTGAGAAGAACAGTCAGGCACAGTCCGACGCCGGTTACACTCATTGTGAGATCTTGTCTGTCCACAGGAACGCTCGAAAGTCGGCTCTTCTCTCTTTCTCTGTCGCGGTTCGTCTCCCGACGAAAAGAAGCGGGAGGTCGTTGGGTGATCGGCGATTACGGCACGAAGCCACTTCAAAGGGACTCACCTCCTCCGAGCCCTTAGTTATCGACGACGAGTCGAGGCTGCTTCCTCGGCTATTAAGGTGGGTCGTTCCCGAACAGTGAGAACTATCGAGTTGCCTTTGAAGCCGTCGAGACGCGCAGCCGGCGCAGAGAGAGAGAGAGAGAGAGAGAGATAGAGAGAGAGAGAGAGAGAGAGAGATAGATAGATAGATAGAGAGAGAGAGAAAGAGAGAGAGAAAGAGAGCGAGAACGTTGTCTCTCAGCGGCGAGAAGAAGAAGCGGGATGACGCAACGTGCGATCCTCAATTTTTGACCACGGCCCTGCCGCTCTCGGTATAACGTGTGACGTAAATTCCAAGAGTCTTTCGGCCGAGAGAACTTGACCGGCCGTGCCGAACGATCGCCTGTCCGTGACGATCCGTCCAGTCGAAGTTCGGCGAGTTGGCTCGAAAGAGCGTCCCCGCGAATTCTTCAGGCTTCTGCTGGCGGCCGGCACTCAGTCGTGCGTCTCAGTCTCAGGTTCCCGCTTCTTCGAGCCTGCCACGAGGAGTCGTTCTTCCTCTTCTACTTGGCCGTCTCGCTTAATGGTTTGCTTAAAACTGAGTATTCCTTGATCCCCGAAGGACTTTTTATCCTATCGTGGAAACGCACGTGGGTGTTGTTGCCCCACTTGAACGGGGGCTTGCGCGTGCCAATGTGATGTTCTAAAGTGACTAATCCCCCCTCTCCTCGTGCGCACCTCGTGCAGCCCCTCGGTACCGGCGCCGGGGCCGGGGCCGAGGCCCCAGGAGGAGAGTTTCTTGGTTCGCGCGCACGGCTTTGCGGCGGCAACGGCAACGGCGGCGGCGGCGGCGGCGGCGGCGGCGGCGGCGGAGGCGGCGGCGGCGGCGGTGGAGGCCGCGGCTCCTTCTTCTTCTTCTTCGAGGATAAGGTAGTCTCTGCTTTGACGTCACGGTTCCCTCTCGGCAGACGTCATACGAGCTCATGCCTGCCGCAGGCTGTTCCCTTAAACATGGATGTTAGCGTTGCCTGCTATCCACCTCGGAGATCGACGTCACACGCCACCGGTATGCCCACCCATAGCGGAAAAAGTGAAGAGGCCAGCGGTCGCTCGCCGCTTCGCGGAACACCGTCCTCGGCGAATTCGCCGGCTTTTGTTCCTTGCTGAAGTCCAGGAGCAAGGAAGAAGGTTTTGATGATAACGATGATGACGGCAACGATAACGACTACGAGGATGATGAGGATAGAGAGATAAAGAGGATGACGTTGAAGAAGGTAATGACGATAGCAATAACGAGAGTATGCCAGCCCACTGGAAGGGAGCTGAGAGGGGGAGGAGTTTACTTCGAAAGTAGCGTTACGCCTTTCCCTTTTGCCGTTTACTCACGACACATTTTTCCCCATTGACGTGCGTTATTGCTTGCATCTCGACGTTCGCCGACCGGCGAGAGGCGCACCGATCGCCAGCCGCAGGCGAAGCTGCGCCTGCAGATTAGCCGAATCGCCGGCTCCTTCGAGCGAAAGCACACCTGCTACCGATCATTACCGTCGGCTCTTTCCTCCACGGGGAATTTCGCGGAGCTGCTCGCCGAGGACGAGGAGCAACGCCAGCCGTTGGTTCCTCGGTCGCGTCACGGATCTCCGGAGTTCCAGGACGAAAATCAAACCTTCGCCATCCCCAGCGCCGCCGTGCGGCATCACCGTCGGCTTGAAGCTCGTTATGCGTCCGCGATGATTACGATCGGCTCGCCGTTGCCGGCGATTTTATCGGCAAAATTGAGTCGCCGCTAACTGGTCTCGGTTAAATCTCTACAGCGCGATGTGAGAGGTAGGCAGGGGGGGGGGGAGAGAGAGAGAGAGAGAGAGAGAGAGAGAGAGAGAGAGAGAGAGAGAGAGAGAGAGAGATTCGAGCACGCCAGCAGCTGCCAAAAAATTAAAAGTCGCCGTCTCCATGCGAAAATATTTAAAATGGCATTTATGAACGCGGTTTATACCCATACCGTCGGTCTCCCCCTCTTGAATAAACGCCACGGTGGTTGCAGCGCGCGTTCGCGTGAACCAGTTGAAGTGGAATCATCAGGCACTCGGGGTTCCCAGACGTGTCGTCTCTTTCTTTTTAAAAGGTCGGGGCACGCGCGTATCGTGAAAGCGCTTGGAATCCTCGCTAACTCCTACCATTTACCTGCCGTTATTCCTTTTTGTCGCGTGTATGTGCGCGCGCGTGCGTGCAGATATATTTAGATACAGGAAAACCCCCGAAACTCGTCCGCATGTGTGTGTGCGTGTGCGTGTGTGTGTGTGCGTGTGTGTGCGTACGCACGAGATGTATCGCTAGCTCAGTCGTTACGTGGATGCGTAGATAGACATAATATTAAGATTAGATTGCATAACGCGGTAAAAGTGACACAGGTAGAGGTAAGCAGAAAATGCGGCCAAAGACATTTTCCATACATCCCGTTCGGCAGTCAGTCCGACTGGACTGTGTTTTGTGGAGTTTGCAACCTTCTGACACCCAGACGCGCTAATCTGCAAGCGAAAAAGTCTCCGCTCCGAGATTAAAATACGTCGAGATCGCTAGATGAGATTGCACTCTGGAATTCTTTTTCTTTGTTTCTTTTTTTTCTCTCTCTTTCGATATTCGGCATTTAACAAAACGCGAACGTCACGTCGCTTATTTTGAGATGAAGAAAGAAAAAAAGAAATGAGACAAAAGGAAGAAAAGAGCGAGCTGATTGCGAGCAGAGCCGCCGATTCTCGGCTTCGTTTCGCAAATTAGAAATTTAACTACCCGAAAATTAATGGGTGTTTACTTTATGCTAATGCCGCTGTTGCTTGTATATTCATATTTTCGAGTTCTGCGGATTTCGCCCGGCCAGCGGACGGCAACAAAAAAAAAGTGAAGATATCAGTCGTCGGCGACATCGTTAAAAAACTGCAGAGTCCAGTTCAACAGACGGTTGCTTTTTCTAAGCGATTCAAGCAGACTTATTACGATGCGCGCGAATCGAGTTGTTTTGCCCAGATCGACTGATCGACTTTCTGCCGCGATACGTACATCGTGGCAGTTTAGAATCAGGACTATTACTCTTTGGCAGCTTGGAAGCTCCAAAGCTTCGAAGCCTGCGCTCTTTGTTTCTGCATGCACGCATTACTTACTAGGCCATCTCAGGATGTCCATTAAGCAGGCACAGCCATTTTAGCACAATCGCATAGAATTAGCACAGAAATTTAATGCTTTCTTATTGCTAATTTGTTGCTCTATTCCCGGTTTTGTTGCTTCAGCCATTTCGAAAAAAACAATGGCTATGCTAGCTTGACATTAAAGTTAGCACAGACATTCCAAAAAAAAATAAAAAATCAGAAACGAACATATATTTTTAAACTACGGTTTTGTTGCTAATTTGTTGCTGTATTCCCGATTTTGTTGCTCCAGCCGTTTCGACAAAAATCGGTGTGTTAAACAATAGTCAAGAACCTATAGGTGTGTGGCTAGAAGAGTAAACTATTCGAAAAAAATTTAGTGCTTGCCCAATTTCAGTCTTAATATGTTGTCTGATTTTGTTGCTCTTAAGATATCCGAACTCTAAATTTATTGCTCCAAAGATAAATTTAACAATAGCGGTATGTGTATACCAAGTAGAACATGTTTCCGCTTTTCGTTTAAACTTATTTTGCGTTCCATAATTTCGGAAAACATCGTAATATGAACATGAAACGAGCAACAATTTTTCTAATAGTTCACTCTTGTACGTAAAATGCATCAATATATTTCAGGGCGTTGTTTAAATTTATCGTAATATATTGTTTAAATTTATTATATTGTGATATATATATATATATATATTAATATTAATAGAAAGCCAGACACAATCTCAGGAATAAAAATGTATGTTATATAATATATATACAACTAAAGTATTATTAAATAAAAAATAATATATATCTAATTGTTGACATACATAAGTAAATGCGGGTTGAGATCATATAGTTTTTTTATTGGTTTGGCGTTAGGCGTCAGATCATTATATTCGACCCAACAATTTCCCGGATGTAGACAATTATCTAGATCATCATATTAGACCCAACAATTTCCTAGAGAACAATTGTTTACATTCAAGAAATTGTTGGATTGAATATAATGATCTGACGCCTAACGCCAAACCAATAGAAAAACTATATGATCTCAACCCACATTTACTTATATACATCAACATTATTAGATTATATTATTTTTTATTTAATAGTACCTTAGTTATATATATTATATAACATATATTTTTACTCCTGAGATTGTGTCTGGCTTTCTATTAACATATTATAATAAATTAATATTAACATATATATATCACAATATAATAAATTTAAACAATATATTACGATAAATTTAAACAACACCCTGAAATATATTGATGCATTTTACGTACAAGAGTGAACTATTAGAAAAAATTTGTTGCTCGTTTCATGTTAATGTTATGATTAGAGTAACATGTTAGCAACAAAATCTTAGTTTAAAAATGTGTTCGTTCTTGGTTTTTTTTTTAAATGGCTATACTAACTTTAATGTTAAGCTAGCACAGCCACTATTTTTTCGAAATGACTAGAGTAACAAAGTTAGGGATAGAGCAACAAATTAACAACAAAAAAACACTAAATTTCTGTGCTAGTCCCATGCGATTGTGCTAAAATGGCTGTGCCAGCTTAAAAGGCGTCATCTCAGGCATATGTTCTACATTCCGTGGATAATAAAAGTATAAAAAATCAGGCAATATATACTTTTTTAAAAAAGCATGTGATCAAACGTAACGAATTTGTATTGAAATGTTGAAATCTCTTTTCCGCGATGCTAATTGGTTATTGCGTCGCGCCTTACTACATGCACTGTCGTGCATTTTGAGTTCGTGGTTAAACTTCACGAGATTTTGCAGCTTTTTGAGCTTACTAAACTGATTGACTTTAAAATCTACTTATTCGAACCGCAGTTATTTTTTTATTGTGCAAATATGTTCTTTTTAATATAGTATAAAAGCTAAATAGCGCCCGCCTGTAATGTTCTAGTAATCTAAATTAAGAAAAAAATGTCTACATAGTTATGCTCAGCACTTCGGAACAATTGCAAATTTGCGATTTCCGGACACCTTCGAATTCTCAAAATTTCGAAGTTCGAAGACTGAAGCTTCGAAGGTTCGATGCTCTGAAGCTTCGAAACGTCGGTCGTCGAATATTTTGTATCGAAGCTTCGAATACGAAGACTTCAAAGAAAACTTACATCTCTATTTAGAATAAGGACGAATTGCGACCGGACTCGCTGTCGCTGAGTCTCGTATTGTGACGGGAACGGAGGGGATTTTTGCATTTTTTACTTTGGATTTTGGGGCCAAGGGTATGCACGGTGTGCACGCACCTTTCCAGCTAAAACTCGCATCCCTTTATTCATAAAAAACACCTTGCGACGTTTCGGAAAAGCCCAAACGTACATATATGGGAAACGGGTTCCGAGCAAATGCGACAAGTCGTCGGCGAGATGAAAAGGAAACTCGATAATTACCCGCTCGATCTACGCGAACAGGTCCGCCGGGAGGTCGCCTCTCGTGGGAAAGCTCGCGTGCGTGCCGAATTTAAGGACAGACTGCGTGGCGACGATGCAAGCTCTTCGGACGCACTCGTCCGTCGGTAGTTGTGGATGATACGCCTTGAAGTACGCGAGCGCACCCAGAAACGCATCTCCGGCACCCTGCGTATGTGTATGTATATGTACATGTGTGCAGGCTCTCGTCACGCGTTGCTCTCGGCCGTCGAACTCGTAGAAAGTATTCCGGAGCCAGTTACATAATAACGTGATCTCTAAATTTCCTCGAATGAAATCGATTCGTTATGAGATTCACGTAAACTAGGACGGCTCCGGGATGTCCGATGCGCGCACGATACCTACGGTAGTGTCCACAGCTGCAACCGCGGTAGTGGGAATCCACGTGACAATCCTGCTCGTCGTCGACGCGTAGGCAGCCCCGAGCGGCCCGAGAGTCAGTATGATCGCGTTGCATCCCTTGGCCAGGAGCTTGTCGGCGACTTGCTGCGCGCTCGACAGGTCAACGGGTCGAACGCCCGTCATAACTTCCGCCTGCGAAAGCGTGCAGTGACCCTCATTGTACGCCGAGCGTTGCATTATTCGATTAACGACGCGGCGCTCTCGGAGACTCCCGAAAGGGCCGCCGGTTTACCGTTACCCCGGCTGGGAATGACACTGGCCGATTGTTTACGTACCTCCGTCTCGTTGGCGCAGAAAATATCGCACGACCGCAGGATCTCCGGATCGACGCTCTCGATCGCGGGCGCTCCGTTGACAATCGACAGTCCTGCTGCGTTACGCTTGTATGAGCATACCGTATCGTATCGGCGGCTCGGAGCGGCGATATCGCAAGTTGCAATTAAAAGAGATAAGTGCGCTCGTTTTTCCGCTTCGTTTTGCTGAAAGAGCGACGGCTACCTCGCCCACTCGACGGGACGCTCGAGAGAGTTCCGCGCGTCTGATAATACAAGTGCGTACATCATCATTTTCATATTTGCTCTTCACGCAACGCGTAATCAGCGCGAAGATCTTATTTCTTTCTGAACTTGCGACAGTTCGGCTCCGAGGGCGGTAGATGTGAATTTCTTCCGTAATGTCAAGCGGAAGATAAAGAGAGGACGCACCGTGACCGCGGTGTAACTTCAACGCGCGCAACGTGGCCTCCAGCGGAGTCTCAAACTGGCATAGCAAGACGCTGGCATTTTTGATCACATCAACGGCGGAGTCCGCGTGTTCTGGCGTCAATGACTCATTGGCGCCTAACACGATAACGATACTGTTCTCGCCTGCAAAACGTGGTTCGAACAAGTCGTCGAGATTATCTCGGCAGATTGCCGTTTAATGACGGGGGAGCATTATTGCATATAAAAGCGTATTATCTTAACGAGGGGCTTGATTCATGTTTTTCTCTATTATCTGTATGTTTAAAAGTCTAAAGTCTAAATTGCACATACAGCGTAAAGTAGTGTTTGAGGATATTCTCGCACGAGGAACGCTTAATATATATAATTACATAACTATGAAGGAAAAAAAACATACCATCCTCGGCGACAGTAATGTGGGCAACACCGCTGTGTTTATCTTTTTGTATCCTGACATGAGACGTGTCTACATTTTCTTTTTTCAAAATCTCTAAGTACTCTTGCGCAAACATGTCGGAACCCAACTGTGGTGGAAAATCAAGACAAAATTAAACACTGATACGACACAAGTTGTTACGTACAAAAAAACAAAAAAAGGAGCAAGAGAAATCACAAGTATTCGTACTGAGGCTACAAGTGCAGTGGATGCACCAAGTTTGGCAGCGGCCACACACTGATTGGCACCCTTGCCGCCGTACTTCTTTTCGAATCTAGTTCCGATTATTGTCTCGCCGGGCTTAGGCAGACGATGGGAGAAACTAAAAGAGAGAATCAAACGATCGTGCATCGCGCATTACGGCCACGGCAATGCGTGATGCAATCATCATAACCAATAATCTCAGACGTTTTCTCAACAGCTCGTCGCGTAACGTCACCTTTTCTCCGCTCCGGGAAGCTTCGTTCTTACTCACCAGGTGAAGTCAATCATGCACGAACCGACAACGACTATCCTCGGAGTCATACTTGCTGATTTTTCTCCTTACAATTCGCTGACTATAAACTCCAAGACTAACGATCGTGCGTTCTCAAGCGCTACTGCGACGGCGATCGCTACGCAAAAGGAGCGAGCGGATTCAACCGCTGACATCGGAGTAACAAGATGCACGTATACGCGGAGAAACGAGTAAATCGCGTTATCGCTTAATTGCCGTCTACAGGCCAACACGGGAGATGTTATCAGTCGGGGAGAATTGCTCCTCGGCGCTCTCGCGATTTCTCATAACCTATACGCGTCGCGCGAACACTCGTGTTTACCGCGTACTGGTAAGAAATCGAGAGTGAAGACAAAACAGAGAGAGACAAAATAAGTTTGGAAACAAACATTGATCGATTAATTGCAGTAGCGACACGTGCTCGTAATGCATAATAGTATGCGATTGTCGACACCGTTTACCTTGACGGGAACGGGTTCCTTGGTTGCGTTTATTACATCGGGACAAAGTTACACCTGCTTGCTTCATCGAGGCTATCCTCGCATCTCGCACCAGGACGGAGAGTGTCCTGACACTCGACGGTCACTGCAAATTGCACAAAGGACAGCTCTTCAACGGCTGTGAGCACGTAGGAGGCAGTTTCAAAATCATCGTCCATGCACAACCGAGAGCGGATAGACACGGCTGCGATGCGGCTGTCGGAGTTTCGCGCCATGTTGGCCGTATCGCATTCGCGCATGCGCGACTACGCGCATAGAAATCCGGTGTATCGCAACCGCTCAATTGCGATAATAGTTGCGTTCAGAAAACAAAGCGCTCATTGAGCGCTTAGTAACTATTAGTCCTTACTGTTAGATCCTTACATTCAGACCAATAACATTGACGAATTATTCAACCGTTGTGTAACCGTTGTATTTTCTGAACGCAGCCAATAATAAACGATTTTATTATTAATTTGTGATTTTTTATTTATTCTATTCTATTTTATTTTATTTTTTTTATATATTATGAAGGACACGCGTCGATCCGTTGAAGTTTCATTTGATCGACTGATGGGTGACTTGAATCTCCCAGCGCTGCGACATCTTCGGGGCGACCGTCCAATTGGCTGTTGCATTCTCCGGAGCACGCTTAAGGCGCGTTTTGACAGCAGCGGCAGGTCTGTTCTACTTAGCTGCACACATTGCACTCTTTGGTCGGAATTCACGGGGTCTGTTCTTTTTGAAAGAATTTTTCAACCAGCGCGATGAGTTAAAATAAGAAAAAATACAGGGTGTCTTAAAACTCAATATGAAAAATTCGTGAAGATAAAGCGGATTAAGACGAAAAGTCCCGTACCATTTTGCGATGTTCACGATAATTATCGAATTATTAATGACAAAAATCTGATGATTGGAAAAGTGTCGCAGCTGCTCGGGCCATAACGCGGAGCAATTAATAACTATTGCGATAACTGTCGCAAAATTTTATATTTGTCTTAATCTGTTTTATGTTTTCATGAATTCCTCATATTAGGTTATGGGACACCCCATATATGTATATGTAAAACGTATATTTTTACACAATGGATAATTTAATTTAATAAGCGGTTATCAAAAACATACGTTTCCTGAATAATGCGTAATTTCTCTTTCTTAAATTTGTTGCGATCTTAACATATATTGACGCTATCGGCTGCGATATCGCTTTTATACAAAAGTTATTTTTATACGATATTCCTTATATCTTATGCGACAGCTCGCACGCGCTAAAAATCTGTCTAAACAGATTTTTTTTATAGATTAGATACGATAGATGGATAGATAGATTACGACTTTGACCCAAATCGAAATTCTTCAATTTCAATTAGAAACAATTTTCAAACAGATATACGCAGCAGATATGTGCGCAATTTCATACGGGAGAACTAACGGTTAGAAATTGATTATAACTTGCTTTCTTTTTGGACATTGTTTAATTAGTATTAAATTACCGTATTTTAATGATTAAAAAAGAAAAAAAGGAGCAACAAATCTCATCTGCGATCCGCAAAATTATATTTCGACAAGTCTTGGAGTAAGCAATATTTAAATAACCATGGGTAATTTGCTGTCCAGAGGTTCGTGCTCATTCATTATTTTCAATTTGTAATTTCAAATTATCTCACACACACACACACACACGCGCGCGCGCGCGCGCACACATACATAAACCACTTTCCTGGTGAAACTATAAAACTTTTTCATAAATCATATGAATTTTATTTACATATGTAGGTCGTTATCAAATTATCACGAAGGTTAATGAAAGCAATAAATAGCTGATAATTATATTTAAATATTTATGCGAATGCGCGAGTGACGCCACTCTCGCTCCCTCTTTCTCTCTTCCCCCCCCCCAACCGCCCTTACTTATCCCTAGTATGAGAAACTCGATGGAGAACTCGATGTAGAGAGCGGAGAGTAGTGTCACGTCTCTCTGTGCCACCATTCTATATTTACAATTTTTATCAAATTGTTACACGATTGTTTGGATCTCTTCCAGGCCGTCCAAATAAGCGACAAAACATGACGAGTCCAGTCATAATTTCAGCCACGGCTAAGCACACAGCGACGGTAGATATTACCTCTTTAAGATAAGGTCTTTTTTGGTTATACCTCTTATGGCAGTGATTCTAATTGATCATAAGTGGATTATTTTTACGATAACGTGTCTGTAACGCTGTGCCTTCTGTCGTACGATTATTTCGCTGGCGATAGCTCGGATTCGTCGCCTTAACTCATTTGTATCGTCTCGAATTGCTTTATTCGCTGATGGAGTGATGCCTGCAAAATACCGCAATCGTTACAACGGAAAAAAACATTACCTCTCTTGCGATAGAAAACGTATATTTCTATCGTGTAAAACATTTTATACCGTAAAAACTGAAAAATGTGACACTTCATAATATGAGAACGTATGTTTTCATAATGTAAAAACTGTTACCAGTTTTCACATTATGTCAACATTATGATTTTTACTGTCTGACATTATTTTTTATGATGTGTATTCATTAGTATTCAACTGCACTCTAAAATAAGAACTTTAAGAATGTTATGTAAGATATTTCTTCAAAAGTTGCTGAAAACAATCAATGTGTATTTTTTTATCCTGTTTTAAGAGATTCATCTGTTTCAGATAATATTTTTCCACGGCTTAGGTGATACAGGGTAAGTTTTTATTTGCGATATATGAATGATGCAAGGTAAATTTCCATTTGTGATATATGAGACCATATAACATATTGATATATTAGTTTAATACTGTTTCACTCGTACGATTACTTTCAGACATGGTTGGGCTAGTTCCATGGCTGCTGTGCGATCTTCACACATCAAAGTTATTTGTCCTACTGCGTATGTGATTGTTAATATCTTTAGATATATATTCAGATTGCAAGTTAATGTAATCAGTAATATCTGAATATGACTTTATTCTTTCAGACCTACAATGCCGGTAACACTTAATGCAGGGTTTCGAATGCCTTCCTGGTAAGTTTGTAATTAATTTTCCATGTAAGGATAAAGATATAAAGGTGTTAAATTCTAAATGGAAACAATTCAATGAAAACAGACTTTGGGAGATAGAGTATGTTTATAAATAAAAGCTGATGGAATAAATATTGGTTTTCTCATTTGTGCGAGAGAAAATTACAAATCAGTGCTTTCACGAAATTGTTAGAAATTTGCTGATATATCCTGTATATACGCAGGTTTGATCTACGATCTCTGGACTCCACAGGCCCAGAAGATGAAGAAGGTATACGCAGAGCTGCCGCGATGGTTCACTCGTTAATAGCTGAGGAAGTCGCAGCTGGGATACCCACAAAACGCATTGTCCTTGGTGGATTTAGTCAAGGTGGAGCGCTAGCTATGTTCAGTGCCCTTACATTCCCAGAGCCTTTAGCTGGTATCATAGCCATGTCCTCATGGCTTCCGTTACATGCTAAATTTCCAGCGGTATGTACATCGTGTTTTACGTGTATACAATATTTGTGGGACTACATTGATATTGAATCACCTTTTCAGGAAGCGATAGGTAATAAGGATACACCGTTGTTACAATGTCACGGCAACTGCGATCCGATCGTGCCGTACAGGTGGGGTCAAATGACAGCGTCTCTTCTGAAACAATTCATGACGCAGACAGAATTTAAAACTTACAACGGCATGATGCATACGTCTTGCGAAGAGGTGAGGAAAATTGTCGATGGGGATAGCTACTTGTCATATAGCGTTAAATCTTCTCACAGAACAAGCATATTAACGCGAAGAAATCAACCATTCTTATTCTGAATGTTTTTTGTAACTTGTGTTACTTTTTGCAGGAGATGCACGACGTGAAGAAATTTATCGAGAAGGTCTTGAAGCCGTAATAAATCGAAGATCTAAGACGTGCGCCGATATTTCACTGATTACTCCGTGCGTTTAATATGTACATTAATAAGATTATTCCAATTTTACGATTATTTAATTATAGCGACGTGATCTTTAAAAAACGTTAAGTAGAAAGTGGTTAAAATCTTCCGAGATGAGATGCAGTGCTAGAAGGTACACTTTTTAGAGAGATATATTTATTTACGAGCTTTATGATTTATATCTATGTATATCTTTCTGAACTTCAATATTTCAATGTACCTAAGCCTTCGCGTAGCAGTACGAATTAATATTACGGTTCGCAGTCCTTTTCGTGCGCATGTATAATTTATCGGCATTCCTTATTTTTTTGATGTATATATCGACATATGACGTCACATACGGCACGCTAGAGTACAAGAATACAATATTTATTTATAAAGCTCATACTAACGTGCAAATTCACAGTAATGCGAGAATGATTGATTAATTTCTACGACGTCCGAAATCGAGAATCGAAATCTACGTCCGATTACGAGAATAAATTTTCATGTGTAATTTGTGTTAGAGATAAGATGATATTTACGTTGCGTTACCCGAAAAAGAAAAGTTTTGCGCCAGCCGTTTATTGGTAATACTACTACTTCCATCTCCTCATGTCGCAAATTGTATTGTTAGATGCAAACCGGAACACGTCCATGAAGAGTTTGAATATAATTTACAGCTGCGAGCCGCTCGCATTTATACATCTGATTATATACTATTTATATTTCACGAGGCTTGCGTAACGCGAAATACTGCTGCTAATAGCTTTTTGTAGCAAGTATTGTCTAGCAGACAGTAACATGGCCATGTAATCTATGATTACACATTGTATCGTCGAAATCCACCAGACAATTGTTTACAATCAACATAAAGAAATAGATCAGGGTTTCCTAAACTACACATCACTCTCGTAAATCCTTTAAAAAAGGTAGACGGATTCTCAAGGAATATTATTGTATTCGCGCAGCTTCCTTAGAATCGCGTAAAGAGAGTAATCTTCAAATAGTTATATAAAGCACACACACAAAAAGTGTATTCTCTTAGAAAGAATAGCTAACAAAGAAGCTAGTTTTTATCTATCTTAAGTTTGGGAAATCCTGTGAGATGCATATTTATCATAAAAATGAAACCAAATACGGTATTAAATACATTGTACAAGTACACAGTAATGTATATAAAAAAAATGACTTGGCTGATTTTCTTATTGGTACTAATCATTATCCAGTAGATAAATAAATGAAGAACAATAAGCTCAAAATATTTTTGTCTTTATTTTACCAATACGTATCCACTTGTCTCCTACAAAATAACGAACGGGAAATTAGCAAGTTATATGATAGTATGTAAATGTAACGCCAATATTAAAAATACTAATAACTACTTCTACTGTGCATTAAAGCTGCCTATCATCAAAAATAGATAACAGAAAAAATACTGGGTGACTACAAAAGTTTGAATAAATTTTTCAATAGAAAAATGATATAAAATACGATTATATTAATAATAGAAAATACTATACTATTATACTAAAAATAATAATAGAAAAATGATATAAATACGAAAATATTAAACACGATTTATTCATTACATTAACTAATTGACATTTTTTTTTATTATATAGCATTATCATATTATTTAGTATTTAATATATGATACATGTAGATATTTATAAGTATAATAAATAAATCATGATAAAACTAACTCGTTCACATTTTTAAGACACTCAAAAGCTTACGCTCATCCATTCAAATATGTATGTAAGTCTTTTGTTCGCCTTCGTGGCGGTTGGATGTGGTAACTACGCATACTTTGGTCGTGGGGACTGCGTACGCGTTATCTCTGTTTTTCTTTTACTTTCGTAATCGTGAATGTCTGGCGTAGGAGGTAGAATGTAACAGCTCTGGTCAGAGCCATTTATTGAACCAGAACCAGAACCAAATATGTATGTATAAGAATCTGTTTATATAAAACGCAAGATACGGACGCACACAGAAGTTGATTGATAAACGATAATCATTAGATCAGCCGTATCAAAGTTACAGTTACGTGACGTTTTTACCAACTTTGGTTAACTTAACCGGCTAGTTATTTCAACGGAATTCATCTATCGCATTTGCCAATACCGATTAATGACATCTGCGATTGGATAATTCCGTGAAATAATTAGCCGGCAAAGTTAGTAAAAACTCACATTAATCAGGTGCTATACAAGTCTTATACAAGTAAGTGGGTATAAAGTTCAAGTCTTTTACATTCTAGTACATTATTCAACACGAAGGTGACGGAAGAAACGAAAGTAAAAGAACGAGAATCACGAATAAGCCGGAAATAGTAAAGAGCAGCGTACGAATAACATTATATGCTTGCTAGATACGAATTTTAAATCGCAAAGTGCTTACAATGGCAGGTGAAAGTTCATTGATTTTAACTACTGTGACGAATAAAATTCAAAAAGTGGTGATCAACAGGCCCACCAAGAAGAACGCAATTTCACTATCGGTAAATACAAATATATAAAAAAATTCTAAATCTATTAATATTGAACATGTAGGACAGATAGAAAATATTTAGTTAGTACTATGTGTTTACAATCAGTCTCTTACAGATGTACAAGGAATTAACAGCACTTTTAAATAATTCTGCTAAAAATAGAGAGGTATTGATCTTTGTACTGACAGCAACTGGAAATTTCTTTAGCAGCGGCACTGATATAAATATATCAGAATTTTCTCCTACTCTTGCAGAGGATACAAATGTGGCATATAAGTAAGTCATAAGAATATTGTATTAAAGTATGTGAAAAGTATAAATATGTTCATTATACTTTTCATACAAAAATATACCAAGTATTTCTTATGTGTGTATGTATGTATGTGTATATATATATATGTGTGTATTAAATATTTAATATATTGGAATTATATGAAAAATCGTTATTTAGAGAATTTGTTGATGCTCTGATTATGTATCCAAAACTCTTAGTAGCCATTGTAAATGGACCAGCAATAGGAATAGCTTGCACAATATTAGGCTTGTTTGACATGGTTTATGCTTCAGATAAGGTATCTATTGAAGGATTTATGTTATAGATTATATTAAAACAATAAATATGTTAATAATATAGTATAAATATATTATATAACTTGCAGGCATATTTTCAAACACCATTTAGTTCCTTGGGGCTTGTTGCTGAAGGATGTTCTACATATACATTCCCAAGACTATTAGGACTTTCCAAGGTATGGTTCATATTTTTGTGATATTTAGCATGCATTCAGAACTTCATTCTTTGTAATAATTCTGGGTTTGAGATTTTAATACTATACTGTAAAAATCTTTGCTAGGCTGGAGATATGTTATATATGGGCTACCAAATGAGTGCTCATGAAGCTAAACAATATGGATTAGTTAGCAAAGTGTACAATCATGACATACTTGAAGAAGTGTGGAATTACTTGAACAAAATTTCTGAACTCTCTTCAGAGGTATTGTTCTTCCATATTTTCAAATTCTGTATTGATACTATTATGCTATTAAATTGTAGTAATGAAACTAATGAAATTGATTTATTTCAGTCAATATTGGCGACTAAATATTTGATAACCAAATGGAATAGAGAAATTTTATTAGAAGTTAATGCAGAAGAAGCAAAAGAATTGAAAAAACGATGGGAGTCTCCCGACTTATTTGAAAGAATTCTTAAATTTTTAATGCACAAAAGCAAGATTTAATATAAGAATATTTTTAGATATATCTTTTCTGGATGAATTAGAATGAATATTGGATGAAAGAAATTCGATAAAGGTGATTTTTTAAAAGTATAAATATATATAAATATAAATATATACAAGTATAAATATATATAATTATAAATATATATAAGTATATCCCATATATACAGGTTGCATGAAAAGTTCGCGGAATGAAACTGAAATAAAGAATATCTAATTCTACAAATGATTTTATTCTTCAATATAGTCTCCATTAACTTCGATACACTTGGCCCAATGGCTTTCCAATAATTTTATTCCATTGTGAAAGTGTGTTTCTGGAAGGTCTGCGAAATATGCCTCTACAGCTGCTATAGCTTCTTCATTCGACAAAGAATGCTTTCCACGGAGGAATTGTTTCAGGTTTCGGAACAGATAGAAGTCGCTGGATGCCAAATCTGGCGAATACAGTGGATGATCAAGCAATTTGTACTTCAATTCATTGAATTTAGACATTGACAAAACACTTTTGTGAGCAGGTGCGTTGGTGAAAAATGATTTGTTTGTGCTGCAAACCAGGTCTTTTCTCACGAATTTTTACATCCAATTGATCCAAAAGGTTACAATAATATTTAGAGTTAATTGTTTTACCTTTTTCCAGATAGTCAATTAACAAAATCCCTTTAGCATCCTAAAAAACTGATGCCAAAACCTTTTTTGGCATCGATCTTTCATGCTTTGTTTGCTTTGCAGCTGAACATCTAGCTTTAGTGCATTGTAAACGTTCCTGTTGCAATTTAGGATCCTGGTGATAGATCCAAGTCTCATTCATAGTTATAAAACGACGCACAAAATCGGTTTTATTCTTCTTAAAACGATCCAAATGACGCTGAGAAATTTGCTTTCGAGCGAGTTTTTGTTGAATTGTTAACGTATGCGGCATCACTTTTCCAAACATCTTTTTCATTTGTAATTCTTTATGCAAAATATGCCGTACCCGTTCATCTGAAATGCCTATGGTATGAGCAATTTCACGCGTAGTCACACTTGGATCTTCAGAAACAATAGCATGTATTTGCTCAATGATTTCTGGTGTTGATGCGCTTTTTGGACGTCCACTGCGTGGATCATCTTCAATGCTTGTACGACCACGTTGAAACTCAAGTGCTCATTTACAAACCATTGTTTTTGAAAGAGCAGATTCCCCTAACACATTTACCATCTCGGAATGAATTTCCATTGCCTTTAAACCTTTTTTAACAAAGAACTCAATCACTGCACGCTGTTTCAAATTCTCCATTGCAAACAAATATACTGACACGTCAACTTCAATTGGCTTGTAAACACAGAAAGAATTGACAGAATGGAAATGAAATCTAACCTAGGTTCATGTGAAGAGTGATTCTATATAACCTATTACAATTTATAATTCTACCATTTACTTATAGATACCGTTCCGCGAACTTTTCACGCAACCTGTATATATATGATTATGACAGTTACGGTTTTATTACGGTTACGGTTATAGAATTTTTAAATATAAAAATTATGTAATCGCATATTTTATTTGATAAAGCATGCTATAAAATAAATATAGTAGAAATGAATTTCAAAATTAGTTTCTTGTTCAGCACAATCGTTGAAACGCATGTTATCTATATAATATCGAGTGTAATTAGTTGCTTGTAATGCTGCCAATTTAGTAATTGGCTAGTAATTTATAGTTAAATTTTTTGTAATGGATGATTTATCTTGCAATACAAACTAACAATCACATATACTATCACTGTGTGTTTTAAATTGTTCAGTAGACATATGTTCATTATTCATGTTGGAGCAAGAGCAATTCATTAAATCATGGATTAAAAGGATTGTATTGGTGTCAGTGTAAACAGATAACGCATAATATATGGAAGGTATTTAATAATAATTCTTACAACTTTTGGTCACTCGTCATCAAAAGTTTTGTAATGATAAGATTGTAATGTTAGAACAGGCAAAATATATACTTAAAATTCTTACATGTCATTCTTAAATAAAAAATTGTTTGTATGGAAGAATGCTTCAAGTTGCTAGAGTATACCTGTTAAGTGCCTCAAACATTAAGCTTATAATTTGAAAGTCAATCAACTATAAAATGATTACAATTTGAGGTTAATTATATGGAATGATTATGTATGCATATGACTAGGCTTTATATTACAATCATTTTATAGTTGTTGATTTACTGTTAAGGAAAAAGCAAGTTTGAAGCATTTTATATTAGGTGTCGAACTTAATTTTCGATTTTTTTTTTTTTGAAAAATGCTTTTATTTCAATGACAAAATGAATAAATACATTAATCCAAATATTTTCCATTAGTTTCTAGGATTCTTTCCCATTTTTCTGGCAAAAGTTGAATTCCATGTTGGTAGAATTTCTTATCTTTTGAAGCGATCCAATTATCGACCCATTTTTGCACATCTTGTAAATTAGAAAAGTGTGTGTCTTCAAGGGTATGTTGCATCGAATGGAACAAATGATAATGCGACGGAGCTAAGTCTGGAGAATGGGCTGGGTGTGGAAGAATCTCCCACTCAAGCTCTATCGCTGCTTGTTGAAAGGTTCTTACAACATGTGGCCGAACATTGTCGTGCAAAAGCATGATTTCTCCTTGATTACTGACGAGTGATGGTCTTTTCTGCATCAATTCCTCATTCAGACGTTCCATTTGTTGTTTGTAGCGGTCGGTTGTGTCTATTTCATCTGGTTGCAGTAGCTCATGATACACTATGCCTTCCAGATCCCACCAAATACACAACATTACTCTGTGAATATTCCGTCCGGCCGTCGAAGTTGATGGTTGGTCCGGATTCGCCTGTGTCCTTTTACGTTTTAGATTATCGTAATAGAGCCATTTTTCGCCGCCGGTTATGATTCGCCACAAAAAATTATTTTTCATATACCTTGCGAACAAAGAAGTAGCGATAGAAACACGAGCAAAGCTTGCAGCATCATCTAATACATTCAATCTTCCTTCTTTATGAGTTTCTCCTATGACGGATAAACGTCTGGAAACATCTCCGTCGGTGACATTTGATGCTTCTGCCAATTCTTTGGTCGTTTGAAATGGATTTTTATTTGACGATGCTTGCAATCCGTTGTTTCCAAACTTTTTTGACTTTTGGCATGGACGTTGTTTGTCTTCTATGTTAAAATCTCCATTTTTAAATCGTTCAAACCATTTTTCGCAAGTTGTTTTCGATGGAGTATTGTCACCATAAACTTCACTGAGCAATTGATGAGTTTCAGTAAGACTTTTCCCCATATCAAAGTAGAAAAGAGATATACGCTGAAAGAATTCTTCACCATGTTCCATTTTCTTTCGAATAAAATAGGTCGTACTAAATTTTGTTGATAAAGTCAAGACTTCTTTTCAGTTTCTTTTCAGTCACAGTATGGCCGCTAGCTGTGTTCCTTATCGCTGTTCTTGAACGGTTCTTCGTTAGAGAAGAAAGGAAGCTTATTTTCTTAACCTCTTTATTCTCATTCATTCAATAAATGACTGTGCGCTGTAAAACCCCAGGCTGACGCCAATCCCTAGACCCCATGTAATCTGCGTGAATAAAGTATTTGGAATTAATGAATCCAAAAGATTCATTACAGCATTCATTGTGTACTCCTCAAGAATTTAGCATTAATTCTTTAAAAACAGGAACATTATTTATCTTGAAGGCTTCTTCCGCCAATCGATCATAATTGGAGTCAAAGCCTCTAGTGTATAATTTAATCAGTAGTTGGTCAGCTTCTCTAGAGAAATTTGGGCACGTGTATAAGATGTGTTTTAAATACCAGTTATAAGCTTCACAAACGTAGTGTTCATCGTCAATAATGTTTAATCTTTTTAAATGCGAAGAGGTGAGAAAGTGAAACGATCTGAACTTGGCCATGAGAGTAATAACTGAACGCTCAATGGCTTCCACTTCTTTGCAAACCAAGGAATTTTAGAGAAAAACAGGGGCAACGTATATGCAGTCCCCACGATCAAAAAATATACGCAGTTACAGGAACCACATTCAACCGCCACAGAAGCGAACAAAGACTTTTCCCGCTTTATTCTCTGTGATACAAATCATTCTATGGTCTGTTCTTTTTAGCTGCACTTCTGAATTAATGCAATAAATTAGAGTGAGGCAACTATATTTTTTCTCATTCTATTTCATAGTCAAGTCATAAGTCTTAAAAAATTGGCTAACCACAGTCAGTTATTCTTATAAAAATAAATTGGAATTGGCTAATTTCTTAAGGTCTAAAGTTTACTACATCTATTGCACAGTCATGGACAATAGGGTTGTCCGATTTTTATTGAAAAGTTTCGGAACGTTGCCGAATAGTCTAATGAGAGCACTTATCTTCCCACAATTAGTCCTCTTACCACATGGAAAATACATCAAGTGAGATGCCGAGGTAAAGGCTTTTCACACCAATGCGATTATAGCGATGAACAATAAGTAATATCTAATAAGGATTGTTTTAACGCTTTCACTACTGAATTAACTTACTTTGAGGAAATTATTAAAATATTTGGTAGTCCTGCGTTTTTTGGGGCGCTGATTACGAATCTAAAATCAGATTTGCAAAATTCAAAATGGCGGATTCAATATGGCGACCATAATGTACGAAATTGATAAAAATTCTGATTATTATTGATGATACATGGGTTTTTCGAATCGCTGATTACGAATCTTTTGAGTAAAATAATATTGATAGATACAGAATGAAAAAACTAGGAAAATAGAGCTAAAAAGTGTAAAAAAATCAAATTTCGGTCGTTTTTAGAAATATTTATTGTTTATAAAAAAAAGGTTAATATATAGAAAAGGGGACACCTCTCCGATTGTTTTCATTTTGAAATATGTTATAAAGCGTGAAATTCTGAAAGCGTGAACTTTTCCTAATATAACTATAGGGGGTCGCTTGTAGTTTCAGAGATATAACAAGATAAAGTTAAAAATTTTGATGTTAAATTCTAGATATAATCTGACGTTATTTATAGTGCAAAGTTTATATATGCTGTACTCTCTAATCCGTTGCTTATCCTTTAACAAAAAAAAGTATTTGTTTATATTATTTATAAAGTTTTTTACTTGGCAATCGTCATGAATCTGAAACAGTTCGCAATTTGCTTTCAATATGTATGAAACTACACGAATTTCGAAGTCTTATTGAGGATAATGATAAATTAATAGATTTTCTTATTAGTCGGAAAGTTATTCATGGAGATATTAAATGTCTGCGATGTGAAACAGTGTTGAAATTAAATCGTGAGCTTATGCTTTTTAAATGTAATGTAACAAGATACGCAACAGTTCATGTATGAGTGGGGGAGGGGCTGCGCCCCTTCCCTGCACCTCTTCCCACACACACCGCTCCCCACCCCCCTCTCCCGTATGTAACTGCATTAGTATGATGAACAGCATATATTTCTTCCACACATATACTGTTTGCCATACTAAAGCAGATACATATGAGAGAGGGAGTGGGGGGAGGTGTGAGATGGGGCGCAGCCCCTGCCCGCTCATACATGTACTTTTTACCATGCTAGTGCAGGTATTTCATGTTCAATTCATGAAGTTTTTTTTGGAAGTTGATCCGCTAAATAGGAGTTTTACCTTAACTTTATCTTGTTATATCTTCTAAACTACAAGCGACCCCCGTATAGTTATATTAAGAAAAGTTATTCAGAATTTCACACTTTATAACATATTTCAAAATGAAAACCGGAGAGGTGTCCCCTTTTTATATATTTACCAAAAAAATCTAACCTGCGAAAAAATACTGAAAAAAATATGTTTTTGTACAACATCAGAAAAACATTTAGTAAAAATTTCAGACCTCTACATTCAATACTTTCCGAGGAATCGATTTTCCCCTAAAAAAAAGCATTTTTTTCAACTTCGATTTGTTATAAATAATCACAAATGAATAATTGGGTAGAAAAACTTATTGGAGTATGTTGAACAACTATTCAATTATCTGGAAAACTCAAATCCCCGATTAGTTCTTCAAAATTATGTGATTTACAACGCAAAATTGAATCAAGAAAAGGTGGGAAGTATACTTCCCCACTAACAGTGAGAGTTAAAGAAGAAATGAAAGCTTTTTCTTCTTAAAACAGAATTCTCATTAGATATCACTCATAGCACGTCGCTAGTCGCGTTCAGTGTGCAAGATCCTTTAGGAAGATTTTTAGTAATAATGAGAATATTGCGGGCGTCATTCCATGCATGTACATACATTTGTTGCGAATGTAAGCACGCATCCAACATGTAAATAAGGAGAGTATCCGAATGATGTTTCCGAATGCACCTCTAGCAGTGTTTAAGGTCTGTTTAAGGATAGCACCATCTGGTGCTATCCAATTTAAATGTTTACTTTGCAAATTTAATTAGTAAATCGATTTTTTTTGTTTAAAAAATAATCGATGTCATTCAAATTTTTTGGATGAACTAAAATGAAATATTGAATGAAAGAAATTCATTCAAATAATAAAGACAATTTTTAAAGAGTATAAACATATTCAATATATATATATAGTTGAATTTTTTATGACTTCTTATTCAAGGAATTTATTGCCTCATGGAATTTTTAAACATAAAAGTTATATGATCGCATACTTCGTTTAACAAAATTTCCTGCAAAATAAATGTTATAAATATAGGTTTTGATAAATTTTTTGTTCAGTATAAATTCTTGTAGAGCATGTTACCTGCATAATATCGGGTAGAATCGGTTGCTTGTAATGTTGCCAATCTAATAACTGATTTATAGTTAAGTTTTGTGTAGTAGACGACTTATCCTGCAATACAAACTGGCAATCGCGCATGCTACCATTGTCTGTTTGAAACTTTTCAATAGATATATGTTCATTATTTTTACCAGAACAAGAGCAATTCATCAAATCGTGCGTCACAGAGACCGTATCGGTTGTCAGTGTAAATAGATCCTAAAGTATGGAAGATTTTTGATATTAGTCTTTTTTATAATCAATAATATAGTTTGCCCTACAGTAAAAAATATACCTTCAGTTCCTCAGTTGATAATTTTAAAGACCTAAGGTGATTCAGATCTACCACGAATTCACTCAGACCAGCTTTGCTGATTTGTCTTTGGTATATTTTTTCCTCTATTGTACCTGTCGTCAGCAATCTGCAAATTTAATCATGCACAGCTGCATATTTCCAGGTATTACATAGTATAACAGTATGAAGTTTGTGCAAACCTATAAATATAAACATCCTTCTTCTGCCCGTCTCTCCAGATTCTTGCCATAGCCTGCATATCAGACGCGGGGTTCCAATCAGAATCAAATAACACAAGTCTAGATGCCCCTGGTAAATTTAGACCAACCCCACCTGCCTTCGCACTTAATAGGAGGATTTCTGTAATTATCATCTCACTGTCACAATTGATATGTCAATTTTCATACATGCCTTAGATTTCATAAAACTTACTGCTTTCATCGGTTTTCGTGTTAAATTGTTCAATAACTTTCGATCGCGTGGTGGTCGAAGTGGCACCATCTAATCTCAAATACTTCAAACGTTCCACACTACATACGGTTTGGAGAAGATCGAGCGTTTGCGTGTAATAGGAAACCAACACCAACTTCTCGTTAGTGTTCTTCAAGTTTCTCATCAGCGTCTGTACAATTGTAATCTTTCCGCAATATCTTGTAAAATTTTCGTCGTGTTTCGTCGGCGTTACGCGCGTTGATAGAGCGTCATACAGCACACCTCCTTTATCGTTCGTGAACAGACTCGGATGATTGCAAATTTTTTTAAGCGCCGTGATGATAGTCAAGTGTGTAATAGTTTTATCCTGTGTAAAAATTCGGTCGAACCAGGCATCGGTGACGAGAGAGTATAAATCTTCTTGTTTACTTGATAGAGAGCAAAACAATACCATCTCATGCTTACACGGCAGGTACTTATTTATCGTTTCTTGCGTGCGTCTCAGGATGAAACGTTTGGTGCATTCGTGCAACTCCATGGCCCTTTCGTTTCCCAAACTGAGAACGTCGTCGGACGCATGAGGAGATTGAGACGCGACGATGGGATCCTCATAATAATTTCTATATTCGCTTGGAGTACCAAGAATGCTGGGATTAACAAAATCCACTAATGCATAAAATTCCTTCAAGTCATTTTGTATAGGAGTGCCGGTTAAGATAATTCGTTTCTTACAGTTTACCTCGTATAATAACTACAAAATATAATATGAAAATTTATACACTTGCATCGGCATAAGAATTAATAAGTAAATAAGATCAATGAATTACTTTTGCTGCCTTTATATTGCTATTCTTCAATCTATGGCCTTCGTCGCACACGATCAGGTCGAAGGCAATTTCATTAATTTCCATATGACATCTGATGAACATTTCATAACTAATAATCATCACCGAATTTCTTGGTCGACTGGTGAAGTCCTTAGGTTTATTTTTCCCATCCACAACAAACGGAGATACTCTGTGACAGCCTAACCACTTTGCAAATTCCTTCTTCCAATTGTCACACAAACTACTGGGCGCTAGTATCAATGCACGCTTCAAAATTGGTTTGCTATATGGACCTTTCTTCAACATTGTCCAAATTAATGTGATACATTGTAATGTTTTGCCAAGACCCATTTCATCGGCTAAAATCCCACCAAAATAATTTGCTACTTTCAGACCCATCAAACATTCATAGAGAAAAACAATGCCATGTCGTTGGTGTTCTCTGAGCATTGCTACTAAACAAGAGTCAACTGATACTTCCTGCTCCTTTTGCGAAGCTTCCTGACTTATCCATATAGCAGTAGAATTCATATATGGCATCACCAAAGGTTTGCAATTTAATGTCAATCCTTCAATGCAAATTTTTTTCCTTATTTAATAATTTCAATGCTTAATAAAATTTATTTTTCATTCTGTTATAAACTTTGTGAGACCTTTTTTGGGCAATGGAGGCACAAATGCATATGCAGGACATGCCTTAAATTTTTTCTGCAATGGCTCTTCTACTGTTTCTTCCGAACGCTTCTCTGATACTACTGATAGCTCTTCAGATGCTTGATCTATTATCTAAAATATCTGACTGTCAGATTCTCTTATATATACAATATTATATAAACAAACATCAGTAGAGACTCTCACCTCTATTTCTTTGCTTGCTATGATTAATCTGGAACCTTCTACTGCATTGCTTGGATTAACTGTAGCTCTTCCAATAACATTACCATCCAAATCCTGTTGTAATAAAAAGTATGAAAACAATCTATTGATTCAAGAAGTTATAAATTATATGATTATCACCTTAAGCACTGCACTTTTCCCAGCCACTTCTAGCAATCCATCGCCATCCCATGTTTTGTGTTTCTTTGAAGATATTTTGCCATATACCACATTAAAGATACTATACAAAAAATATGATTATTTAAATGTAAATAAGGAATAATCTGTCTCTTTTATAACATCTATTCTTTGGAAACTTACACTTTCGAGCGCGATGCAACAGTTGACGTCTTCTTCTCGCCAGCTGGATTATCATTGGATTTTTCTTTCTTCGACGGATTAGTTTCTACTATGTTATCGTAATTATCATCGTTTTCCCGAATCGCTTCTTCGAACAGACTCAAGATTTGTGAGTTACTTCTAAACGGCTTGGTAGAATTGTTTGGTACTTTTTGCTGATTCCTTGATGCATCGTTAGCTTTTTCGGCGCTTGTTGGTGGCTTATTACGGTTAAGGACGATTAAAGGGGATTGGAATCCCTTGACAGGTTTATTTCGGTACATGGATTCACTGAAATCGACAGTTTGATAACCTACGGTGGCATCCGAAATCGTTTGAATCAAACCGAGCCGAATCACCGACGAGATAATACTGAAGATTGTCAGCCCTGAATAAATTTTCGTGCTGGCGGAGGAATCCCGAGAGGCCTCTGTAACGGCGTGTTGTCTTTCCCCTTGCTGTGCATCGGCAATAGTTGCTAGCTGTATTGTCTTGAACATAGCTAAAGCAATCAATATTATCAGCAGAGAGTAACCTGAGAGCGGCCAATACGACATTTTCTGCGACACCGACTTTCCGCACTGGGAAAGTACGCCATCTGCATC
The DNA here is from genome assembly GCF_003227715.2 of Harpegnathos saltator. NCBI lineage: Eukaryota > Metazoa > Arthropoda > Insecta > Hymenoptera > Formicidae > Harpegnathos > Harpegnathos saltator. Next base: position 332,416 of record NW_020229935.1, read on the forward strand.
CATTTTGAGAGGGGAACTACGATAGTACATCCACTTTCAGGTCTCAGTGGTAAAATCTGCATATGGTGGAAGTCCATGCTACATCCACTTTCAGGCGGTTTATGTCCGTGCTGCCATGACAGTTGCCATCTCTATGCCAGACTATGCCCGGTGGTTTAAAAAGAGCGGGAGAGAGGGGGGAGGAGCAGAAAAAATAAAAGTACGTATTAAATGTTAAATCTTCGAATATATATTGCCGTATCAAAGTCTCTTCTATAATAAACAATTTGACATGTATGGAGACGCATGATGTATCGTTGTCCGCGTCCCGTTCGTCTTGTTTTTTAATTTAGCACATTTTCGACTACAATGGCGAGTCTCTACTCCCAGTAGAAGCAGAGATATCGACGGAGGAAGGCTGGATATCGCCGGAGAAAGGTTGGAAAACTTTAATCTTCGATATCTCCTAAACGGTTAGAGATACAGGCCTGGCTCTGGTACCAAATTAAAGTCCTTTCAAAACCCTACATTTTCGACTACAATGGCGACTCTCTACTCCCAGTAGAAGCGGAGATATCGACGGAGGAAGGCTGGATATCGACGGAGAAAGGTTGGAAAACTTTAATCTTCGATATCTCCTAAACGGTTAGAGATACAGGCCTGGCTCTGGTACCAAAATGAAGTCCTCTCAAAACCCTACATTTTCGACTACAATGGCGATTCTCTACTCCCAGTAGAAGCGGAGATATCAACGGAGAAAGGTTAGAAAACTTTAATCTTCGATATCTCCTAAACGGTTAGAGATACAGGCCTGGCTCTGGTACCAAAATGAAGTCCTTTCAAAACCCTACATTTTCGACTACAATGGCGAGTCTCTACTCCCAGTAGAAGCGGAGATATCGACGGAGGAAGGCTGGATATCGCCGGAGAAAGGTTGGAAAATTTTAATCTTCGATATCTCTTAAACGGTTAGAGATACAGGCCTGGCTCTGGTACCAAAATGAAGTCCTTTCAAAACCCTACATTTTCGACTACAATGGCGACTCTCTACTCCCAGTAGAAGCGGAGATATCGACGGAGGAAGGCTGGATATCGACGGAGAAAGGCTGGAAAACTTTAACCTTCGATATCTCCTAAACGGTTAGAGATACAGGCCTGGCTTTGGTAGCAAATTAAAGTCCTCTCAAAACCCTACATTTTGCCGTAAATGGCGACTCTCTACTCCCAGTAGAAGCGAAGATATCAACGGAGAAAGGTTGGAAAACTTTAACCTTCGATATCTCCTAAACGGTTAAAGATACAGGCCTGGTTCTGGCACCAAATTAAAGTCCTCTCAAAACCCTACAGTTTGCCATAAATGGCGACTCTCTACTCCCAGTAGAAGCGGAGATATCGACGGAGAAGGGCTGGAATACTTTAACTTTCGATATCTCCTAAACGGTTAGAGATACAGGCCTGGTTCTGGCACCAAATTAAAGTCCTCTCAAAACCCTACATTTTCGACTACATTGACGACTCTCTACTCCCAGTAGAAGCGGAGATATCAACGGAGAAATGTTGGAAAACTTTAACCTTCGATATCTCCTAAACGGCTAGAGATACATGCCTGTTTATTGCACCAAAATATAGTCCTCGAGAAACCCTACATTTTTCCATAAATTACGACTCTCAACTCCCAGTGGAAGCGGAGATATCAACGGAACAAGTTGGAAAACTTTAACCTTCGATATCTCTTAAACGGCTAGAGATACGGGCCTGTTTTTGCACCAGAATATAATCATCTAAAAACCCTACATTTTTCCATAAATTACATCTCTCAGCTCCCAGTAGAATCGGAGATATCAACGGAACAAGTTGGAAAACTTTAACCTTCGATATCTCCTAAACGGCTAGAGATACAAGCCTGTTTTCCTGCCAAAATATAGTCCTGAAAATACCTGTAAAAATTTTTATTAATTATTAATAAACTATTGTATCCCAAAGTATGAGACTATGTTCCTATACTTCCCTAAATTATTCCCAAATGATACAAAAAAATCAAATTATAAAATCTTCAATTTGTCTGCTAACTTCACGACGGTCTCGCCCCGTCGTCGTCGGCCCCGTCGTCCGCGTCGGCGGACGGGCAGTCGGGCGGCCGGGTGCAACGGTGGCGGCTGGCGTGGAGGAGAGATGTCGGGCCACGAGTAACTTGTATCGGAACTATCCGGTAAATGATCGCCAGGCTAGCTACAGTTTATTATTTACAGTATTCTTATTCAAAATCTGGTGATGTGGCTATGTACACTATCTAGGAATCTTTATACAACTTATCCTAATGCTTTATGACTGGTGACCGAGATGAATAGTGATTCTATGGCGCCGTGCGCTGCGTTCTGTCGGAGCCCCGCGACTTAAATGTTCACAGAGTTTAACGCACAATTACCGTTAGACTAGTGGCGAAGACGTCGCTGAGTCTAACACTTCACGAGGATAACTCATGGCTTTTTACGTGGAACGGCTCCTGAGGGTAGCTGGACGACCACAGCATTTCGCAATTGTCTCTCATCGGGTGACGAAAATGTCGCCTCGTCGAATGAAGGTGCGGTGCACCTTCACACAGAATGCGGCGAGTTGGAGTAACGGTAAGTGGGTTACACGGACGGCTCGTGGCCGGCAGATAACACAAACGCGAGAGCTGATGGATCCGCCTGTTGGTGGCGAAGCCACCGCCGCGCTGGGAGAAGTTTGACTATCACAGCGTGATTCTATGAGCGAATATATGAAACGGCAGGTAGCACAACTTAATATATCGCTTCTGCTCGTCGACGACGAAGACCGCCGCCGTGCCGAGAGAAATCAACGAGCACAACTTATCCTAGGCATGTTTATAACGGGACGGATAATAGCCGGGGGCAACAGCACAATTTATGCTATCGACTCTGCTCGTCGGTGGTGAAGATCGCCGCCGGACCGAGAGAATCTGAACGGACAAAACTTATTCTAGCGGTAATACGGACCGACTTGTAGCCGGTGATAGCACAGAAACTTAATTGTAGAAATTCTACTCGCCGGTGACGAAGACGTCGCCGTCTCGAGAGAATCGGGCGGACTGCGTGCCTGATTGAATCCGGTGAACCAGGAGGTTCTCTTAGCCGCGGACCGGTATACGAGCATCGGCTCTTGCTCAGAGTTCCCCCAGTGCCTTTGTCGGCCGATATCGGTATGGGGAACCCTTTACTCACCAACTGACTCACGCCCGGACTTCCTTCTCCTCGACTTCCTCCTGATCTCTCCTAGTGTTCCTTGCTCGGTCGCTGCTCTCGGTGATGCTGGTCGAAGATGACTCATCTAGACTAGATTTCTCAATGATGCTGATCGAAAACGACTAGACACAATCTCTCGATTTTGACGAGAGAACGGATTTTATATCCGATCAGGGGGTTACTCGCTCTCCAGATTTCCGCGTAATTGCGCGCGCTTCGCGCACCGATATTTCGGCGGATCGTCTGGGGGGATCTCCCCGAGCGCCTGTGGCCGGCTCTTCGGGCCGCTTCGGCGTAATCGCCGCTGCATTGATTATCGTGCTATTCTGGGGGGGGGGGAGTCGCGGCGATGTCTCTCGGGCGGCGACGGCTCGACGGTCGCCGACCCGGTAGTCACGGAGGAGAATCTGAAAAAAGATTCTCCGTTACAATTGGTAGAAAAAAACGATATAATAAAAAATGAGGACTCCCACTTAAAAATTTCAAAGTGACCCTCACATGACTTTGACAATACTATTCAAGGTCATATTAATATTACTATAATAATGCATCACTTGAAATTCTACAACTTTTGTATGAAACATTTTTATCTAAAATGTTTTATTTTCGATATATTTGACCGTTCGGAGACTTTTCTATATAATGTGTACGATATTCTGGAGAAGGCGTTAGTGCGGTTTGTTTGGTGCGAAAAATCCCGCAGGACCAACGGTCTTTGTTAGTACTTCGTCAGTGACCGAACTGACATAATAACATAGTGACGAGGTGGCAAATCAGGGAATACGTTCGCTTTTCTAACTGCACTTTCTTTCTATACTCGAAACAAAACAGAAATATATTTGAAACTCGGTGAAATCAACAGGGAGGGACAAGAACGAGTTACAGAAATTGCATTTAAAAGAAACCAAGCCAGAATGAGTGACACGCGCACGCAGGAAACCGCGAGCGATCTGAAGTCGCCAAGGACCGTATCGAAATAGTTGCGAGGTCTCGCCGGAGGACGGCGTCATAGGTACGTTGGTTCATGGTCGTCAGGTAGTCTCGAAATCGTGCGAAACTATTGGTACAAGGAATGGTCATGCGACAAATGACGACGAAAATGTGTATTGAAATTTGATGAGAGAGTGACGACGGACGGATATGCACAGGAGCGGCGACGCTCCCATATGAGGTTAGTTAATGACTTCCAAGTCCGCGACACACGGTCAGTATGATCAATCGACTCGCTCAAGTTGGTATTCTAACGTTGTTGTTATTCTCTTCCCCAAAGATACTATCATAGATGAGATATCTGCCCGACGTGAAACACGTCGCGAGTGCACAGCTCCGACCGCATCACGCAGAAAGAGAGGATGTACTGCCTACAGTGGTTGATCCCTGTGCTACTGATACCGAAACCCGTAAACCCGGCGCTGTTGCAGACCCACGTCATGTTTATGGCGCTCTACCTGATCGGCTTCTTCCTGGAGCGCAAACCTTGTACCGTCTGCAGCCTGGTGTTCCTCACTGCTGTCTTCCTCATCTGCTACAGCGGCAGCGGCAACTGCCTACTGTGGAGCACAAATTGCGATACAGTAAGATGCGATAATGGCTAAAGTCGCGTTATATCCGCCCTAGATTCAAGAATTATCCTTTGTTGATTTCTTTTCGTTGTCTTTTACTTTCCGGCCTTGTTCCGGCAAAACGCTTGGAGACAGTTCTTTAATTCGCGGTAGTGCGCACTCTGTTTGAGTGCAACCGCTTAGATGGCATAGATTGCATAGATAGATATTGTCTAGGTTTGCAACAGGTTACTGAGAATTCTGGGGATGATCTGTCTGCGAGAATTGTTAATGTTATGTTAGACAGTTACATATCGACTGTATATAGACTCTGAGTTATAGAACTTTAAATAACAAGAATTTATATAATGATATACATTTTTTTTTGACAATATTCGTATATAGATCTTAGATTCCTATTGCATTCATTAGCAGTAGTAAGATTTCTAGGATCCAATCTAATTCGAGTTCTACTTGATATATAAAATGGATCGTATAAAAAATTACAGCTGATATATTTTTTTTATACTTATCTCAGCCTCTTGATGAAATCCTTACAATGTCTTCTGTATAATATAGTAGCATTGTGATATAAGAAATTATTTTTCTGAACAGAATTATATATATATATATATATAAAATTCACACATCACACATACATATATATATATGTAGATTCTTTCTAGTACAATATACTTTAAATAATGTATTCGTAATTATTCAAAGCAGCAATTTGTCTTGTTAAATTGTTTGCTTTGGGAAATGCGAAGATTATGAAAATTTTAGATATCATCATGTTGATTAAACTTGAGAATCCCTTAGATGAATTATTTATATGCGTGAAAATAGGTCAGAAAATTAGGTATGGAGAAAATTAAACGATCGATCATCTCTTTGAGAATATAAAGGCCTTTGAAAGAGTGATGGTAATATAAATAAGTTGAAACTTTTCTAAAATAATAATTTTTGTTGTAAAAGGAAATTGATCTTATTAGGGTAGCACCGCAATCTTTAAGTGAATTTCTCCCATATCACTGGCATTATATTGCCAGAAATGTGAATATTTATTATAATTCCCATATATATCCATTTCAGAAGGAGATTAAAGTTAAAGTTTATTTATAATCATTAAAGTTTATAATCATTAAAGTGATGCAAGCCCTGTGCTATAATTTGTTTGTAACTTGCAATTTATATAAATATGTAATATCCAGTATAAATAATGTTACCAATGTAAATACTGATTAGTCATGGTAACCAAAAAATAATATTGATAATGTTGATATGATAGCTTACAAATGCAAGTATGAGAAATTGAATTAAGATTCAGTCGGTAAATCTTTTATATATGTATATCTTCAAAGTGTATAAATGAAGGTCAATTATCTTCCTATGATTACTGTGTAAACTTGCATTGTAATATCTTGACATGAAAGAACTTTGCTCTTATGAAAATTGCAAGTACCTTGTTTGAATAACATTTGTTTGGACTAGAGTGTAAGCATAACTAACGAAAACGTCTGCGACTACATATAAAGATTGTTTATGTTTGTTTTTTGTTGTATAAGCACAAATATAGGAAAATCTGTGATTTCGTTTGTAAACATTCAATTTGTTGAATATGATAAATTTAGCTAGTAATCGAATAGCTAGGTATAATTTCCAAAGGTAAATGTGCTTGAAATATAACATAATAATTGTGTAATAATCCATACTTGCTTCCATCTAAAATGTACATCGTAAAACAAAAATATAAAATTTGTAAAATGTCATGATTTAAAGAACCGCAGCTTTATAATATTAAGAAATAAACAATCTTAAAGAAACTGAATTCATTCCTTATTTACTTTCTCCATAATGTTGTAAGTTATATTTAAGATAGATGTGATTAGTCAGTAAGAGCTTAACGAACAAATTTGGCTATGCTTTCAAATTATTACCTGTTATGTACCATCTTCATAGGACTATTAGTTGGGTGTTGTAATGACAAAAAAACATTACATCTTGTATGTAGTATTTATTTTATATAAAAAAAATTATTGTAGAGCTTTGCCACGACCAAAGCCACCACGAAACTCCAAGTCTCCAGTACCCGCTCCAACGTCTGCCTTTTTGTCTCCAGCACCACCCGGAGCACCACCTGGACCTCGCCTGTATCCCGCGCGATCTTCTGTTGGCCTGGAGCCTTCGCTCCTCGTTGCTGCAGGTCTTGGTCTGGTAGTTTCAGACCTTGGTTGTTTCTTAAGTGTAGACGGTACGATTTCAGGTGGCAGATGTAAATATCCTCGTAAAAATTCAATACCGTCATTGGTAAGGTACCAGTAAAAGTGTCTCCATGCAAACTGTTCCTTAACATACCCTCTTGACTTTAAGGACTGAAAGAATAATCACATACAGAACAAAATTATACATGTATATGGATACAAATTTGAGATATAACAAAAATAATATAAACATTTCACAGCTATAGCTTTTTCCATATTTTGTCCGAGAAAGAATTTATTTTTACCTGCATGGCTTTAATAACTTGGAGATTTGGAATAGTTTCTAACTCTGGATGTTTTGGTGCATGGTAGTCTTTCTTTGCTACCATAACACCTTCCTTGAAAAGATACTCATAAATTGAAACACGATTCTTCTTGGGCATCAACATTCTGTAATGAAAATCGTTCAATTGTGCGAATTAATAAGCATTATATAGGACTTATTAGCAAATAGAAAGCATAGATTTGTCAATTCCCCTGTTCCTTTTTTCTAAATACTCGATAAAATAACAGTATAGATTGATACACATGTTTACTTTAAGGTTATGTTCAATACAACGATTTTAATATCACAGTTATATTAAAAAATTTACTACGATGTCTCGAAATTACATTTCGCGGAGTTTTAATTGTGAATCACAAATGGTTAGATATATCAAAAACTTATTAAATCACGGCACAAAAAAGCCAGTTATGTACTGTATATTAATAAGAAAACGCAATAACAAGTGAAAATATCAAATATAACCGACTACGATCAATCTAGAAAACATCCAGAATTTTAATAAATTTCTTGCTTCTTTGTAATTTTCATAAACAAATAGGATTAAAATGGATATTATCAGAAAATGTACATACTTGATCCTTCTATCCTGTGCCTTCGACAGAAATGGACAACTTAACCAAAGCGACGTTGAGAACTTGGTAGCGGTAGGTCTGTTCTTTATAGCTGCACTGCTGAACTAGTGCAATAAGTTAAAATGAGATAACTATATTTTTTCTCACTCTAACTTATTGCACTAGTTCAACAGTGCAGCTATAAAGAACAGATCCAACATGTTAAATAGCCTCCGCGCATGCGCATCAAAATTGTTTCAGAAAGTATAGGAATACGCAATAACATTTTAGGTTTATTCGTTTTAATTAGGAGTCTACAGAATTCGTGCGTCTCCAGAAATTTCTGTGAACCCAAATTTGATTACACTTTTAGCAATTACAAAGAAAGAAATATATAATCTAGCGTTGAAAAGAAAAAAAATATCGAAGCTACAATGCGTAGTGTATTCATTAATTCACTAAAAGGAACAGACCTTTGGTTTCAAAACGATTTGAGCATTTTGATTTTGATAGAATTTGGACTTATGATCCAATTATAGAATATTATATATAGATAGAGCATTGCGCTAAATTGTAGGGACCTCCAAATGCCAAGATAACTTCAGATAAATCGGTTTTGGAAATTTTGGTTTTAATTATAAGATTAGTAGGCTTTAAATTAATTTTAGATACGTTCCGTAATTGATCAGTTAATCACGCTTGAACGTTGACAACCATATACTATTTCTGCTCACAAACCTGATTTTAGTTACTAATTTGCAATATTAGATAGAGAAATGGATCACGATTTTTTATGACTATATCTTGATTATACCGAATCTGCCGATTGTAAAGCCGATCGTACGAATCGGCTGGTCAATTACAGAACGCACTAAGTCAGTTTAAGGCCTACTAACTTTATAACTAAAACCAAAAAGTTTTCGAGACCGATTTCGGAACAATCCTTTTGTCACGCCGACAATCGCCATGATGATTTTACAATTACGCATGCGCAAGGGAGGAAATTTACCCCTTGCCCCACACATGTTGGCGCAAGCCGGATCACGATAATTTATTTATATATAATATATCTATAGATCCAATAAAAGAATTTCATTTTTAGGAGTCAATTGGAAACAAATTCTTTTTTTTAATTGGACTTGCGGTTGCAATTCAATCGATTCAAGCGCAACGTAGGATTTTGTATCTTTTAGTAGTAGCACTCAACGACTGGTTAAACGCTCTTTAATTTTCAAGTAATGCAACTCAACGATAAGACTTAAGTAAACAACAACAAGTTGCAGGTAACATGGAATTTAAAAAAACTGTCGAACGTGGAAACTATTTAAATGTTGAAAGTGGAACGAAAGGTAGTCGATTCTTAGAAAGGAATCAAACACCAATTCGTCAGTCCTACATTCGCTCATCTGTAATCGCGTGAAACGTAACGCGTGGCGAGTGGGTGTGTGCGAGCGATTAAAATCACTGTCACGTATGCGAGATCACAAACCACCAAAGTTTTTCAACAATATGTGAGTATGAATATCCGCAACGACAGGAGCAAACTCGAGTGAAAGGTCGTTAAAGAGGAAAAATATATCGACGCTTATATGATCCGGCGATTATATATTGGAACATCGCTTTCTACTCGTCTTTTTTCTCTTCTCATGTTAATCAGAAGTTTCCAATCATTTCCTTTTGCGGCAATGTATCGCGAATCGCGACAGAGATGAGTTTGATCGTCCGATCGATTCAGTACTTTCTACTTCGCATCCAGAAGCAAATTCTTCCTCCGGCCAATATTATTCAATAGTGTGATTCAAAGAATTTCTTAAATCGATATTTAATTTAATACATACTATAGAAAAGTGAGAAATTTGAAAAATATTGTATTTTCTCGCGTTTAGTGTTTTGTATTTCCGTACAGATGCTGTTATGTCGGTGAAGATATCAAAAAGATAATAAACTTTGCTGCATATAATGCAATTTGATAATAGTTTATGCAGTTGTATCTTCCATTAGAATCTTATTTCGCAAAGATGCACTTTTCAATACCGGATACTGAGGAATTTGTGGACGAAGGTGGGAATGCATATGTTGTGAGTATCTTGTGAGTATCTGTATGGTAGACTGTGTATTTTATATGAAAAAGAATTTGTTTATACAAGTTATATATATTTATAAATATTTGTAGATTTATGTAAATAATAAGATTTATATTTGTATATAAAGTCCTTTTTCCCATTACAGGGATATAATATTCATATCAATGGATTATTCCATTGCACAGTGAGATACAAACAGCTGCACAATTTGCACGAGCAGTTGTCCAAGGATCTAGACATATCATTACCGATATTCCCACCGAAAAAATTCTTTCCCTTGACTATCAATCAGCAGGAAGAACGGCGATTGGCTTTGGAGAAATATGTTCAGTCAATCGGTCAGAATGTAGCCATAAACAATTCTGAGATATTAAATGGATTTTTATTAAATGCTCAACAAGAGACTGTAGGTGGTCTGTCCAAAAATGAAACCTTGGATATATTTCTCATGAATGGCTCAAAGATTTCGCTAAATGTTTCTACTGGAGAACATTCTGGTCAAATCTTAAAGGTATACACATGATCCATTTTTTTCTGCCAGAGTATACTTTTTACTCTATGCAAGACAACAATATTCGATATTTGTAATATGAAGTGAACGATAACTGTTAAAGCATTTTTGCTTCTCTGCAGGCTTTGTGCAAACATGTAAAGCTAATGGATAAATATCATTCCCACTTTGCATTATTTATCATTATGCAAGAAGACAATGGCAACATCAGAAGTGAGTATGTCTACTTCTTTATGATGACTGATTAAAAATTTCCTTCTGACACGTGCATTGTTTCTCTAGTATTACGGAAATTACAAGATTTTGAGTCACCGTATATAACATACAAAAATATACGTTCCATGGATACAAAAGTCGTTCTCAAAAAGAGTTATTGGGACACGGCGTATGACATTGAGTTACTGAACGACCCGATAGCTCTGAATCTCTTGTACATTCAGACAGCCGCGGAGATTCGCGGTGGTTGGATCCCGGTGAGCAGGGAACTGCAGCAACATCTGGAGAACTCGCAGAAATCCGGGAACAAGGAGGAAGTACGTTTACCGTGTGAGACCGTTTGACCGAAATGTTTGAGTGATTTGTTTTGCGCACGTTATTATTATTTCAGTATTTGAATGTAGCTCGTACTTTAAAATATTATGGCTACATACAGTTTGCACCATGCTTTTGCGATTATCCCCAGCACGGTTCGAGAGTGTTACTTGCTATAGGTAGAAACGAATTGAATTTACGCATTCTGTCGTCGGAGGAAGAGCACGAGGTTGCGTTCAAAGTGTCGCGAATGCGATGTTGGCGCATCACCACCATGCAAAATGTGAGTATCCTTTAAGGAGAGACACTTGGATCTCAAATTGACGCGGCAATTGAACACAGGGGATGGAGCATTGCGAGGATAACGAGTGCAGTTTGGAGTTGTCTTTCGAGTATCTAGTCGCCAGAAACGAATTGCAATGGATTACGATCGCTTCGGAGCAGGCGATCTTAATGTCCGTTTGCCTGCAGGCCATGATCGACGAGCTGCTGCAGAAATGCGTGGTGGGGAGCAAGACTCAGGTTGCTAGATGAAACGCTTCGGTACACTTAAGGCCGGTTGTTCCAATTTCTACTCGGAGTAAGTTAACTCTGATAGTTAAATCATATGTTTATCTTTGTTTTTTCTTCAATTTAGACAAAGACAAACATATGATTTAACTATCAGTTAACTTATCAAGGAATTGGAACAACCTATCCTTGGACAGTCAAACCGGCTCCGACCGCTAATACGTGATATTTACAGACGCTGCCTCAGAAGTCGTGGACGTACGTTATGAGGGACGGCCAGAGTCGCATCACTATGGGCTCGCCGTCGCGAGAACGTGCCAATAACGAGCACTCGACTAAAGCGGGGCCAATTATAAAGAAGCTGGCTAATAAGTTGTCAGCTGTGAGGCTGAGAAAGTCGAGCGACTCGCCAACCGTCGCCAGGAGGATTCAAGAAACGCACACGATGGACCTTGACGTCATGGAGAACAACGCTTTTCGTATGATAGGTGATGATGATTTATAGAGCGATTTATAATTATCGATTGAGCTTCATGGGCGACAAATGGGCACAGTGATATATAGAGTAACAAAGTATGCCTTATACGTATATCTAAACGATATGGAGAAGATATATATTTTAGGAGATTTATTGCGAGACACTACGAAATATTTTCCGACTACTTACAATTAATGACCGGTAATTTTATCAGAATTTTTTCAGATTGTTGTATGTTGTTACGTATCTTTCGCATCATGTGATGGTACATGTGATTAAAATGCATTTATGTATATAAATGCATTACATCTTACAATGTTGTCAAATCATGACAATGAATCGTCATGATTGGATATTGATTAATCGTAAATTATTAAAATAATTAATTAATTAATCGTAAATTATTAAAAATTATTAAAATATCGACTCGTACCAAAAATATACGAAAAGATTAACTCTTGCCAAAAATTCGCGAGTCAGAAAATGTCGTTTAATAAAAATGCAGTGCTGTGTAAGGTACTTACTGATAAAATTGATATATTAACGAATTAATCGTGTCTGAGAGAGAGGATGGAAAGAACGCATGATGTTTGCATAATGTTTTATTATTGTTAAACAAAATGATCAAAAAGGCAGCACGTTAATATTTGCTCTCGTAATTATCTTAAACAGAACTATCAATATATCTCGCTTTAATGTTAAATAGCAATCATCCTATATGTTGTTATGTGTGTCCTATATCAGACTATTGCTTTCACTAAATCATTCACTCGGGAAACATACTTCTGCCTTCAGTCTCTATATTTCTCAGCCAAACACTGTAATAGATCGTACAATACACAAATAAGATGAACGTAAGATGAGATAATATCGTCGTAAAAAGGAGAATCACGTGATTAAATATGAATACAAAGCCATACCTCAAAAAGTGAAAAAATAAAAACGGACTTACAATATGCCGTTGTTGTACGAAATACGTAAATGTAAATTCTCGCATGAGACGTGATCACGCTCACTAAGTGACCGCTAGACGACCGATAGTTACGTAGAAAAAAAAAAATGCGTCGGTGTGCTCTTTTGTGATACTTTTTACGAACTGCAAGTCTTTGTTTCGTATTCGTTAGTAGACACAAATCACAAATTATAAATACTTTAAACGGGAGGACTTTGTGATAGCGCGAGGAAACTGTAAAAAATCTATATATGTATATATATATATATATATAATTTATAAATCTTTATAATTTTATCTAAATATGCAATTTACAAACACATGTTAGACCCGCATTAATAGCATCGGCCGACTGTTAATGCGAGCCTCAGTGTCCCGATGTATTGCTATGAATTGTGTGAAACGTGTACAATAAAACCGTAAAAAGCGATGCGTTGAGAAGATCGTTTGTACGAACTAAATTATTAAAATAAAAAAAAAGAAAGAATGTATAAAGAAGACTCCGTAACATGATACAGATCGCGCTTCGCGCTATAAAACAATATTCGGAGCGTAACGACGTAGTTACGTGGAGCAATGCAATGTGTTCTCGCTCGGAATCTCATTAAAATGCTGAGACAATTATGCTGTGTTACACTTTGTTCGCAGGGGATCAGGACTATGAATATTATACGCTTCGAGTCGTTCGGACCTTATTTCACTGACAGTGTGCATACTTTCTATATCAAAAATATGTCGTTATATATTCTGTATTATTATACTCCCTAAAAGAAGAAAATTAAGGTCAGTTCTGGCTATAGCGTTTTAAGTATTACAGCTCTATTTCCGCTACTTGCAAAATAGCCCAACGTCAGCAAAGAATTACTCCACTACTGGTTACTTGCCATTTTTCCGTGTCAATGGCACCGTACAAATATATCTATTTCGCGACGCGATTGCAAAAAATATGCGATGAAAAATTTCGATGCTTTATTATACACAAGATGATTATTGTAAGGCATTACCATGTACGAATTTGTCCTTTATACGATTCTAAAAATACCGTCGTCATCAGTGGAATCTGATGGATTTCAGTTTTCAACAATTTTCGACATTGCGATCGAGTAAAATTAGGGTATACTGGAATATTTTCTAATACGGAAGACTAATACTAGTACGTTCGTTCATGAAATATTTCTCATTAGAATGCAGCGTCGTCGCCGTTGCTGCTGCGTGTCGAAGAACACTACCCGTTACTTTAGAATTGTGTGTGACCATATTGGTGTTTGCAACTCGGGGAAAGTAAATCCGATCACTCGCGGAATCGACGTAAACTAAAGTTAATATTAGTAGACGAACGAATATATAGAGAGTCTATCTATGGCAGTAGAATAAAAAGTTAATTAAATCATACAGCCTTGTTCGCTTGTCTGAGACTGCCACAATCAAACATGACATTCGCACACTCAAAACCGCTCAAATGCCTGACCGTTTAAAAGTGCGCTTTGTGAGCGCGTGAACTCCTCCTCTCTCGCACGAGACGATTCCGTTAACGCAACATTCTCTGGGTAAAATGGCATTATGGATGACTAGCGCGCGTAACGTGACAATACAATGCGACACGATACCAATTTCATTTCAAGCGAATATAAAATTTCTCTCTCTCTCTCTCTCTTTCGATTTCAACGATTGTAATCATGATGCGTTTGCTCTCTGCAATATCTCTCTAATTGCATATCCCTCTTCCTTCACTTTCTAACGGGCCCTAACGGGCCCGGCAATATTTCTACAAGAATAGGATATATTTAACAGTAAATAGGTAAACATAATACAAAAATTAAGTATAATGGTTGTTCCGTCACTAAATCGCGTAAAATAATTTACATTGGTGACGTGAGGCTATTAGCTATTACTAGCTAGAACACCCCAGATTCATAAAGAAAAGCAACATTGATTTTACGGATAAACAGGAAACATTCACGATCTCGCTACGTCTCTCGTCTCTTGTCCGTTACTTGAGGTAAGATATTCACGGTGTGAGCAGCAATGTTCTTCTCTTTGATGAAACCAGGGATGACGTGAATAAAATCTATTCATTTATACAACTGTACACCCTCTCTCTCTCTCTCTCTCTCTCTCTTTCTCTCTCTCTCTCTCTCTCTCTCTCTTTCTCTCTTATCTATCGTCGTCACTCGTTCGCGTGGAGAAGGAAACCGAACTGTTAGAAGTTCTGCTGGCGCTTCCGTTTGGTGTCCATGGCATCGAGAATAGGCTGTCTCTTTGTCTGATACCTTTTTCTCAGCTCGTCGATCTCCCGCTCCATCTCCGCGTCCAGACTAGCCATCCGTTGCTGCAGTTCCTCGTAGGAGAGAAACTTCAGCTGCAGGACATGGTTGTTTATCTATATTATCAAGTTTTCTTTTTTATCATGCCTAGAGTGGCATCACTCCGGATAATTCGAGCCGACTATATCCCCCGTTGTGAGGCACACAAGAAAATTATTCGTCCTCACAGGGTGACTACTGTAAACTACAAGCGCTAAGGTAAGAGGCGCTACTTACAAAATCGAAGTCACGTTCCGTGAAGACGTTTTGGAACTTGGATATGTTGTTGTGAGGTTGCTCCGGCACAGGATGGGATATCTGATTTAACTGTAGTTGCAGATGACTCTGAAATCTTTGAGATTCGGTGGGACTTTGCAGCTCCAATTTGTTCGCGTTCTCTGCATTATGCGCTCCCAATATCTGTCCATTGCCCTGTGTCATAAAATGTGATGATGTCAACATTTCCGGTAGGCAGACGCAGGTGCAAAAAGTCATGATAGATGCTTGTGATATTTGTCAATGCAGGACAGTTAACACAGAAAAACAGATTAACGATATCGATCAAAGCAGCAGAAACAAAGACGGTACATGAAGATATCTAAATGCTCATAAGAGCAATGCTCATAAAATCGATCAGGTGTCGAAGCAGGCTTTTACCTTGCCGATTTCTGGTGCTTCTTTCTTATCAAAATGATCTAAGAATAAGGGTCGATATTTCTTGCCGGATTCCACAGAGCCAGTATTGTGTCCTGGAAGCAGTACCAGTTCTTATGTTAATTATACGTTATTTTCCTCCCCGAGGTTCTAAAATTATAACCAAACGGTCTACTGACTCTTCATGGTAGCTTCGGTATCGGTGTCGCTATTGATGACCATCGTACCCAAGTCCAACATGGCCGAAACTAAAGTACCCGTGTCTGGAAGATCGTGACTTGGCACTAGAGTTCTACTGTCCTCCGGTAGCGGCTTCATCGTTCCACTGCAATCGTCCTCATCCTTGCAACGGAGACACAGTAGCGTTACGGATCATTACAAATGAACCGAGACTGATATTCATGGCCTGATTTTATATTTAATATCGTCTCAAGTTTATTCGTAGATGGCCAATGAAACAATTTGTGATGAATGAAACAGCATCTGAAGATAAACTTGAGACAACCTTGAATGTAAGATTAGACTATGAATATCATCTCCTTGAAAACTTGAAGATGACAACTACCGAATCATCTGCCTGGTTTTGACTTTTAATCGCCACGTTGTTTATAACAGCTCTATGCGCACTTTGCTTCTCTCGTATCTCATGAGCCTCAGCGATCATTTGATTCAGGATACTCGGCTGCTTAGCGTTACCTGCAATCATGCATTAATAAAAACACTGCAAAGATTCAAACGATTGATCAACGCAATTCTTGACTCACCTATGAATTCGTGGTGTAAAAGTTCGGTCGCGGTAGCTCTCTCTTCCGGATTTTTTACAAGGCACCCACTGACAAAGTCGATGAATTCTGGACTCCACTGATCAGGTTCTCTAAAACTAGGCGGCGGTTTAGTCGGGATCATAAATATCGCCCTCATCGGATGTATGTCGCCGTATGGTGGCTTGCCCTCAGCCATTTCCAAGGCTGTGATACCGAGTGACCATATATCGGCGACGCAATCGTAACCAATCTCTTGTATCACTTCTGGTGCCATCCAGAATGGCGTACCGATAACTGTGTTGCGTTTAGCCATGGTATCCTGTAAATGTAAAAAAAAAAAACTTAGATCCAGATATTATTCAGACCTCCTTCTCGTAACTCACCGTTAATTGACCAGCCACACCAAAATCTGCCAGTTTTGCGTGGCCTTCATTGTTCAGGAGAATATTTCCAGCCTTGATATCCCTGTGGATTTTCCTTCTCAAGTGCAAGTACTCCAGTCCTTTCAGGGTATCGCTCAGGATTGTTGCAATCTCATCCTCTTGCAGAGTTTTCTTCCTTAACCTCATTATATCGCTAACAGACCCTGCTCCACAATATTCCATTACAATCTGAAAGTTGGAATTGTATGGATAAATTGTGAAACATCTCTCTCTCGATAAATAGAGCCAAACTTGCCAAATTACCCATAAATCTGTATTCTTAAAGTAACTTCCATAATATTTAACAACATAAGGAGAGTCACATTGTTGCATAATTGAGATTTCCTTAATGATCTCTTGCAAATCCGTATCCACTGGTACTTGTTTAATAGCAAGCACTTGTCCACTTTCCTTATGCAAAGCTTTGTAAACCGATCCATAAGAACTGCGAAGAAATAGGTATTTTGAAATCATTCATGTAAAATATTTTTCTATCTATCGCAGAAAGATACTAAGAACTCACCCTTCCCCTAGTTTGCATATAATGTCGAACACTTCCTCAGGTTGTCTCGTCAGACTTTCCTCTGATAGCTTTTTTAATTCACTGGAAATAACATGAATACATTCTCTCAACTGTAATATCACATCTATGTGTGCGCATCCTGTTGTGAAAGTGACAAAATAATTTCCCTGTGCGTTTTGTGTACAACTTATTTTTTGCAAGAGTCTAGATTTTCGTGGAATCATTTGAAGTTTATCTCCCAACTATATCTCTAGTTTCACATTCCATAAGCGGATCAACTTTAGTTTTTAACAAGCATATAAGACCTTGTAAGGCGCATCACGCCAGCATACGAGAGAGAGAGCTCGAGAGAAAGGATTGCAATGTGGTAAATAATCTTTGAACGATCATTATTGCAGGTTAACAAAGGGACAAAGAGTCGGCTGGATTGATTCGGAGCGGGATATCGGGGTCGATCATTTCATCCTGGAAATTCCACGCTGTGGCAGCTATAAATAATCTCTAAAGATAAATCGGCGGCACTGAGCGCGAGCAGTCAGCCGTGGGCAAAAACATAAAGTAAAAACAATCGAATACCTCTTCGAAGACATCTTCGCGTCGATGTCAGATCGGGGAATCTTGAATAAAAGCACGCGCGGTTATTTATATTGGAAACAACATAAACGCGAGCGGAGTGTTTATTATCATGCCGCGAGCGGAGGTAACATGGCCAATTAAAAATAGAGGGTATTACATTTTTGTCAATAAATTAAAGTAACCACAACCGAAATATCGAAACCTTCGACTATCGGCCATCGTAGATGGTGCAGCTGACGAAGGGTTCGGGAAGGCATTAAAATACGCATATATATCCTTAGGCCCGTTTTACACGGAAGACATTTTTGGACTCCGGAGCGTGCGTGGATATCGCGGAGCGAGGGAATGAAAACGAGGGAGGGAATTTCGGCGGGGAAAGTAATCTGCGACGGTGCCGCGCGGGAGCGCCACGAGCGACGAATTGAGATTTTGAGTATGCTCTTTTCTTTTTTTTGTAATTTTGCCGGACACTCGCGCACCTTCCCGTATACACTTCTCTCGTCGGAGTAAAAGAGGAAGTTGTGCCTCTAAGAAATCCGGGAGGAAAATAAATAAACAAGAATCACATAATAAAACGTTTTATTAATGCTCAAACAAAGAGGACATCACAGATGTGTAACCAACAAGTAATCTAATCCGTAATAAGTATAACAGTAATCATAATATATTTCCCTTTATTTTGATTGAAATCGATCGAATGAAATCTCATGCGGCAATTTAAAAGAGAGAGAAAGATAGAGAATTCTGCGATTTGAAGGCTCTCATATTCCGACCGTGAAAAGATCTCGTCGGCTCATCTCAACGTGTCTCGTCGTCGTCGCGATCGTTTCTCGCGATCGACCTCGAGAGACGATCGTTCAGCACACTTGTATTTTCCCTCTCCGTTAAATTGAATATCGAATTTCGAAATTGGAATTTTGAAATTGCGAGTAATCAATTTGGGCAAGGTACTTGAAGTATGAGCTCTTGACTCGACAATCATAACGGTCGGCGGATATATAAACGGAAATCTCTGCTCAAATTGCTACAATTCAGATCTTCCAGGTCGTTACGATTCAGATTATACTTATATATTATTTATTCGAGAAGTATATATATAATACATCGATTTTATCAGCACACATGAGAAAAAGAAACGTACTTTCTCAGTGAGAATAATACTTGGTACCTTTTATATATATATATATCGGCGCGACGTTTCTTTCCTTTAAATCTAAACTACCGCTTGTCTCTCTATGGAACGGACTGTGAAATTAATTAACACTTGCAGCAACGTGCTGGTAGTCGCTAATAGTATTCACTGCTCTGCTGTGTTTTCCGGGTAGACACCCGCAATATCCGTGTCGTTACACACAAAAAGAAGAATCTACAAATGCGGCAGCGTGACTCCTCCCCGCATTTGGCGACAAAAGTTACGCAATTCATTCAAATCCGTGATAAATGTAACGAATTTGGAACAAAAGCAATGTGCACATTATATATTCGAACGAGTACCCCTTAAAGATAATACGAAATCGGTATGATCGCAAACGAAGCAACAGTTCGCCTTGTCATGTTCTTACACTTAGCTGCCGCGATATTACAAGGTATCTGTGCCGAGAAGAAAAGAAGAAATGAAAAAAAAGAGAAGAAAAAGAAACAGGCGGAAAAAAAGGTAGAGCAACACGCTTGCGAAACTCGCTCATTCAAAATGTAAAAGTTGTCAAGAGAGGCAACGTTTTGGACACGTGAAAAATTCTCCAAAGGATCCTAATATTAGTTGTTAATAAAAATGTTAATTTCATCCTCACAATGCCTGCTACGGTTTAGAAAAACGAAAACAATGCTATGCGATCTCGCATCTCACGGACCTTTCACAGGCGAGAAGAAGCCCGCGAGGTAGAAGGCACGGTCGCCTTTGATACAGCAAACGAAGCGGTTTCGTTGTACGTATCGAGAAATTACTACACACACGATGGGTTTCGAAGATGGATCTCTCAAAGATGGGGATTTCGAAGGTAGACATCTTGAATCCACACGCACGGTCAATCGCTGCCATGAAATCGTAATGTAAAACGTGCAGGAAGTAAAGTGTCTGTGATCGCGTAAAGGAGGAGGAGAAGGAGGAGGAAGAAAGAAAAATAACGAGAGAGAGAGAGAGAGAGAAGAAAGAAAGGACACGGAAACAACCGTACACTAAGTCTAGTTTATACAGTCGTAACGTTTAAAACACGTCGTGGAATTCATTCTCGTACGTCTCTCACTAACTTACAACATTATACTCCGGAATTGCCTGGCGTATCGTTAGACACACACGCGCGGCGCGTGGCGCTCAATTAAAAGGAGAACTTAAAACGCGCTCATCGCACGCGAGAGCTTTCTCGAGCGAGTATATATGTTATGCATCGTATGGTATCGTATGTATATATAATATGTATATCAGTTGGAAAAATAAGAAACAAGGTGCCGACGTTGAACGACAGTGAAACGCAACCTGTCCTCGAAGAAACAGGAATAAGAGGGAATGATCACGCGTGCAACGAGGATTTCACGAAAATTCTTCTCAAGACGGAGAGAGACATCTCCCCCTCCGCCGGCGATAGGCAAGAGCGAGGATAAACGGCCGTTTTTTTCTCTCTTTTTCTTTTTTTCGTTTTCTTTACGATAGCTCCACGACGCAAACAGCGGCACTGCGCGCAACAGAACGAACGCGTAGGCGGGAGGTGGTGATGGTGATGGTGGTGGTGGTGGTGGTGGTGGTGGTGGTGGTGGTGGTGTTGGTGGTGGTGGTAGCAGCGGTGGTGGCGGAATTTGAACGCGGCTCACTCGGGCGTTACTTGATCGGCTTGCCCCAGGCGAATTGCATCGGTAGACGCGGTATGTCGCTGCCGGTGGATGACTCGTCCTCGCTGCTGGACGCGGACGTCTCTTCGGAGATCATCGCTTCCCCGCCAGCCTCCTGGGGTTGGTTCTGCCCGACGCTGCAGTCCTCCGCGGCCGCGGCGGCCACGGCGGCGGCCGCGACCGCGGCCGCCACGGTGGGGTTCGCGCCCGGCGCCGAGGACGACGCGGAGGACGACGACGAGGACGAGGAGGAAGACGGCGAGGCGTCGTTGTTCCTGGGACGTCGCCGGGTGATCGGTGTGGAGTTGAACGTCGGTGACCACGCGCTCTCCTCCGCCCGCGTCGCCGCGTCCGTCACGGAGATACTCTTCGACCTCGCTCTGGTGTCGGCATCGGGGGAGCGCTTCGGTGTCAATCTGAGCGAGCCTTGCCTCGACACGGTCGCGTCGCTCTCGGATCTGCTGACTTTCGGTAGCCTGCTCAGCGAGTCGGATGTCGCCGCCTTACTGGCCAACTCGTCGTCGATCTCCAGGGTCCAAGAGACCGAGTCACTCTTCTCGACCATAAATTTCACCATCGACGATGACGACGACGACGCGTGCGGCTCGCTCTTGTCCGGCGAGAGGGCGTGTTCTGTGTGTTCCGGGCCCGCGGAGCGCGAGAGCCGTGGGCCCGCCAGCTGGTTCGCTAGGACGCTCACCCACTCGTTCTTCTGGCGCAGCCTCCACTGCAGCTCCTCGTTGCGCTGCGCCAGTCGCTTGTTCTGCTTCGAGATCTGGTGGATCGACTCGTGCAGCATCTCGTTCTCGTGTGACACCTGCCTCTCGAAGTTGTCCTTGCACTGGAGCTGCGCCTTCAGGTCCTCGCACCTCGCCTCTACCGTGTCGAGCCGCAGCTGCAGCGCGTCCTTGTCCTCGATGTCGCGCTTGAAGCTGTCCAGCTCCGACCTGAGGGCCGCGTTCTCCTGGCTCCTCAGCTCCAGCACGGACCGCAGCGACTCGATCTCCGCCCTCAGCACAGCACCCTGGTCGTGGACCACGGACCTCCGCATCACCTCGGCGTCCTTGCGGGCGAGCTCGCTGTCCCGCTCGGCGCGTAATCGCGCGATCGTCGCGCGATGCTCCTTCGTCGCGTCATTCAGTCTGACGTCGTATTTGCGCCTCTCCTCCTTCAAGGTCTCGACGAGCGCGGCGACTTGCTCCGCCCTATGAGCCTCCACTGGAAACAACAGCGAAGAGCTCACGTAGATTCTCTCCCTCTTGCAACGACAATAGCTATCACGCGATGCGTAGCCTTCGGTCACGATTTTAACATTAACTATAATAACAATAACTACCCGCCACGGCTGCCATATTGGCAGCGGCTTTAAAAACAAAAGTATATACGCAGTTGAAGCGCGGAGAGCGCGCGCATTGAATCTATAATTAGCGGCTATCGAAACGTCGAACGTTACGTGGGAACTAAATTGAGAACTAAATCGCTCGGCGAGTTCGAAATATCTTCTAAGCGGAAACAAGAAGAGAAAGAGAGAGAGAGAGAGAGAGAGAGAGAGAGAGAGAGAGAGAGAGAGAGAGAGAGAGAGAGAGAAAGAGAGAGAGAGAGAGGACACACGCTCTCAGGACTAATTGCGAGGCATCCAGCTGCGCGTAGGCACTGCTGAATCGTTTATTTTAATGAACAATTGTTCCACTTTGCGCAGGCATGGCTCGCGCACCGACATTAGGACGATTATGCTCGTTACCACGTGAACGGCGCAAGGAATAATATCTCCATGCTGGCGGTGTGGTCGGTGACGGTCCGTAGCCGGATTTTATTCTACATGTCGCGCGCGCGTGCGCACCGAGGACGGGGGCGGGGAGAGGAGGGAGGGAGCTTGTGGTTGATCCGTGCGAAACTTTTGCGCCGGTCGCCGACACGCATGTACGCGCACAGCTCTGCGCCGTCGGTCGAGGAAACAAACAAACACATTACGTAAGAACTTACGATCGTCGCGAAGCTCGTCCAGAGCTTTACGATGGTCCTCCCTCTCCGCCTCGAGCCTCTCCTCGATGCTAACGTATCTCATGCGCAGATCGTCGATTTCCGAAAGCACTGCCGACCGCTCGCTCCTCATCTTCTCGTAGTCGGCCTTCAGCTGCTCAAAGTCTCTCTTCAGCTTCGGAGTCGCGAACGCGTCCAGCTGAAAGACGTCTCGTTAGAATGCGTCTCCGGCTCTACGCGGCAGGATTCACAGTCACGGCTCCTGCGTTCACAGGATCGCCTGAAGTCCAGCCCTTCAGGCTTCAGGTCGTTTTATTCGGACCGCGGAGCATCCGAGGAGAAATCAAAACAAACTCGAGACGTCCTGAACGCAAGAGCCGACCATGAGCATCGCCCTGGGACGGCAGTGGGCGACCTTCGGAAAGTCGATCAGGCGATCCTTCTTCTCCAGAAGCTGCTTTCTCAGACTGACAACCCTTTTCCACCTGATTCCCATGCAAACCGACTGTCGACCTACTGATACGCCTTCACCCTTTACCCAAAGTCAACGTTTGAAGGAAGACGACCTTCGCCCACCACCATCCCGTTCACCGCTGGATCTCCCGCCAGATCAGCGCTCGAACACATCGCCCGAGTGTCCCCCGCACGTGGAGCGAACGTACCTCGCACGTCATGTACTGCACCGTGACCGCGAGGGCCTGCGCGGTCCGCTCCAGTTGCTCGGCGCGGGAGGCCTCGTAGGGCACGGTGGTCTGCGCGGCCTGGTCCCGCGTCTCCGGTGACGCCCTGGTCGCCGCATAGCTGATGTTGTGGTGGGCCTCCTTGGACTCGCGATCTGCAATCAGCGTGACCGGGCCCATATCACCACGAGTGGGCAACTGCTGAGGTCTCTCGACAGCCGGAGTCTCGGCCGGCCGTTCAGCCAGCCAGCCACTTCGCCGTGTCAATCAATCAGCCCACGTTCCCTCTCAATCCACGCGAGCCGCGATCGCGCATAATGCGCGGATCGCTCGCCGCACCTTGTCACCCCGCCCAGGGCGCGATTATCGCGGCCGGTGTCACCGCGATGTCATCATCACTGTCCGCCGATCGCGAGGTCGAGGTCAGACGCGCGGCGGTTGGCACCACGGCGACCTAGGTGCATCGGTGAGAGCTCGGCGGAGAAGCCGTCGAGCTGGAAAGTCGGGTTACTGCGCGCGCTTTCGTCCAGCTTGACCCGTGTCAGGTCCGTCGACACGTGACGCGCACGCAGGCACACGCGCACATACACGAAGAGAGGCGCCTAATCGAGAGAAATCGGGACTTGTTGGACGCGAGCGGAACGGAAGACTTGGCGAGTACGGACGGGCGCGGGTGCGGGCGCGTTTACGTCACGGCTCGATTTACGAAACGAGCTTCACGTGCGACGCGGCAGCAACACACGACGATTCCCTGCCGCGGCGGGCAGGCAGGCAGACAGACCCTGGCGCTCAATGAAGAGAGACGTCGGGTTAAGGTCAACGCTGTGCGACGCGCGGCGAAAACTGCGCTACTGCCAGAGGATGCTCCGTCGCCGCCGTGACCCGACCAAGAAAATTCGCTTCCTACACGCCGCTGGCTTTCAGCACCTGCTGCCGCCGCCTTCTCCTCCTCCTCTTCTTCTTCCGTCACCACGCGGTCAAGCGGCACGAAAAACGAAAGCGAGTATTTCGGGAACCGATTCACGTAGCGCGGCAGGTATTTATCAGCGACGCGCGAGACGTCAACAGCTCCTCGACGTCGGTCTTCCTCGGTTACGCGCGAGTCTTCTTCAAGATTGACCGACCAGTCACGGCGATCACGAGCGGATTCGGGCAGACGGAAGAACGTCGATCCACGCGACCGCTCGCGACTCACGACGAGCTCTGCGGAGGCGAAGAGGGAGAGAGGAAGAGCGAGGTCGTCCTGACGATGACAGACATCGCGCGCGGCTCTAATCAGAACCACCAGCGGCAACAATTCGCTCTCGCTGGCCGAGTTCGCGCCTCGACTGAATTAGCACGAGCGAACACGGGCCACCTCGGAGAGCCGCACGCCTGCCCCACTCCCTGGCGACTCTGCCTCGCTGCTGTCTTCCTAAACACTCTTACCGCAAGGTGGAACCGCGAAGACTAAACTCGCCGCGAGTGGATGGCGCTTTCGCGCGGGCCCTCTCCGCGATAAGAGCCGTCCCCGGGCCTGATAACGAGTCTCTCTTTCTGATCGATCCGATGACTTTGCGCGTTTCTAATCGCTCCTGCGTTTTGCGGCGGCGGAGGACGTTTCAGCGAAGAAGCGGCCCAGGCTGGTTGGCTTGTGATTGCAAAACTTGCGAAGATCTCGCGAAAGTTACTCGAGCAACGACTTTGAACAAAATTATTTTGTCCTCGCATGACGTATCTTTTTTTCTTCTTCAGAATCCCGTCGCGGCGGTAAAAGCTCCGGTAAAAAGTGGGCCGCGTCAGGCCGGGTTCGCCAGCGCTCTCCGTCTGGACGGACAGCCGTCCGTTGAAAGTTGTTTTCAACAGGAGACGTGAAAACTCCGACGCGAAAGCATCGGAGAGCGTCTCGGCGGAGACCCGCCTGGCGCCGTCAGGGCGGATAAGCTAGCGCGGCGGGCGTCGACGGCTACCTGAAAGCACGTGAATCCCATCAATCTGCAGTCTCGGTCGCAGCGGCGGAACTGGCCGCTGCTTAAAAATTCGCCTGCATTTCCGTTCCCGAACGGAGGCGGCGAATCACGCGCGCGCCGAACAAAGCCCCGGCTTTTCCATACTCGCATACTCGGCCGCCGTCGTCCTTAGATGGAAGGAGAGGAGGCGAACGGGAGTGTTCGCGCTTACTTACGCTCGCCGAGCGTAAGAATCGCGACGCGGGGCGACGCGCGGTCGTTATAATGTAACGCCTCTTACGTCAGGACCCGCGATGAATGCCGAATGTGATGAAGGCGTCTCGTCGTCGACGGTGATGATCCCCTTTGCGACGCATCTCCCGCGCGTTCCTCCTTTCTCCGCCGCTGCCGCCGCCGCCGCCGCCATCATCCCGATCGTTGAACTCGCAGAAACTGCTTTCGCTATCCCGCATATTATTTCGAGAGCCGCTGCCGGTTTCTCTCTCTCTCTCTCTCTCCTCTCTCTCTCTCTCTCTCTCTCTCTCTCTCTCTCTCTCTCTCTCTCTCCTCTCCGATAACGATCTCCCCGCGACCGCGCCGCCGACAGATTAGGTCGGGATCTTTTCGAGGAGTTTCGAATGGAAAGCACCGCGGGTTGAACAGGTTGTAGCCGAGCGCTCGGGATCACCGGGTGAAAGCGCCGCGACTTTCTTCCAAGAGCGCGACACGCGTATACGCGCGAAAACGTACGTACGTGCGTGCGTGCGTGCGTGCGTGCGTACGTGCGTGCGTGCGCGGTGCGTCGCCGCAGCGGGCGAATTAAAACGCGTCCGACGCCGCGTACCTGCGTGCGCGAGTGCGTGCGAACGGCTGCGCGATGGCGATGTGTGCCGCGAGAAGAGCGTGGGAACTTTTGAGGGAACCGGCCGCGACGCATCATCCAGCGGCGACGCGGCTAATGGCGTGGAAAGCACAACGTGCGAACGCTTGTTTTCACTCCGCGGCCCGTCGTTAGCGAGATGCAGCTGGAACGACGAGGAAGAGCGCGAAGAAATTGCCGACCAATTAGCCCGCTAATTGCCCCCCGCCCCATCCCCTTCCTCCGGGAGGGGGGGGAGCGGGGGCGGGGGGAAGGGACACTCGCACAAATACCTTTTATCGACGGTGTGGAGGATTTCTGTTTCACGGCTGTGTTAGCCGTTAATCTTCTTGTTATCGCCGGCTTTCGCGCTGACGGCGGGCTCTTCTCTGCAAAGAGATTGTGTTGCGTTAACGAGAGCATGTTAAGCACTAAAGCGGTAGCAGTTACCCGCGAGAACTCGCAGCGTACCGGCAGCGTGCGGGTACCGTACGGCGCGAGCCACCGTTTCATGTCGCCCGTACGCCGAGTGCGCGCGAGATAAGAGGCTCTTGAAGAGTGCGGAGGAGGTGCGTTTAGCATTTCAAGGTCTCTCTCTCTCTCTCTCTCTCTCTCTTTCTCTCTCTTGCCGATAGGAAAATAGTGAGCTGGATCGCGCCGCGCGAAGCACCGTTAGAGAACTTGAAGTCGCGCGGAAAGACAATCTCGACGGGTCCCCTCATCTGATCCGCGTGTACATGCATGAGAAAGAGAGAGAGAGAGAGAGAGAGGGGGAGGGAGAGAGATAACGCGGCCGGTCTCAAGGCGAATTCCCGGAAATATTCCTGTTAGCTCTGCTATCCAGCACGTGACTAATGGCAGATACAAGAATATTCCCGCATCTGCCATTTGCTTTCGGCCGGGGAGAGCTTTCTCTTTTCTCCACTTCATTCTGCCTTCTCTCATTAACGTCCTCGCGATTCGCGGACCGTGTTCGCAGATGCAGCCGCGTTCGGATAGTCGGCCCCGAAGACGGGAGACGCGCTCTCTCTCTCTCTCTCTCTCTCTCTCTCTCTCTCTCTCTCTCTCTCTCTCTCTCTCTCTCTCTCTCTCTCTCTCTCTCTCTCTCTCTCTCTCTTCTATTTCCCGCCCTCTCTCTCCCTCTCTTTCTGCTCATCACGTCGCTCATCGTTATGGCAATGGGGCCTCCAAGCGGAAGTACGCGACGGTGCCCTCGTTCTATCTCTCCTTGTTCTCCTTCCTCCTAGCCCGATTATCAAATGCGTCGGTCAGTGTGTGCGTGTGTGTGTACATACATGCGTGTATATGTATGTATGTATGTGTGTATACGGTTACCGAATGGCGCGGCGAAACTTGGACTATGTCTCATCAAGTGCATATGCATATTTACCGAGGACGACCGGCGTCACGTCGATGCAGTTCTTTTTCGCATCGAAATTATTCAAACGGACCTGGTGATTGGCGTGGCTGTTCGAGACGAATCTTCTGGGTGGGTTCGCGGACGTCGGTGATCTCTCTGAAAATATACCACACGCAGATTTCGCCTGGTGAAACAATGAAAGGATCAATCTTGAGAAAGAGAGAGAGAGAGAGAGAGAGAGAGAGAGAAAGAGAGAGAGAGAGAGAGAGAGAGAGAGAGAGAGAGAGAGAGAGAGAGAGAGAGAGAGAGGGAGAAGGGGGAGGGGGAAGAAAAACTGGTCAGCGCGAGAAAGCCCGCGGTAAATTCCGCGAGCAAATAGGATCGAGCGATTAAGCGGATCAAGAGAAGAGCGGATGGAGGACTCGGCCGGCCGTCGTCGCCGTCGGGCCGAGCGGCAAACCGGAAGCACCGTTACACGGCCAGCGTTCATTCACTGGCTTCTACCTCGCTTGAAGCTGCCTAGACGCATCTTTGCTGAGTCGCGGACAAAGTCCGCCCTTCTCGGCAGCGGTCTCTCCTTCGATCCTTGCTGACCCATGACGACGCGAGTCCGCTCTCTGCCTCGTCAACGTCTCTTCATCGTAGCGTGATCCTCGCGGGACGCGACTGCGTGAGCCCTCATCCTGTCGTGTCCTGCGAGCCGATCGAGCCGGCCGATCCGCAAACGGTGTTCACGCTGACCTCCTCACGGCGACGTTCTCCGGCACGACGCACGATAACAATAGCAACAGCAACAGCAACAACAGCAGCAGCAGCAACAACAACAACAACAGCCACGAGCATCTTCCACCTTGGCGAGCGCGTCTTCGGTGTCTTCCTCCGAGCGGTTACCGCCGATTGCGCATCGCGAATGCCCTCGCCGTCGTCACACGTATCGCGTATCCCGACTGGACGAGCCGACCGGACGGCAGGAACTGTAGCACGTCTCGTTATATATCACAGGCGATCACATGTCGACGCAGGCTGCGTGGGTCGGCGATTGAGCAACGAGCTTAGCGCGCTCAAGCGCCAAGCCTGGCCACCAACACCTGGCTCTCGTTTCTGGACACCCCCCGACAGCGCGCGACTCGTCCTCTCCGTCGTCTTCACCGGGTGTCCGCGATCAGCCTGCCTCGATCATCCAGCCGTCGGCAGACGCGGCGACGACGACGCTCCTCGTCGGCGGCGTGTGGGCTCAACGGCGGCCGATTCCGCCGGCGATTGCGTAAGAAGGTGCGAGGTAGACCGTGGAGGTGCCGGGCGCGTACCGATAGTCGTCGACCTTGGCGACGCACGTGCTCGTGGTCATGTCGGGTACACCTGCCTGCGGAGAGGCCGGTGTTGCTGCTGCCGATGGTGGGGGCGCGGGCCAAGAGGAGGCATCGTTGCCGAGCGACGGAGGTGCGCGACGCATAGCGGTGCACAGGCGAGAGGTGCAAAGAAAGCACGACGAGGCCTCGCTAAGGCCGGAAATAAACCGCGAATGGCGTTGACCCGTACACAAGCGGCCGAGCGAGCGAGAGCGGCTACCTCGGCGTCGCCGAGGTGCCGTTAACGCGACACGATACTCCGGGGATACCCGTCGCCGCGCGCAGATGGATGCTTGCTCGCTCGCTCGCGCGCGCGCGCGCGCCGTCTCCGCAGGACGATGACTCGCAGCCCGCCGACGCTGATGTCCCTCCCGACCTCCCCGTGCAACGTCTTCAAGGTCCCAGGAAGAAGGCAAGCGGGATCAACGGGGATGGCGCGCGGCACTCACTCGGCTGTCCTCGGGATGAACGTCGCGCCCGCCTGCGTGTGTAATTCGCACGTGTCTCCGTCGGGGCGCGCGCGCGCACCACGGCGAAGGGGCGAGGAGGAACGCGAAATAGGTCACGTCGAAGGCAGGCGAGACGGAGCGAGGCGGGACGAGGGTTTCTCTCGGGGCCGCCCCGACGTTCCTCGCACGGGCACGTAACCGCGGCGGTGAAGTCGTCGTCGGTAACCGCGAGCACCACGTCGAGAGGAAGAGGGGGGGGGGAGAGAGAGAGAGAGGACAATCAATGTCCACGTCCGGGCCACCGCCTGAATGCGCGCTGTCACTCCGCTCCCTCCAGTTTACCCACTGACAGCGGACGCACTAAGCTGCCTGTCAACGCCGCCCTTCTCGCCCTTCCTCGCGCGCAGGTCGCCCTGCACTACGCACTACTCTCGGTGCACACCGGTGACCCGATACCACGATGGCGGGAGCGAGCGGGAGAGAAAAAGAGAGAGAGAGAGGGACGAACGAAAGACGGAGAGAGTGCACCGTAGTAGCATAGCGCGTGCACGTATATGTACGTGTGGTGCGTGTAAGTGCGCGCAGGAGGAGCGGAGAGAAAGAGAGAACGATCCAGCACGAGATCCGCCGAGGACCGCCGACCGGCTGGATGCTGGCTGGACGCGAGACTACGGCGAAGCTGCGCGACGCAGCCCTACTTCGTGTATACACACAATGGAGAGGAGAGACGCCGGTTCTCTTTCTCTCTCTCTCTCTCTCTCTCGTTCTCGCTCTCACCCTCTCTCTCTGTGGCGCCGGTAAGAGGGACAGCGGGGAGTTCCTCGGCGCTTCTCGACGGCGAATATTTTTTACCGCCGCTCGGTGCGGTCGCGGGTCGATAAAGAGACCGCCGTCTTTTTCTCCGGTGGGTAATAACATCGAACCTGAAGAATCGGCGGTTTTCGCGCGGAAAAACTGAAGTTGTGGGCGTGAGCGAATAAGTCAATTGCAATCACCGCGGTTGAGTATTTCTCCGTGCGTAGAAGAATAATCAATCTCTTCGTTGGTCACTTTCCTTACCGCTTATGTTTGCTGGAGTTTTCTTTCTGTATTTCGGAAATTTGTTGGTAAAGATTATATTAGGTGAGCGAGAAAGTTTGTTTCTAGGTCTTGGTCGTGTACGCTTAAGGGAGGAATTACATGCGGAGCATGTTTTCAAGGTCATTTTTTCGAATTTTCTCAACGGTAGGATCGATAAACTTGAAATTTTCGCAACGTATTCATTAATATTCAAAATATAAAATAAATTTATTACTATCTATATGGAAAGTGCATATAAAACTTTAAACGCGTTTATCTGGAAACACCGTTTTGTTAAACTGTCGACGCGACTGCGCACAAACTACTGAACCGAATAACTTGAAATTTTTACACAATATACAGTAGACATGTAGTTTTCGCCTCTATTTCGAACACAGTTATATTTTATTTTATTCATTTTTTTGAACATGATTACAAGTTGAAAAAAGTTTCATTTTTTATGCTTCTCTTTGTACAGTCATTATTTTTCCAAACTTGGCTTCACTGCCTTCATTTTCATACGAGCTATAATAATAACCGTGTATTTTAAAAATCTTTCTCATTTTTCGATTTCAGAGTAGTGAGTGACCCGGAATTATGTTAACAGCAAACATAGAGCTCGCAAACGGATGACTGCATTTTTATCTATAATTACAAATTGGATCAGTTCTTGTGATTCAATAAAATTTATTTTATATATATACTTTGAACATTAATGAATACACTATGAGAATTTCAAGTCCATCTTACCGTTTCTATTAAAAAAAATTCATAAAAATAGCCTTGAAAACGGCCTTCCGCATATAATTCTCCTCTTAAATAAAAGTTTATTTAACAGAGAAGTTAATTATTTATAGTTTTGAAAAAGTAACCTCAGTATGGCCATGTCAAAGTCAATCATTCGGACTTGTTTGTCTCATGAATTTTTTCCGGTTGAGTACCAGAGTTTCAGAGGCCGAAAAATTCCTCCGTATTCGAAGATGACGCAGTGAGCGAACGTTGTGGCCGAAAGTGGTTTGAAAAATTTGCCAAGCTAAGAAAATCGACGAGACGTCGAAGGGAAGTTGAAGCGTTCTTTTGTCAGCAGAGAGGAAAACTTTTACGAAGAAAAGAATAGAAAACTTGTTACATTGTTAGGAAGAGGTAATGGAAGCCGGAGGCGACTACTTTCCTGAATAAAGTATCGTTTGACCCACCTTGTGTATTTTTTTTATGTCTATTAATTAAAACGGCGCGAACTTCTTCGTTACCCAATAGTAAAGTGTTGCCTAATCAAAATTGATTATTCTTCTTACGGCACAAAAATATCCAACCGTGCGATTGGTCAATTTGCTTAGTGCGAAAGTTCTAACAATCCTTCCAGTCTTGCGCTGCGCTCGAGTTAACTCGAAAAATCCTCCGAGACGTCAAGAATTGTTTCTCGATTATGGCCTTTCGTGAAATCGAATAATGACGTAGCGATTCCGCGCATTTCCGATCCGTCTCGAATTTTGCCGCTTTTTTCAACGACTCGCGACGTCGCTCTCGATTATAATTGATCAGCCGGTGTAACGCGGCTGAGGCAGAATGACGAAAAACTTTCAGCGACTGCACGGCAAGCCACAAAACTGTATTACCAACTCCTGC
Organism: Harpegnathos saltator; assembly: GCF_003227715.2. Taxonomy (NCBI): domain Eukaryota; kingdom Metazoa; phylum Arthropoda; class Insecta; order Hymenoptera; family Formicidae; genus Harpegnathos; species Harpegnathos saltator. Next base: position 364,703 of record NW_020229935.1, read on the forward strand.
TGTTATAGTTTGCAACAGCTAGATGTAGATTCATTTATCATTTAAATCAGAAGTCTCTGTGGCGATGTGTGACTTGGCATGTTTCGCCCGTTTGATCGAGTACAAAACTGATACATCGCACTTACTTGGCATGTCCTTACTCGGGCCGCTGCTGAGGTCGCTCATGGAACTGCGAACGGAACTCCTGGCGGTCTCCTGCGTCGGCGATTTCATCTCTTGCCAGCCGCGCATCCTCCTGAGATTCGGGAATATTTCCAACATGGTTTATGGTAAAGAAGAAGCGATCGCAGAGCGACGATGATATCGTGCAAGACACGCGACCGAATCGATATTTCTCTTTTGCTTTCGCAGATTGCTCGTTGATAAAATACGAGCCTCCGTTCTCGGGCTTACCGTTTGTCCTTGTTATTATTGTTGTAATTATTCGCGTCGCCGGCTTTCTTCAACGTCGGCCTCGTGGACGGCGACAGTGCCAGGTTCTGCAGCACCCTCGACTTAACTTCCTTCCTGGCTGACCTCGTTCTCTGCTCGTTCTTGCCAGCTTCTATCTTGTTCATGACCGCGTCCCAGCGGCCGCCTTTCCTCGTTGACCTTTGCGAGCGTCTCGCCTCTTTCTCCGCGTCGTCCTTCGCGGACGACTCGATCATCGCCTTGATCTTTGAGACGACGTTCTTTTTTGGCATTTTGTATTTCTTCAGGGGCACCGAATCAGTTTTGCTCGGTGTCTTAGACCGAATGTTCTCGTTAGTCTCGGCTGCCTTGGTCACCGGCACTTCGGCGGAGCTCGTGGTGTCGTTCAAGCCGTTCGTCTCGTCCGTCGTCTTTATAGGAATCTACAATGTGTGTTTACATGATAACGAGACGCACGAGTCGACGAGGAAAACCGTCGCCGCATGCATAATGCATAATCCCGGATCCCGTTCTCGCGTCCACTCACCTGCAAGTAATCCATGATGACGTTCGCCGCGACCGGCGACGGCTGGCTCCTCTGGGAGAGCTCGGTGTCGCCCGTGTCGGGTGTGTGATCGTCGTTCTCTTCCGGTGCTTGTTCGGGCACCTGAAGCTTATCCAAGTCCGAGTAAATGCCGCTCGAGTCCATCTCCTCGCCGGTGAAGCTCGGGCATCTGCGCTCGCCCGGGGCGCAGAATAGCGTGCCGTCGATCACCTGCGCCTTCCTGTCGCCCCGCACAATTTCCTCGTGCGCGTCCGCGTCGCTCTCGGTGAAGAAGTCCGAATCGGTCATCGGGTCCTGCCGGCACGGCGCGGGCAGATTGACCGCCGGCACTATGGACGGTGGATCCGCGCCACGACTAGCCGGCCTCGAGTTCTCGCCGTCGCCCTGATAGCCCGCCTCGAGACTCGTGATGCTCGTGACCGACGTGACGAAGCTCACGGGCACCGTACTGCCCCTGATCGGCTCCACCGGCTTCGGGTCCAGCGGCAATTCTTCCGGGGAAGGCGTCCTCTCGCTGCAACCCTCCTCCGCCAGCGGTCTCGACGCGGACGCTCGCGTCAACGCCAGTTTCGAGCCGGCCGAGCCGGTGAGATTCTCGCAGGATGGTGTCCTGGAGCACTCCAGCGCGACCGTAAAATCAGTCATCTGGTCCGGGGTCAGGATGCCTAGGCTCTCGTCGTGCTCGAAGGAGTTCTGCTTGTTGAGCATCAGATAATGCGGCGTCGCATTCGCCTCATTGTAATTGCTCAAATTGCTCTCTACGAGGCAGCTGTCGCCGACATCCTCGATCATGCTCAGCTGGGAGTCCTCGAGCAGTCTACATCGTGGAAGCAAGACGAAGCTCGTCAATTGTAAATCTCGTAACGGGTCTACATCGGGGGAAGATCCGTACCTGAACAGGTTGCTCTTCTCTTCGCTGAGCTGCACCAATTGCTGCACATCGTTCTTGTCTATGTCCCACACGGGTGATATCGAGAATGTCTGATCCGTCGTGTCGCCTGCAACATGGAATTGCCTTTGTACTTGTCCAATTGTGTTGGAGCGACAGCATCGCACGCGCTGAAAGCTCGGAAAGTTTGGTTCGATTTCTTACTTTGCGTACTCAGTGGAAAAATGATTGTTTTGTACATGTTACATTATAATTTTTTTTCATCATTCACATCCAAAAAAGGTATTCTATTTGTAAAGTGATTTTTCCCATAGTCTCATATTACAAGCGAAGCTTTTTGCGGAAAAAGGATTCCTCTTTCGATCAAACGATTAAAGTGAACCATTCATCTAAAATTTATTATATATTATTCTAACTGCTTTTTTCTCTTATTTCAAGAGGATTTCCTCTTATATCAATCAATTTTTCTCTTATATGAAGAGGAATATATTGATTTGAATGCTGGTTTCTTTTGTTTAGTCATGCTCTATCTCCAGACATGAACGAAAAAATAATCATATGCTCATGGATTAGAATATTTGGAACGCTTTTTAAAAAAGATATGTGTGTGTTGCTCACATAACGAAGATAATTTACCCATATTTGGTCAAATACAGTTTATAATCTATCGCAAGAAGTTGAATAATATATTCTTTCTTTTAACTATGTTTCATACAAATGGTTATGATGAACATCTTTGTATTGCTATAAAGTTCATAATAAAACTGATTGGAAATTTATTTGTCATGATGATCTTATTTCATTCGTGCCTACTTATTGTAGAACTGAAGCCAGAAAAGTACATCTATATATATAAAGGGTGTCCCAAAATTCACGCAAGATTTGAATTTTACGCCATTTGTGCAGTAGTGTTGCCAACGAAAAAAAAAAGACAGCGTGACAGCTGACAGTTCAGGGTTTTTAAAATGGAGTGCTACACGAAAGAACAACGCGTTTTCATTGTTGAGCAATATTTTAAAATGGATGCTGATTTTTCGAACAAAATCATCTTCAGCGATAAGGCTCATTTTCATCTTGATGGCTTGGTTAATCGACAAAATTGTCGCATTTGGGGCTCAGAAAATTCACGAATGATTGTTGAGAAACAAATGCATCCACAACGTGTCACTGTTTGGTGCGCATTTTGGGCTGGAGGCATCATCGAACCATTCTTTTTCGAAAATGCGGCTGGTCAGGCAATAACAGTTAATGGTGCTCGCTATCGCGACATGATAATCCAGTTTCTTGTGCCTAAATTGCAAGATATGGATGTGGACGACATGTGGTTTCAACAAGACGGTGCCACATGCCATACAGCCCGAGAAACAATTCAATTACTGTATGAATCATTTCCTGATCATGTAATTTCCCGTTTTGGTGATCAGATTTGGCCGACCAGATCATGCGATTTAACGCCGTTGGGCTTTTTTCTTTGGGGTTTTTTGAAGTCTAAGGTTTATGCCAACAAACCCACGACCATCCACGCCTTGAAGGAGGAAATTGAGCGCTGTATCAACGAAATTCAGCCACATTTATGCAAAACGGTCATGGAAAATTTCAACAAGAGTGCATATGTGCCAGCAAAGCCGTGGAGGCCATTTACCCGATATGCTATTCCATACATAACCCTATATTGTATACTTTATGAATCAATAAAAAATTTAGAATTTTTAATTATAAACCTGTGTTTTCTATCAAAATTACTTCTTGTAATTTTGATAGAATTTTGTGATGAATTTTGGGACACCCTTTATTACTTTTCGCTGTACCTTATAATTTTTTTCAAATTAATTAGTATAACCGGTAATAGTAAATAATAATCCTCTTAAAAAAAGATTAAATAATCTGTGTATGAGAGGAAATTTCTATTAAAGTCAATAAGATTTGCATTATACATATAACATATCATCCCTCTAACTTTAGAATAATGTGTTTATAATATTTCCCTCTTAATCCTAGAGGAATCTCCTCTTGAGGCCATATATAAGAACAAAATTCTCTAAAATTGAGATGATTCCGTTCTGAAATTACTTTTTCTCGGATGCAATGGAAATAAATTACTCATCTACCGAGAGTAATCCTATTTCGCACCAACGTTCCCATATCCTTTATCGCGGGGGACCACCGGCTCTCGTCGTCAAGGAAAGCAAAGAAATCGAGCCGAACCCTTCGGATGAGAAAAGCGCAAGAGTTACTCTTAATAGTAGGCGTCGACGACACGAATCCCGTGAACTTCTCCCTCGGAGTCGGAGGCTCGTCCTCGGTGTTAACGAACTGAAAGCATCCCGAGAAGATCGTGGACCGACGACCTCCCGACAAGAGTCTCGAGGCCTCGAGTACTCTCGATTTCGGGAAGAACGACGGACGAGTTGGCCGTGGAACAGGTATCCGGCTCTCCCCTACGTTCTGCAACCGAAACAAGTGAGTGTGAGCGAGCGGGGACTTTTTACCCGGAGACACGCTCGTAAACATGTAAATGCCTTCTTCTCATGCTACTCCTCGTCATAGACCCTAGCACGTCCTGGAGAGATTTCTCGCGTGTGTCGCGCGAGAGCAGGGGCGGTCTCGGTTTCTCGCGAGTGCGCGTGACATCGACGGTAGATAACGCGAGTAGCGAACGAGCGAGCTTAATTACCGCTCTATTACACGAGCGGAGGACTAATGGGTGGGCGTAGCTCGAAGGTAGTTATTTTTTTCAAGGCCAGCCAGAACTTTCGACCCGAGCGGAGTCCGTTGCCCTTGGCCCACCTCCAAATAACAGCTCCACCCCTCGCCCTCGATGAATCAGTGAGAAGCGTTTCTCTCAGTTGGTTAATTTAATTTTAGTTCATGACTATACGCCCCTCCCTCCCCTCTTTCTCTCGCTCGCCCGCTCGCGTATATTCTTCTTCAAAATACACGCAAACGCAATTTCGTACGCTTCTCCCTTTTCGTCACGTAACCGCGCACGTAACTCGTGACAACAATTACCGCTAATTAGCACCTGCCTTTTCAGGCCCACAGCGGGTGTACAGGCCGGTCCAAGGAGAGCCTACCGGACACACAGCAGACAGCTTCCCGCGGTACAATCAATCGATAGTACAAGGTAAGCCACGGCCGATACAATTGCGCTCCCTCGCCTCGGCCGCCACATTCCCAAGCAGAACAGAAAATCATGATGACGCCAAAATAACGAAGAAAACTCATTTTTTTCATCATGATTTTCTCCTCATCTTAATGTCATTATAATTTTCTATTCTACCTGGGGTCTGACCGAATCTACGGAGGAGAAATTCTGCGACGGCGCTCGCGAGAGGCGGACGCGGCTGCCAGGTAGCCCTTCTCGTCGATACCTGCTCCCCGGGCGGCCGAAGCGACGCGGAGAACTGTGCTAGCGTGTCTACGAACAATGGCAGATATCATCGATGGTCTCTTCTCGATGCGGGGAACGGGATATCGCGTAACCAAGTGCGTTCACCGACGGAGACGTGGTGGCGGCGTCGGGACTGAGAACTAGGTTACTGCGAACCGCTACGCGCCGGGCCCGTATCCTCGGCGTAAATCACCGGCGGGATCCCTGCTTCCCGCCAGGAAGCGCCAAGAGTGCCGCGCCGCGCCAGCCCGAGTTTCCCGTCCCGTCCCGCCGAGAAATCCTCGGCCGCGAAAAGTGCGCCGCGCGCCAACAAAATCCGCCGTCCCATTTACACCGCGGCGATCATCTCGACGGCGCTCGTTCGGCGGCGTCTAGGACGTAAACACGTGTAATTTAAGTCTCGTCGCTGTTACATGGCTTTCGCGAGATAAGTGGAAGGACAGAGAGAGGGAGAGAGACGTGTTTCTGAACCGTGGAACCGGCGCCACTGAGCGTAATATTTCTCCTCCGCGGACGTCTTAGCTACCGCGTACATTTCCCGAACCGACAGAAGCCAGGCGAAACGGTAATGCGATGGGTCAGCAATCATCACGGTCACATCAGTTTCCTGCTCGCGCGCGCCTTTCACATCTCCGCGGGATTTGATCCGCGCGCTCGCACTCTCGCGTCATTGAAATTCATTTTCTCCGCGCGCGCGCGCGGCTCTTTTTCTGTCCTTTACGCAGCTATCTAGTCATGCAAATGCGCAAATGCGTAAACGCCGCCGCCGCCGTCGTCGTCGTAGTCGCCGTAATAAAATGCCAAGGTGAAAAAACCGGCGAGTCAGCGGACAGAGCCGCGCGCGCGATCGTGAGACCGATCGTGGAAAGGGAACGTGAGTTGAATTAAGAGACAGAATAAATTTTGCATGCCGGAAAGACCGAACGACGACGACGGCGGCGGCGGTGGATGGACGAGCGAGCGAGCGAACGAGCGGCTAAAAGGCCAAATCGAGCATAAGTTTGATCCTCAGTGCTTAATTCGCGCCAATTTGCGCCGGCGCGTGTCCAGTCACGCTTTGTTGCCTCCTGAGATGAAAAAGAGAGAGAGAGAGAGAGAGTAGATAGTACGTAGGTAGAAAACCGCGCTAACCGCGTATACGCGCTCGCGATAAATCCTCCGCGTGCGCTCGCTTCTCGGATGAATAATAATGGAATCTAATTAGCGCGGCGCGCTCGCGCGAGTCCGTTCAATCTCGTACGCACACTTTGTCCCCTTTCTCCAGATTGCCCGAGGGCGATCGGATCGCAGAGAAACCGGACAGTCGGTCACCGCGTCCAATTGCCATACAATGGCTCTGCTCTTTTTCTCTTGGCGATAAATTAGAGTGAGCCAAGATACGAGAGTCCGTCTCGCTCCAACTTACCGGTTGACAAGTTCCCCGAAAGAGAACAGACTGCCGTCGTCGCGGAATTTTACGCGGCGCGCTCGAGTGATGCGCGTATGAGACAACCTATGACACACTCACTCACTCACTCACTCACTCACACACACACACACGCGACACAAGAAACAAGCGACCACAAGCGTAGCCGATCGGATCCTCCTTGCGATTCACTCGCGCTGTCGCTCCGTCCACGTCTCGCCGCTTATTGCGCGTTTTGAGCTCGTGGCTCACGCTCGGCCTATCGGCGCGCTGTCGAGCGGCGCGTGTACCTTCAATTGATTATAATTTCAGCGGAATGCACCGCTGGCGTCCGCTCGGTGCCCCGTCGTCGACGTGGTCGACGCGATCTCCGGCCGATCGCGGCGGCTCGCGGAGGTGCTCGGAGCCGCGAAATAACGCTCGCGCTATTTGCCGCCCCGCCGTTAGCGACGTTTCGCTTATCTAGCGTTACATAAGACGCGCAGTTGGCGCCGTTATCATCGCCAATGTCAACAAGCCGCTAGCGACGACGACGACGTGCTCGCGCGCGGACAAGCATCGGAATCCGATCTTCGGCACACGATAAGTTATCGCAATCGCGTCACACAATCGACGACGCGCTGCGGTTTCTTCGTTATCTTCGTGCATTCTCACGAGAGAACTCAGCGTTATCGCTCCTTTGGATCTCGCGGGGATACTCACGGGCCTCTATCGGCGAGATCTACACCGTCGCTGGGAAACGGCGATTAACGCCATCAGACTACGTTTTTCAGACCGCGAGGTTCTCCCTGAATGAGTCGAGCGCGCGTCGAGCGAGCGGAAGCTATTGTTTACTCTTCCGCTCGGCGGCGGCGTTCAGCCGGGACGGGAAAGCCGCGGGAAACGCGGCAATAGCCGCGGAGAGGACGTACCCCGTCCTCTTATCGGCATCGCTCGCACGATGGATCGCACGCCGCGACGGATGGATCGATCGCGAAAATTTTCCACTGACACACCACAGCACCACCGTGACGCGCCTCCGGCCGGTCGGCCGGATCGGATAGGATCGGCGGTTTTTCCCCGGCGGGGCACGCGACGACGGAGGGACAGAAAAAACTGGAAGAAACAAAGAGAGAGAGAGAGAGAGAGAGAGAGAGAGAGAGAGAGAGGGGAATCTCTCGCTTTCGCGCGCGCGACGTAAGCTCGTAAAAGCGCGAAGGATCGATAACGACTGACGACGACGACGACGACAGGCCACGGGCGATCGTGTTGTTGCGGCCGACGTGTGCACGACAATACGTGAAACGTTCCGGATTCGCTTCGCGATCCCCGACTCTACACCTGCTGGGCCCGGTGCCACCACCGCCGTCGCCGCTGCCGCCGCCACGTATCCGCAGCCTCGCGAGCGGGAGTGCTCGTCACATGGAGAGGACTCGCAGGCGAGCGTGCGAGCTGCTGAGCTAGCGAGCTGCCGAGCGTAATGTCGATGACGACGACATGACAATTGCTTCATTCTGTCGGGACACGCGGCTTTTGCATTCACCAATCCGTGAATCCGTATGCCGGCGGTGTACGATGCGGTGCGACGGTCGCGTAATCGCCTGCGTAAGCGGCCGCCGTGCGTCCCCCTGTACCGGTATTGTAACAATGTGGTTGTTTGTATGCGTGTGATATAGTTGTGATATACATATATGTAATGTATGTAATGTAACTATATGTATGTTACATTATAGGTTAATATATAGTTTTATATAATGTAACTATATGTATGTTATGCATATATATATTCATTTGTTTATCTAGTCATATGTAACTATGTATGTGTATGTAGTTATGTATTTATTTAATAATATTTATATTGATATATCAGTGATGTAGAATGTTTGGTTTAATTATGCAGTTGTGTATGTAATTGTTATATTTATATAGTTGTATACATCTGTATATGTTTTATATATATATATATTTATATTTATTTATGTAACTATGTTTATATATGTAACTATGTATATATGTAGTTGTGTATTTGTTAGTAACGTTTATACCGATGTATTAATTATGTAAGATGTTTGTTTTAATGATGCAAGATGTTTGTTTTAATTATGCAGTTGTGTATGTATATAATTATTATATTTATATAGTTGTATATAATGTATATATATGTGTGTTATATATATGTGTAACTATGTATTTATTTAATAATGTTTAAACTAATGTAATAATGCAACATGTTCATTTTAATTATGTAAAAAATGTATGTAAAACTGTATGTTATATATATATATATATATGTAGAGTATCCGGGATCTTTTGGAAACGAAAAATTGTGAAGATTAATCAGATCAAACTGAGAAAAAAGGTCAAATGCCGTTTTGCAAAAATTGTAATAATTATTAATGATTGAAAATGACCATATCTAGAAGCTCTTTTAATTGACAACTTGAAAATTTGCGTACTTATTTGCAAAATGGTATAAGATAGCGATAGATATATTGAACTTTGAACCTTGAACCTGTCACTAGGCACAATAACAGCCACACAATTGTAGATTAGGTCACTTCGAACAAAACAGTCCTTTACCATTTACGCAAATTATCAATTAAAAGAGCCTTTAAATGCGATCATTTTTAATCATTGATAATTTAATGACGCGATTTTTGCAAAACGGTACTTGACGGTGACTTGACGGACCTTTCTTCTCAGTCTGATCTGATCAATCTTCACGATTTCTCGTTTCCAATAGACCCCGGACACTCTGTATACATATCTGCCTTATTTATGTAGTTGTATGTCAATCATGTGTATCTGTAGTTGTGTATTTATTCAGTAACGTTTGTACCGATGTACGATTACACAAATGTTGCGAGTGTGTGTGCGCGCGCGGCTGAGTTTATTAACGCACGACGGCGACGACTCGAGCTGTGAAACTTCGTCGGGTCGGCCCATATGCTCGGCTGAAAGCGAGATTCCGTTAGTTGCATTTGTAAAACTTGCTCATCCGTTACTCGACACCACCCATGCCGCGGCGTGCGCGGCCTTGTTTCAATCGGAAAATTGCGAATTCGCACGTCCACATGCGTATTCGTGGCTCGTCTAACCGGGACACTGGGAAATTCGCCAGTGTCCAGATTACCCGTCCGCGTCTGCGCCGTCGCGCGGTGGAGCGTGCTCTAAATTATGTAAAAGCAGCATCATACTCCGTACTCCCGTGCATGCTAACCAACTGTGGCTCTATTTCCTAGTATTGTTATACATCCTATTGTCGCGCTCCCTTCCTTTTCTCTCGCCGAGGAATCAGCGGAATCTCTGCATGCATGCGTGAGTGCGTGCGGATCGCCGACGTTGAAATTGATACAGCCTAATCACATCGGAGCCAAACGGTCGCACAGAACTCGGCACAGCTCAATCGTGCAAGCTCGATCGAGTCGTCTCAAAATCGACAGACTGCCCCTCTCCCTCTCTCTCTCCTCAGGCGACTCTTCGAGCTTCCCGCAACATGCGAGAGTAAATGTAAATAAAAGTCTAGTTATTAATAACTATTGTTTTTACCGCACAGTTATTATTAGGTGTTCATCGTACGTGCAACCTTTCGCCTCACCCCGTTGGCGCGTCGCGTCGTGTCGCGTCGGCGATCGTCTGCGCGGACGTCGCGCCGGTATCATCGGCGACGAACCGGGAGGTGTCGGAACGACCTCGCGCGATCGTCGCGAGTCGACCGCGACGACCCTCACACCGTCACCGTACAGCCGCCGGCGTTGCACCTTGGCGAGAGACTCACCTTGGCCATGTCGTGGGTGGGACCTCGGAGACTCGGCGGTGGACGGCTCGCGCCGCGTTCCTCCGTCCTCGTGGAAAAGCGCGAGGTCGTCACTCACATTCCCACGTCGCCGGCGGCGCTCTGGACTCCTCGTCGTCGTCGTCGTCGTCGTCGTCGTCGTCCCCTGCGCGCACTCTGCGTATCTCTCTGGCGAATCCCTGCTACGGCGTGCGTGGTCGTGCGACGACTCTCGCGACGACGATGATGATGACACGACGCCTGGCGTCGCGTCGCGTCCCGTCCCGTCCCGTTCCGTTCCGTTCGCGTCGCCTCGCGCCGATCCCTCGCAAGCGCGACGACGCTCTCGATGTCGGCGTCGTCCGGCGGCGGTGTTATTGATCGACGCCGTGCGGAGGCGTCGCTGTATCGCGACCGGGAGTAGGGGGTGGAATCACCACCACATCCTCGCGCCTCTGGCCAGCCCGGTGGTGGAAGCGCCGAAATATCTCCGTGAATGTCCTGCCTGTGGCTTCGCTCCGGCCTCCGAAGGGGGTTTCGAGGGAAAGGGAGCAGACGAAATCGCACTCGATTACCGACGCGCTCGATTACGCCGAGGCTGTCCCGTGGACGTCCCGCGACTACTGAACATCCTCGGAGCGTCCTTAGCTTAGACACACCGGCCGCTGTCGGGCGCAAAATGGCGTGTAAAAAAAAGAGTCAACTTTGCGCGTCGGGCTTCCCCCGACGGCAATGACGGAGCAGCGCGCGTCACCGACGGGGGCTACCCTACGCCGTGCTCTTCAAGGCTTCGCGTGTTTGTAAATAGCTCGCTAATGGCAAAGTAACGGACTCACTCTCGTCTCCGTGGTACTTTCCAGCTCGCCATTTTGCCGCCGCCGCGGCAGCCTGTTATTTGGAGCCATTCGCGTTCCGCGTAATGCACGCGCTTATTACCCGTGCTCTTCATCCGCGAAACTCCGAGTAATACGGAAAAGCGACAATACCTGCTTCATTATTTGCGCCACGGAATGCATCGCGTCGCCCGCAATGTTGCATTGCGCTTCATCCCCCGCCGAGGGGTTCGTACGCGTTTTTACCGCGTCGCCCATGTTGCTTCATATTGCGACCGTTTCGATGGAAGTCGGGCGGAGGTGGGAGACAAAATAATATCGATATCGAGTTTTTCATATCGTCCGCTCGATTGGCGAACGCGCACGCCGCGCGTCGATCGCATGCGGCGGCAGTGACAAATTGGTGCTTTCGTCGATAACGTAAAGCTCTTCGTAATCGACGAATTAACGGTCATGGCGATGAGTACACACAGATGGGAGCTCCTCTCCTTGAGCAAGAGTATCCGTCGGGTGATCCTCGGTGCGGGGACTTTTGGTCGCTGGTGACTCGCCAGGGCCGTGTTCCAAAATTCACTGCCAGTACTGAAAATATATAGTTTGTGTCACGTAAACTGTAACTTTTCAGCGTTGGCAGTGAATTTTGGGACATAGCCCAGGGACGTGTTTGAAAATAGCCGCCGCCAGTGAAGAAGAATAAAGTTGACAGCAGTGAAAATTACTGGCGTTGCGTTTCGTAAAGTCAGTAAGCAGCTGATTACAAATAATTGATTTAAAAATATTAATTAATTCCAAAAAATTAGTGAATTTCAAAAAATTAATTGATTTAAAATCAACAGATGAAGCAACAAGTGTACTATATATTGCAAAAGTACAAAAGGAAATCTATAATTCTCAGGGAGAACAGAAAATCATAATGACATCAAAATGACGAGAAAATGATCGAATCATGATGAAGAAATGAATTTTCCTCATCATTTTGACGTCATTTTGATGTCATCATAATTTTCTGTTCTGCCTGGGATCTCAATCAGCAAACAATATTTTTTAACATTTTCCAAATATTTATTTTACATTTTTTTTCACATTTCTTCCATTCATTGCACAAAAATATTTATTTAACATCTATTTAATGTATATTTTATTACATCAATTCTTCATTTAAAATGATGTTTTAAAAATTATATTTACTTAACGTTTATTTTACATTAATTCTTTATTTAAAATAATGATTAAGAAATATTTATTTAACGTTTATTTAATATTTATTTGATATTTATTTTACATTATTAACATTATTTTTTATAATAGTTTAAAATTATTTTTAACATTTTAAAAATGTTCATTATCAATTTTTGGTCCAATCAGAGATACAAAGCGTCTGGAACCTTTTGGAAACGAAAAATTGTGAAGATTAATCAGATTAAACTGAGAAGAAAAGTCATGTACCATTTTGCAAAAATCGCATTAGTTATTAAGTTATTAATGATTGAGAATCACCAGATCTAGAAGCTCTTTTAATTGTAACGGTAACTTTAAAATTTGCGCACTTATTTGCAAAGGGTAAAGGGCTTTATTGTTTAAAATCATCTAATCTACAATTATAAGCGATTTTTGCAAAATGGTAAATACATGACTTTTCTTCTCAGTTTGATCTGATTAATCTTCATAATTTTCCGTTTCCAAACAATCCCGAACACCCTGTATAATAAAATATGCAGCCATAAATGTGATAGCAATGATGGCCATTATTAAAATATGTATATTATTATAATGAAGTTATGTCGTGTTATATTCAAACACAACGTTTATGTCAATAGCAGGATTATTGTGACTCAAATATGAGCGGGAGTTGACGAAACATGCTGGACCAATCAGAACCGGCGCTCTCACGCCCAGACTTTTATCAGAGGGTCTCCAGCCAGGAGAATCGAAAAATTCTTCTCTCTTATCGTTCTCCATCTTTCTGTTGAACGTGCACTCTATGCTCCGTCTGTGGATTTCGGTTTCACTTTTTGCAATGTCGTCTTGAGGCTTCTAGCTTACTAGTAAGTCATGTAAATAAATAAAAATGCACATTTTTCGTTCTTGTCAATCAGTGCTGCGGAGTTTTCTTTGAATCGATAAAAGTTTGTGACCGTGCCATCAGGACGTGCAGTGATATTCACTCGTGTTTCGGCTTAGTGTTTCCAACGAGTGCGAGTGATTTGAGTTTGCTACCGTTCGACGTTATACATTTCGTTGAGTACAAGTAAGATTCCCCTGCGAACGTTCGCAATATTGCGACTGCACACGCTCGATCTTATTCGCTGCAATTTGGGAAGCGGCTTACGCAGACACGACTCAACTTAACATGTTAATCTCTTCTAGGTTATAACATATCCGAGCAAATGGCGGATAAGGCTATAATGAAGGTAGAGTCTCACACGTTGGGCTTGTGTTTTCTAGTTGCGTAACTGCGAATCTCTTTATATTTGTAGCAAATTGCTGAGCAAAAGCTCAAAGCTTTTTCTATCGGCACAATGGGTAAACGTCCATTGAGTAAGAAGGAATTGGAAGAACAGCGCAAGAAGGAGCAGGAACAAGCTGCGGCTCAGGTGAATAGTGCTATGTGTAACTTGACTTTCATATTTTGCCCGGCTGTCTTACATAAATTATTGTGTTATATGCAGGCGTTTGAGGAATTTGTGGCAACATTTCAAGAAACACCCAGTAAAACTACCAATAAAGTCTGGGTTAAAGCAGGAACATATGATGCTGGCAAAAGACGTAAATACAGTTGCAGTCTTATACACTTCCAAGAGTTACTTTCATACAGATTTGTCGGACTTACAAGTGATCTACTTTACAGAGGAAGATACGAGGGAAAAGGGGAAGCTTTATAAGCCACAGTCAAAAATTTCAGAGTTACTCGACAATAGATCATCAGCTGAACAAGCTCAAGAATATGCACGATTGCTTGGTTCAAATGAAAGGAAAATGGATAGATTGGGCAAAAAGAAGAAGGAAGGTGAGAAGAAGAAAAGCAACCTTGAGTTGTTCAAGGAAGAACTGAAAATGATACAAGAGGAACGTGAAGAGAGACATAAGTATAAGGGCGTGGTAAAGACTGTAATATCCGCACAATCTGAAGATCCAATGATGGCTGCTTTGAAATGTGTGGAAGGTATGTGCATCACAAGTTCTTGCCGAAAGTTCCCCATCCTTATTTTAATTTTGGTAATAATTGGGGTCCTAAACTCTTGAGTGAAATAGTCAGATTCACCTTGTGGTAGAATGGGATTGTCCCAGTATACTTTTATCATGCATCATAGCATCTACATTTCTAGCATAATTGTAACTTCAGTAGGTAGTATATCCTCATATCCGGATCCGCGAAAGGCTAATCTGCATAACTTCGTTGATGATGCCCGTCTCTTAGCCCTGATATATGAGGGTAACCATCGTCCTTCCTTACCTTTATCCTTGCCATCTCTCCCTATTTTGCAATTATGATAAGAACTGAAAGTTGCCATTACTTTACAGATGGTTCATTCGACAATGGTGATCCAAACACTACAAACTTGTATCTGGGAAATTTAAATCCTAAAGTAAGAGATGCTGCTTCTCTATTAAATTGTTGTTATATATGTAAAATATTGTATCATACTTGTTGCATGTGTGTTTTTTTCTTATGGCAGATCACAGAGCAACAGCTGATGGAGATATTTGGAAAGTACGGTCCACTAGCCAGTATAAAGATAATGTGGCCACGCAGTGACGAGGAGAAGGCCAGACAAAGGAACTGTGGTTTCGTTGCATTCATGAGCCGCAAAGACGGGGAGCGGGCGCTGAAGAACCTCAATGGTGAGAATATGGCAAGAGCGTTTTGCGAAAAAGACATAAATTGTGTGTAACGGACACAAGTTCACTCATTTATGTATATTATTTTTAATTCGTCTATCAGTTTATTCGCTATTCCTTTCTATTGAGCAATACTTTACGATCACGTTTGACTATGAGAACATTAAAGACATGTTACCACAATATGATGAGGTAGGTCGCGACATAATGCAGTATGAGATGAAGTTAGGCTGGGGAAAGAGTGTACCGATTCCGCCTTACCCTATTTATATTCCGCCCGCTTTGATGGACATCACGCAGCCACCGCCTCAGTCTGGTCTTCCGTTTAATGCTCAACCGCATCGTCGCGACAGACACAAGGTACACGAAATAAAGCAATTGAGGGGCGCAGTTAATAAAATGATCAAGTATACGTTTAAACGATTTCGTTTTCTTCTTACTTGATATTACCCTCGAGAATAATCACGTTCCGAATATCTGTAATTTATGTATAGTGCATATATATCTCTCTCTTTCTCTCTCTTTCTCTCTCTTTTTCTCTCTCTCTCTCTCTCTCTTTCTCTCTCTCTTTCTATATATATATCTATATATATATATATACTTCTTTTTCTATTACATAAGTACGTGTGTCAATTGTCGCAGGATTTGAAAAGGCGTCTCTTTGCTAAAAGTAGTAAGAAAGGTCTCACGAGAGACATCTTTCGTTTGATCTCGTTTGATTCAGCATGTTCGAGTTTCAACTCGAAGTTTTGTTGCACCTAACAACGCACATGCCGAATAAATTGCACTCGTAGTAACTTAACGAAAACGTAAAAAACGGCTCTGTACGATAATTCGCATTCATACTTTCCGCGCGACACCGATAAAAATGACACTCCAAGATGATTGATAACGAATTGTCATTATTTACTTTTTTTTCTTGCTAATTTACATTGGAATCGTATAACCATTTTTGAAACATAATCTCAGATACCACGTATCCGCAACATCCAGACCGCGGACCCGCAGGAAAAGGAAAACTTTGAAAAGGTAACATTATCCCTATGTTAGAACAATTTATTCTGTCTTCGGTACAGTAGTGTATGTTACGTTGACGATAACAAATTCTGTACAACTCCAGCGATTTGATAGTCTCAGTTAGATAATATTTAATCTCGATCGATTGGTGCTTGTTCCGTTTATAAAATTCCTCTTACCGTTACCTTTAAGAGTCATTATATAAACGCGCGCAAATTCGCATACATAAAATCTGTACGTAAAAGAGAACTTAAAGAAGGTAATGTTCTAAGTGGGTAAAATTGGTAAGTTCTCTATAGAGCGTAAGAGCATTTTGCAATACAAAGACTCTTAGTAACGAGATAAGAATGATGACGTATCTTTGTTTGGAACATGAGTATCTTTGTAAGAAAGAAAAAAAAACATTTTTTTTTCAAAAAGACACTCTAATTTGCGCTTACGAATTGTGTTGTGTTAATTTGTCGGCGACCGTTCTTGGGGTACAACACAATTTTGGCGATCTGGATCGGAACGCCCTGTCGTCTCTCTCTGTCTGTCTGTCACTGTTGAACTATGATCTGGACTATCAGGTTTTGCAGAATGCTGTTGTCAAAGTGGTTATACCAACAGAAAGGTATTTGTTCACTTTAATAATATAACATGAGAGATCTGTAAGTACGTATACCTACGAGGAATGAGTCTATGAGTTTCTGTCGTGATATTCGTGATAATTCGTGTCGAACGGGGATGTTGATGTGAGCGTGTACTTAATGAAGTTGTGCGTTATAGGAACTTAGTCATGTTAATACATAGAATGGTGGAATTTGTCATACGAGAGGGACCGATGTTCGAAGCGATGATTATGAACAGGGAACTGAATAATCCAATGTTCAGGTGAGGAGACGTGCCGATAAGCGCGGAGACACGCCCTTTCCATTCCCTTCATGATCTCTCGGCTAAACTGACAAGGTGACTCGACTGTTTGCAGATTTCTGTTTGACAATTATTCCGCCGCGCACACTTATTACCGCTGGAAACTGTATTCCATTTTGCAAGGAGACGGACAAAAGGAATGGCATACGGAAGATTTCAGAATGTTCAAGGGTGGGAGTGTATGGAGACCACCACCGATCAATCCTTGGACACAAGGCATGCCGGAAGAGCTCATAGAAATGGAGGAGAGGCAGGAGCCTAGGAGGGGTAGCCTTTCGAACAGGTAACACAGAGCACAATGATAAGGAGTTGCTCACCTTGTGGTATATACATTGCTCGAACTCGATCAAATGTTACCTTCCTGCGAAGGATACAATGTGACAAGCTTTTTAAACCTGTTCTATTTCTTCATAGTCAGCGAGATCGTTTAGAAGATTTATTGCGAAACATATCACCCGAACGAATAAAAGTTGCAGAAGCTATGGTATTTTGTATAGAACATGCAGAAGCGGCAGAGGAGATTTGTGATTGTATTTCAGAGTCGCTATCAATACTGCAAACTCCAGTAAATAAGAAAATTGCAAGATTGTACTTGATATCTGATATATTGCACAACTGTGGTGTTAAAGTGACTAACGCCACTATTTATAGAAAAGCGTGAGTGTGATATTCAGCTCGGCATACGTTGAAACAGATATATATATATATAGGGTGTTCCAAGAAGGGCGAGCTATATAATTAAATTCTCATCCGGACAAACGAAACATTATGTGGTACACATAATTAAAACGTTTAATGTCAAAAGTTAATTCGACTCGAAAAGTTAGTCGACATTGATCTTTTAAATAAGCGCAAAACAAGCTACATTTGTAGAAACCTTGTTTGTCTCGATGAGAAATATATGACCAGTCCACCCGTTTTGAAACACCCTGTATATAACTTACTGTGTTAACTGCGACGTATGTTATAATTATTATAATTACACGCGCATCATACTACAACATCTCGTATCTGCTCGTTCTGTAGATTTGAGACACGTCTTCTAGATATCTTTAACGAGGTCCACCAGGCGTACAAACAGTTTGACAGTAGACTGAAGGCGGAAGGATTCAAAGTGCGTGTTATGCGAATGTTCAGAGCATGGGAAGATTGGGCAGTGTACCCGAGAGATTTCTTAGTTAAATTACAGAACACTTTCCTAGGACTTGTCTTGGTAAATCACGCGTCTACAGCTACGTTACTCCGTATAAACAATTGACCACATGAGCGATCTCTCTTTAAGATGGACGAGCCTGAGCCAGAAAATGATGAAGATATCGATGGCGCACCATTGTCGGATGTTGACGGGGACGGTGCCGAAGATCTGGACGGAGTACCACTCGACGGTGCCGCCTTGTTGAAAGGTGCTATGAAACATGGCCTTACGCCACAAACGACTTCAAACTATGACGATATTGACGGGATTCCCAGTAAGCATCCGCTTCCTGAAATAAATGCGCAGTATAGCAGAGATGTGCGAAGCACTTGAATTCGATTCGAATCTAAACCCTTGCTGTTCAAGTTCAAATTGCTCGAAAATTTGGAACTGCGGAGGGAAATTTAAATACAAATCTCTTGAAGAGTCATGTTTGATTTCTGCGTTAATTGATCAGCGACTAGTTCCTGAGTCCTCGTGCTGCTAATTATGTTTTTAATTAAAAGTTAACTTTTTTTTTTTTTGAGAATTCGATTCGACTCGACATGGGAAATCCTTGATCCGCGCATCTCTGTAGCACAGAATAAATACGTGATGTAACATTTATACGTTAATGAATTGTCGCGTTTATTTGCAACAGTGGATGAAGACATCGACGGAGTGCCAATGGACGACGACGACAGTACGAACGTACGAAATAGAGAGGACGAGAAGAAATCGTCGATGCCGGCTGGATTTGTTCCTTCGCGATGGGAAACCGTCGATCCTGACCAGGTTTCGAGATACTTTCGGCAAATAACGTTGATCTTTTTCCGTAGAAAGCCGATATGTAACACCTGTTTTGTTATCAGGTGGAGGCACAGGCTATGACCACCAGTAAGTGGGAAGAGTTGGGTCAGAATGAAGATTCTAATTCGCAAGATAATAGCATGGATTCCAGGTGATTACGTTGCTCCGTAATTCATATAAACCAAACGTTGGAATGTGTGTTTACATAAAATTACTTCAACAGCGGCAGAGACTATAACGAGGAGAGGCGAAACAGATTGCGCGAGATCGAAGTAAAAATTATGCAATACCAAGACGAGTTAGAGAGCGGCAGAAGAACGCTGAAGTCTGGCATGACGATACAAGGGCAAGTGGAGCACTATAGGAAGAAACTTATAAGAAAGGTAATTTGTAATGTACAAGGTAGTTATGTTCATCCTGATGTTCATACATCACGATTGATACTGACAGAGCGAGAGAGAAATGAAAGATTTGAAGAGCGAGGAGCGTGACGACGATAAGCGAAGAGAGAAGAAACGGAGCACGACGCCGGAATCCCCTAGTCACTATAGAGATCGGAGACGATCAACGAGTCCATCAACTAAGAGCACAAGATACAGGTAAACATGTTCAATATTTATATGTGTGCTCATTTCTCCCCCCCCCCCCCCCTCTCTCTCTCTCTCTCTCTCTCTCTCTCTCTCTCTCTCTCTCTCTCATATACAGGATGTCTGACGATACGATAAATTCCTCTACTCTTTCGACAAAGATGTAAAATTTTGGGTTGACACGATTCTTCAATTAATAACTCAAAATTCTACGCGGTTGTTCGCAAAATAGTAGAGGAATTTTTCGTTCAGTTTCATTCAATCTATACGCACACGGAAAGTTTGTGTGTCATCGCCAGGTACTCTGTATATATTTTATGTTATCAAGGTCCAATATAAAATTATATTATAATATTAATTATATATTCCAATATTAAATTATAAATTATAATATTGAATTATAAATAAAAAAAATATATATTGAGATATAACTAAAATATTGTAATATTAGAATATTAAAATATAAATAAAAAAATCTTTAAATGTAACTCTGACCTCTGTCTTAGAGAGAGACAAAGGCAAAATTCTAATGTAATTACAACTTTCGCACAGGTCTCGCAGCAGATCGCCGCGCTGCAAACGCAGATCCAGGTCACCATATAAGAAACGTATACCGGTTACGCCATCGCCACCTCGCATCAGACGTACACCATCGCCTTCCTTCTCCTCGTGCAGAGGATCCTCACGCAGATCTCCCATTAATGAACGTTGCGACAGGAAAAGACGTAGATCGCCTCTATCTCTGTCGCCACCGCCTCCTCCGCGTACTTCTTCCTCGAAACATAGAGCTTGTAGTCCACCTTCTCCTTCCCCGCGTAAACACAGACACAAGCATAAGTACTGAACGTCGTTTAAGGAATTATCCTCTTCGCAGGCAAATCCGAACTTTATTTTCTAGGTCATGTAACATTTATTATCTCATTTTATGTTTGTAGGTATTAAATAAGGTAGACTTTATGATGGAACACTGAACAGACATGATTGATCTTACCGTAATTGTTTTTATGCAGTTATTTTCCCACATATATCATAAAAGATGTATTTAATAGTATTTTTTCAATATTTAATTATTTTAAAATAAAAAAATCTTATTTTTACGTCACGAAATTTCGCGTATTATATTTTGTGCAGAATAATAACAGAATAATTCGTACGTTGCACGTTTCATGAACACTTAAGTATTCACTACGAGTGAGTGTCGATTGATTTGATTCGACCGAGTTTTATCGTACATATGTATCTTGTTATATATTTTTCTTATACGGAACATACGAATGAAAGGAAAAAGCGCTGTTTGTTACATTCTATTGCTTAAATTCTTTAATTTTAAATATTCAACACATTATGTTCTATATATTTTTTTTTTTGCGTGAGTGACGCTTAAGCGTTGAAGAACACGTAAAATATTTTATTATAGGCTGAAATTTATTTTATACAGCACGCGCTCACACATTCAATACCTCTCAGATATATGCTTGTTTGAAAAGCAGTCGACAGGAAAATATATATACCGACGATAAAATATAAAGATAGAAAATAATTTTCTTCTTTTGAATTCATGAAGAGAAGCATGTAAATTTATTAAATTTAACAAATTAAATATTTGTTAAATATCCTGGAAGTGCTGCAAGAAGTAATTCAGATTTGAGTGAAGTAATGTGTTTCTTGTACATGTAACAAGACTATTACGTTGCATTGTAAACATTTCAAATAAATCACTTTATATACATGAAAAATAATGTGTCTTACTTTTACGTGTGCGTTGACTTGTCGAAAAGAAGGCAGGGGAATACATTCATTTTTCTTGCTACATTTTCGTAATTTATTGATTTTTAAATAATTACGACGTAAAAGAGATATCTTTTATCTCTTTTTTTTTTTTCCCTCCAAATTCGTTTGATTTTAATACTACATCAGTCACTTTTGTAAAGATCTAATGTCTTTGGTGTACCATTTTTATATATGTTGTATGTCAGTGGTTAGACCTTAACAAAGTTAAAACATTTCAAGTCGAGATAACCTTATGTACAACAAACAAAAAAAAGTAGAAGCAGTTAGATAATAAATTATACACGAAGAATAAGAGACGAATGAAGAGATTATCATTTTCCTATATACATGACACTGATCGATACTCTAACATTTGAAAACTGCAAATCATACATCGTGTTAATAACGATATAAATTTAAGTTAATAACGATTAATAACGATACAAACGTAGGATTGTTTATAGAGAAGACAGTGACATCTCTCTGTGCTTGAGAAAACAAGTAAGTTTATATCAAAATTATCTTACAGGAACGCATATATTCTAATCGAGAAATTCTCCAACTTGGAGCACCACAGAATCATTTTCTTCATGAACAGTTACGTCATCAGCACTCGACACGTTGTTAAAATTATAAGCTCTTCCTTCGCTTTTGGCTCCGCTAGTATCTGCTTCTTTTCTTCTTATTCCTGTCGATTGTTGAGTAGGTTTTCTCGTTTGAGACTGGAGGCGAGGGTCCTTCGGCATTTTAGCACCTGTTTGCAAAGTGATAATTTTGCAAAAATTACACCAAATTATATCCAACTGTTTTATCATTTTTTACGAGTAATTCTACTAGATTTTTATACGGTGTATATCCTTCTAAGCAGTTAAGGATAAAAAGTTATTCTTAATCTAGCGTAAGATCGCTTCAGTACAATAATCCTCCATGCTCGTTTTGATTATTTCGCAAATGCCAAATTTTGATTTTCCACTTGTACCTAGCTAAAAGATAATTTGCACAATGTCCATATGCATCGAAAAGCTTGCGAGGTGCTCATGAAATCGTCATGTTATTTTTAATCTAATTAGTACAACAATGTATTTAATAAAATTATAATACATATATATTAGATTGTTTGTCCCAAAAATTCTTTTTGCAATTCGCGCATTGCTGGCTAACGAAAAGGCAGACCTGGTTAGTTTTTGCTGATATCTTCGTGTTTGCTCGACTTTGCTTTTTCCAATGGTGCGTTTATTCGCTCGAAAAATGCTCCGTTCTCTTGCTGAAGATTCTGAAAGATGGATAACTTGTCTTTTTCTTTAACAAATTCTCTTTGCCATAAAAAATTCGGTTCCTCGAATGACAACAAAATTCGCAAAATTCGTTCGTACGTAATTTAATAAATTATGTCGTCCATGAAGCTTCGCGCGCTTAATTTCTTGTAAGAAAACGAAAAGAACTATTGGGACAACCTGTAATAAACACCTGCCACTTAAAAAATAAGTACAGATAAAACCATACTATTAAAATGTATACGCAATCAAAATGTATATTACTTAATAATTTTTTATTTACGTTTCCATTCTGGCAATTCGTCATTTCCCTCTTCTTCTTCTTCTTCTTCCCCCTCCTCCTCTTCTTCCTCTTCTTCTTCCTGTTCCTCCTCGCTATCTTGAGGGGTGGGTAATTTTCCATACTTTGCTTCAAGCTTAGCTATTAACTCGGAATCGTCGACAGTTTCAATTTCTTCATCTTCCTCTTCCTCTTCCTCTTCTTCCTCTTCTTCTGCCTGTTCTTCCTCGTACTCTTCCGCACCAGAAACATGCTCACCTTCTGATGTCTCTAATTCCTCGCCTTCATAATCGTCTTCTTCCTCCTCCTCCTCTTCGGATGATACTGCTTTAGGTTGATCCCGATTTGCACCAATTTCTATAATTGAGAAACATAAGTGAATAAATTTATCAGATATACAGTTCATCAACGGAAAACATAAGAAAACCTTAAGGAAAAGCAACACGTTAACCATACCTTCTTTGGTCGACCGTGTATCTTTCTCTTTCGCTCCACCTTGTGGGATTAGTTTCCCTATGTCGATTGGAATATCTTCTTCTTGCAGATTACTGTACTTGGATCTTAAAGCTTCGTAACTTTCTGCTTGCGCTTGCGCACGTACTTTACTTTCAACGTTTTCGGCTGATTTGATCAGTTGTTTAATGTGAGGAGGTGGAACTATCGTGTTGCGTCTTGCAAAGTCAGGCGTGTCATCTGTATCCCGCGGAGGAATGTCGACTGAAAAATCAGATCACACACACACACACAGTGTTGTTTGTCGCGAATAAATATCCGGAGATACACAATACAGTTACTGAATGTCTACGATAAGTTGATCTGTATCAAAAATTACTTACCTGTGAAATTTCGATTTGATTTTGTAATTATACCTGAAACCTACTACACGTCTCTGATAAATAATACAAATAATCCTAACCAGCAGGAAATGCGTCAAAGTGTGAGATAGTGTAATATAAAATTTACCGTTGTTCCACCGTCTAACAAGAACGAAATGTGCAGCAACGACAAGCGCGACACCGACCCCGAACTTCACAGCCACTGCAACCACCATACGTTATTTCCGATAATATTACCCCTTTGCCACAGAAGAGTGTTATAAGTAATATATATATAGTAGCAGCGACATTTTGGCCTGCCAGCCTGAACTCGCGGTGCTGGCGCCAAAGAATGAAACCAAGTAAGAGCATGGAGGATCACGTTACTAGTTTTCATCATGTCGTTCAAAGGCGTTTTCTAATGCATTCGCTGTCTCTCAGGCCACAGGCTACTCACCGCTGGCAGATTCTTCCTCGATCTCCTCCTCCTCCTCAGGCTCACTGTCTCCGTCATTTACATCTTCAGATTCTTCGCTTTCTATCTGATAAAAAGGCATCAAGCATTAATCCTTAATGACGAGGGTGACAGGTGCAGAAGAGAAATAAAGGCGACAAAACGTACCTCTTCCAGAGGCTCGGCGCTATTGTCGTCGATATCATTAACACCAGGTATGCCCGTGAATTCCTCAGAGTCCTCATCGTTATCCTTCTCCTCCAAGCTGTCGTCTTCAGTACTGGCGTCAAGTTCCGCATCGAAATTGTCCGGTGTATCATCTTCCTCATCCGCGTCGTCATTCTCATCTGTATCATCAACCTCTTCCAGTATACCATTATCATCGAACTCTCGCTGTGCGTCATCGTCTTCATCCTCATCGGCGTCCCCTTCGTCGATACCTTCGTCTTCCTCTTGATCCTCTTTGCTGTCTTTGTCTAGAGACAAAAAGAGGAAATGATTACTATAAAAAAAAGGATCAATATTTTTCTCGTTTCATGTACCATCTACTGCCTCCTCAGATTCCGCATTGTCCTCGTCTGCCTCCTCTTCGTCTTCTTCTTCTTCTCCTTCTTGTTCGCTCCCTTCTTCTTCGTCTTCTTCTTCTACGTCTCTTCTTTCTGCTCCCTCAGCCACTTCTTCTTCCTCTTCCTCCTCCTCCTCCTCTTCTTCCTCTTCTTCTCCGATTCCTTCATCTTCCTCATCCTGTTTTATACTTCCTTCTTTACCTTCTTCCTCTTCCTTCTCAGCTTCTGCAGATTCTTCCTCGTCATGTTCCTCTTTTGTCCCCTCCTCTAAGGCTTCCTCGCTTGCTTCCGCCGCTTCGTCCTGACCGTGCGATTCGTCAGCATGGCTAAGTAGTGAATCATCTACCCAGCCCTCAAATATACTCGCCCAGCGTGACGATGTTAGTGGCGTGTCAACTTAAAATGCAGAACAGATCAATCAGAAGACATGAAGCTTGCGCGTTTCCTTTCCACTTGTAAAGAGAGAAGCCTTCCGCCTCTTTGTTTAAAGGACACGGTAGTGATGATGTTTTATCCTGTTACTTACCGTCCGTAGTCCCTCTGTGTTCAAAGATTATTACGCCGATCAGTCCGACGAGAACGGCCAGTAAAGCAAAGAACACGATACGAGCACACCAATGGCCGCCTGTGCTGCTTTCCTTATAGATATGGATCGAGACATTTTCCGCAGAAGTGTCGGCTGAACTGATCAACGTAGGCGGTGGTGTCCCGGTATCTTCGTCGTCTAAACGTCGTGATGTAACAAATGAAAGAGAGCGCTATGTGAACAAACTCGTTTCTTTTTGCACACCCTTGATATATATCTGACACTTAGTAACGGAAAGAACCTCCGTAAAAAGTGCCCGTTTTTCAGTCCTCGATTTTTAAATTAAATTTTATGCGAAATGATAGCTCATGATTAGACATTAATCACAAAAAAGTTTTACATTGAGCATACGATTGGTTTCAGAGATATAGAGGGTCAAAGTGGTAACTACTACCTATACTAAGGAAGTTTGACACTAATAACGTTTTATCGCACGAATTTTTGCGAAATTCAGTATCTATGGGTTCTTTTAGTTGCTTATTACGAATTCGATGTCAGATTCAAAAAATTCAAGATGGCGGATGTAATATAGCGGACAAATAGTGAAACAATTATTTACTTTTATTAGAACTGTTATGTTGTGGTTTTTTCGGCTAGCTGATTACGAATTTTTTATCAGATTTACAACATTTACCTTCAGTGTAGGCAAGATGAAAAAGTTATCCAACCAATGAAGGCGAGATAAAAATGTTATCCAGCCAGTGAAGGCAAGATGAAAAAGTTATCCAGCCAATGGAGGCAAAATAAGCTTTTAAATATAACAAATAAAACTGTCACGTTATCCTTTATGCGTCATGTAACGTATCAATTTGAAATTGATATTTTTTTTTATGAAAAATCAATAAAAAAAGTATTTTTTCCACTCAAAAATTGTCGTTGGAAAAATTACTTTCGAAAACTAATAGAAAACCTAATGGAAACCTAATAGAAAATTCGCAATCTGCTAGCCAAAAAACCACAACATAACAGTTCCAATAAAAGTAAATGATTGTTTCACTATGTGCGTCCGCCATGTTGCACCTGCCATCTTGAATTTTTAAAATCTGACATCAGATTCATAATCAGCAAGAACTCAAAGAACCCATAGATACCGAATTTTGCAAAAATTCGTACGATAATGCGTTATTAGTGTCATACTTTCTTAGTAGATAGTGACCACATTGACCCTCTAAAAGTCTTTCTTTTATGCCGAGAAAGCAAAACTTCGCACACCGTTTTTCGCTTTTCCATCTGTCTGTCGTTTAACTGATGTAGTACCCATTTTCCTGCTTTCTGAATTTTTCCCATGGCATGCAGACGATTACAAATAGTTCGGCGAGCAACATTTAACCTCTCTGCCATTTGTTGTTGAGTTTGCATATCGTCTTCGTCCAACAATGCTTGCAATTCGGCATCTTGAAATTTTTCGGTTGACCTGGGCGTTCTTTGTCTTTCAAGTCAAAATCACCACTTTTGAATCGTCTAAACCAACGCACACAAGCAAGTCTTGCGTTAGGACATTGTCACCGTAAGTTTCCACAAGTATACGACGGCTTTCACTCGCGTTTTTCTTTTGATTGAACAAGAAAAGCAGTACGTGCCGCAAATGCTCTTTGTTTGGCTTGAAACTCGACATGTTTACCACAAAAAATAAAAAAATAAAAAAATATGACGCTAACCCGAAGTCGTTTAAACATCAATGGCTTAAATGGTTTAAACTCAATGGTTTAAACATCAATGGCAAAGGTACTGTCATAGCAACAAAATGACACAAGAGGTTAGACTGTGAACCGATCCTTGTTTCCAGCGCCATCTCTTAAAAAAATTAAGAATTATTAACCGCCACACCTGGTACATCTTTGGAACCAATCGTATGCTCAACGTAAAACTTTTCTGTAATTAATGTCTCATCATGAACTATCTTTTGGCATAAAATTCGATTCCAAAATCGAGGACCGAAAAACGGACAAAAAATCGACCCTTTTTGCGGAGGTTCTTTTAGGTCAACGTTAAGAAATCGAAATCTAGAAATTTGCTCCAATTACTCGAGGCACATGTGTTAAATGTGCGCCACATTGTGACGTGATGTCTGAACTTTAAGTCATGCTGCGGAAAATTTACTTCAAGTCTTACCTCGCGCACACAAGGGCCGTTTAATAGAAATTGAAAGAAAAGCGCAGGAAAAGAATAGGGATGATGAAATACCTACGACTAAGAAAAAATTATGCCGTACCGATACTCGCACCACGTATCCTTTGAATAGTGTATACCCCGTCTGCTAAAAATGTACGGAAAGTAGGTGATACTAAATATAGCATATACTCTAATTTATGGGAGGTTCTTAGGGATACGCGACGACATGCAGCAAGTGTCCGGGATCTTTTGGGAAGAAAACATTGTGAAGATTGATCAGATCAAACTGAAGAGAAAAGTCATGTATCATTTTGCAAAAATCGCAATAGTTGTGATTGAAAATGACCACGTCTAGAGGCTGTTTTAATCGACAACTTAAAAATTTGCCTGCTTATTTGCAAAATGGTAAAGGCAGGGTTCGGAAAGGTGCTTCGTAAAAATATTTAGTTACAGTTAGAATTTTTCTCACTGAAAAAGTAACTGGTTACAGTTACAAGTTACTGACCTTCAAAAATAACATGTTACGGTTATAGTGTTATTTGGAAAGTAACGAGTCGTTACTTCTCAATTACTTTTTTACAATAATTGAGCTATTATTTTAAATTTCGTAATTGCGTAAATTCCTTCAATTTTATATAAGAATGGTTTGTTGATTATTATATTACTCTTATTGTAATTGTAACTTTTACAAATTAGATTCATTAATTTAAATAAGTAATTCATATTTATTCTTTAAGACTATCAACAATTAATAACTAATAACAATTAATAACTATTAATAACAATTATAAGAAAGTGAATGAATTTGATGGAGATAATAAATACTAAAATTACCAAGAGTAATTTTGACATAAAAAATTAGATTTTTTCACTCAAAAATATATTGATATTTTATAAATAAAGACTTAGGCTCATATGTTTTCTTAAATTTGCAGTTGAAGTTCTATTTGCATAAGTAACTTTTTGCCAGCGCAAATTTTGCAGAGAAGTGCCCAGTTATTCTCGTTTCCAAGTTTTTGCTGTAACTCGAATATTTCTGCATATGCTAGCTATAGCATTTTACAATCCTTCTCCGAAGATTGAAATGTTTTATCCATTGCTTGAATTTTTTATGTAACTGAAACCATGCAGCACACTTCATGCTGAACGCACTTTATGTTAACAAATAAGGACTGGCGACGCGCGACGAAAATATCTAATAGACGTACAATATTTTTGAAAGAAATATAGGTTGCGTTCAAAGAGAAGACTATCAGCGCTATTGTGTCACTTTATCCTTGTTTCGCATCTAATGAACGATAAAGATAGATGACGCAATAGCGCGTTTTCCAAATGCAGCCGGTATAATTGTTATACTTATTGGACATCGCACGTCGCGTTATTGTGCTGATCTGCCAGAAACTTAAGATTGAAATATATAAAGTAACTATTAAAGTGACTATTAAATTAGTCACTAGTTATCAAATAAATGTAACTAAGTCAAGTTACAGATGGAATAAGTTATAGACGGAATAAACGGAATAAAGTTAAGTTATAGTTACCAAAAAGAAATAACTGTAACTGTAACTTCGTTACAAGTAACGAGTTACTTCCCAATTCTGGATGTTAGTATATTGAACTTTGAATCCTGAATCTTGAACCTGTCGCTGGGCATAATAGCTGTCATATAATTGCAAATTAAGTCGTTCTGAAGAAAAAAGTCCTTTACCATTTCGCGGATAAGTAGGCAAATTTTCGAGCAATCAATTAAAAGAGCTTCTGGACGCGGTCATTTTCAATTGCTAATAACTTAATAATTATGGCGATTTTTGCAAAATGCTAGTTGATTTTTCTTCTCAGTTTCGTCTGATCAATCTTCACAATTTTTCGTTTCCAAACGATCCCGGACACCCTGTATATGAGACGTACGATTCGTTAGGCGTCCAAGTGGAAATGTGGAAAATTAGTTGACAAAAGTTGAAAAAGAAAAAACGCGTAAGGACAATCGAGCGGAACTCATAAGCGACTCAAGGAGAAATGCTTTTGGGCTAGATAATACAGTTTAATCTATTTTTGAAAGCTAAAAGGTAGGTTGGCTCGAGCATCTGAAACCCGCATTTTCTGCACTTGAGCAGCTTTGCCAAGCTTCCGTGGATCGATCGGAATTCCATATCCAACTATTTTATCGGTGAATCCGATTTTGCACCAGTCGCACGTCAAATATCGTCCCATGTTAATTCGTTAAAGCACACGAAACACCTCGAAAACGGTCATCGCCCAAAATAAAGCGTCCTATATATATATATATATATATAGCGGATTTCGGAAACTTTCAGTGGCATTTTTTGTCCAAGCGACGGACACCTCCGATTAATTGAAAAATTAAAAATAACAATTTTCTCGCGACGCGACGGGTGTGAATCCGTTGTCGAAAGGCCCAGAGAATTTATGTACGAAAAGACCGACTTAAAAATTCCGATGGAACGCATACTCGAGCGGCGAACAAGCAACAGTGCGCGGATATTTTTGGCGCACCGAACGGAGCGAGTGTAAAATTGTGTTATGCGCTCGTAATATCATAATCTCGCGACGGGACGTGGCCCGCTCTTCGAGATACGGCAACGGCATTCACACCTGTAAACATGTGACGATGCGACATCGCGATGTGATCCTGAGGAGCGAAAGAAAAGAGCCGTAGGGGCGAAAAATGCCGATTGACATTTCCCAAAAACGAGAGACAGAGAGAGAGATAGAAGGAGGAGAAGGGGGGAGGGAGCGGAGAGAGCGGTGAGACGTCGCGGTGAAAACAGTAGGAGCGCGAGTATCATTGTCGAGGATAAAAATAAAGAAAACAAACGTGTCGCTAAAAATACCGTACCGTGGGATCGGTGTTACGAAAGCGGCGATGTGAATTGCGCTCGCTCGCTCGCTCGCGCGCACGTACGCGCACCGTCGCTCCCCGTTTTTACCTTTTTTGCGCCGCTTGTCCTTTCGCTTTCTTGGCTGCACATCGCCGGACATCGCTCGACGGGCGGAACACACGCACGCTTCCTCGAGTAGCGCGCGGCCGATCGTCTCGAGGAATTCGAATTTTCAAACGTCCAACACACCCGCCGCACTATTCTACGGACATTTGATTTGCGGCCACTGCGGAGCGGCACTGCCGAGCGAGAAAAACCCTATGCGACCAGAGAGGAAGCTGAGAGAGCGGCCAACACGGCGTTTTCGGCGACACCGATTTCTCGCGCTGGAAATGGCCGCCATCTGCGTCCATTTTGACAGGAGAACTACGATGCTACACTCCACTTTTAGGTCTTGCTGGTAAAATCTACATGTGGTGGAAGTCCGTGCTACATCCACTTTCAGGCGGTTTATGTCCGTGCTGCAACCATAGTTACTATCTCTATGCCAGACTATACCCGAAGGTCTAAAAAGAGCGGGGGGCGGGGGGGGGAGCAGGAAAAATAAAAGTACATATTAAATATTAAATCCTCTACATACATGTTGCCGTATCAAAGTCTCCTGTATAATAAACGATTTGATACGTCTGGAGACGCATGATGTATCGTTGCCCGCGTCCCGTTCCCTTCGTCCTGCTTCTCAATTCAACATCCCGTCCGCTCCGGACATTCGCTCGTGGCATTGACAGTGGCCGTCGGTGAGCATTCGATCCGCTCGGAGGAGCACATGTTAATTAACGCGACGAGACTCTGATTATAAATATCCCGCGAGTCGACGAAATATTTGAACTTTTAAAAAAAGCATCAAAGAAAATCACGTTGATGTTGTCATGGGTGAAATCTCACCCTGGTATATATTTTTTTCTTTTCGAAAAAAAAAAAGCCAAACGAATGCAATTAAATGTTATTTATTATCATTGAATATTAGATGAAAAGGAGAAGAGTTATTGTCCGCAGCGGATAATCTAACATTTAATAAGAACGAGACAAAATTCGCATGAGATGAAATTCTACTCTTTAACGCTACCATGATCTTTAATTATTCTCCGCAAACGGCGTCACAACAACTTTGACATTCTGTACAATTAGTTGCTAACATATTTTCTAATCGTACACACTCCTCTTTAATTAACATAAAGCTAACAAATATCCGATACTTCGACAGAATAATTTTCTTTATTTTCAGTAATCAATAAGTAGTAAATCAAAGTCGCGTACAGTTGAAAGACCTCCTCGCATTCCCCTCGTTATCCCGGAACCTTCGAGAAAAGAAAAGATGCCCAAGGGCAAGACTCTCTTGCTTCAACCGCCGCTGAGGCCCGCAATGTTTATATCGCGCCGATTGTGTTGATCGGCTCGCGAGCGACGACACTTTTTGCTCTTCGTTTGACCTTTTAACGAATTTTCCGGGAATAAGAAGTTGGAATTTCGCGCTCGGCATTCACGATCCGTCATCATCCGACTAGTAATCATAGACACTTTATGAATCTGCAATTACTCTCGTATATATAATAATAATAAATTATAATTATAATATTATGTAATTATAATAAAATGTACTTGTAAATTCTCTCTATATATATATACGGTATAATGTTTTATTTAAGTTTATATAGTATTATAATAAATGATAAACCTTCACTATAGAATATACATATCGAATGTGTATATATTCTACATATTTTGATATTTTTTTATTCAATGGTGTTATTCTTATTATAATTGACGAAATGTCAATGATATCTAATTTGACTTTAAAAAACTATATCGAACTAAAACTTGATTAATACATACATGACAGCATTTTTATTATAATAAAATGTTCTTGTAAATTCTCTTTGTGCATATACGGTATAATGTTTTATTTAAGTTTATATAGTATTATAATAAATAAATTATAAACCTTCATTATAGAATATATTATAATAAAAATGCTGTCATATATGTATTAAACAATTTTAGTTCGATATAGTTTTTGGTGCAGCCGCGCCAAGATTTTTTGTATTAAATATTTTTTATTGCATTTTATAATAATTAATTTGTTACAATAACAAGTAAAACAACCATATAACTCAGTGTTCTAATAAATAGTAATAAATTTTACTTATGTAAAAATGTATGTTATGGACATTTTTTGTAGCTAGGTTTTCTTGAATATTTTGAATAACATAACCTTTAAAAATATATTTTTTTAAATATTGGACACTATTAACAAACGTGTTAAATTTTTATAACACGATATAATTTTTACTTTTAAAAGTTTATGTACATATATTATAAAAACTTATGTACATAATATATATCTTAAAAAAGAAAATAATTTGAATTTGAGATTTCTAAAAATATTAAGTTAAGTATACAATAATCATATATATATGTTAGGTTTCTCAGTTGGCGCTACTGTTCTGATATATCACTTCTTTTGTACAGTAGAAAAGTGTTGCAGAGTTTTATTATAATTATAAGTTTTACTTGTAAAAACTTATGTACACATATATACAATAAAAAAAAATAATTTGAGTTTGATACTTCTAAAAATAACACAATACGTGTTGCGCTTGTACTTGGCGCCTTTTTTTTACCTTTTTGTTTAAAAAGGTAAGTTTTATATAATATTAAATATACGTACGTTTCACGTATAACGTAATTGACTTGGAGTACTCCGTGCCCACGCGTGTTATTCATAGCGACGCATTCATACTTTCCCTGATCTGTTACATCGGATTCGATAATCTGCAAGGCACCTGAAACATAAAATGTGATATTCTTGAACAGCGTTCCTCTCAGGATTTTCTTGTCCAAAGAAAGATCAATGATGCGATCGCAGATCTCGTGTATGTCATGTCAATAGAGACAGTTTGAATTCGGCTTAATATGATTCTTGGAACAGACGTAAATAAGTATTGTGAAGTTTGAAGCGAGTCTCTCACAGCTTTGCATGCTTTGAAAACATGAGTTGTTTTCATTTTCAGCTAACGGACGACGCAGGCATCAACACTGATCGGCAAGGTGGGGGATAACCGTGCCTTCCCGATTGTTTGGTTTCGTACGTTTATATATGACTCCGTGATTGCGGAAAGGACATTGCGCCTCGGGCCGACGAACGACGCGCATACCGCGACATAGAATAGTACGAGTGTCGGTTAATACGCGTTTCTTTGCCCCCGAATCTTACTTGCGCGAGTGTTAGAGCTAGAGTCAGTGTCGTCGCCAGTGCTACGATGGAGTATCCGGGGGTGCTGCGACGGAGTAACCAGAAGGAGGACGTCGGATCGAGAAGCCAGGATGGAGAGAGGACTTGGAGCGCGCCGAGAGACGTGGACAGCGATATATCATGTGTAATATTCGAGGTACCTCGAGTCATTATTATTACGCAGGATTTTTCTGATTTTAACGGACCTTACTCGAAGTAAGGACATACCCGAGTCGAAATTAGATCAGCATTCATAGTTTATCATCTGAAAAATGATAAAATAGCTTGAGATTTGATTATTCGTTAACCTAATTTCACGTAACATGAGTTCTACTTTTCTTTTCTCATAAAATATGAATGTCTATTTAAGCAAGGTTGCTGAGGCAAGCTAAGGTTTATGAATACAAATTTTTAATTATGTTCTCAATAAAAAGTTGCACATAATTTAGAAAACTATGAATAATGATCTTACAATCTGATATAAATTTTACAAGTGTTGATTTTTATTCGTCTAATAATGCTCAGATTGCTGTTTTCGTTTAGAATCTGCTAGAATGTCCGTTTCTCATTCTTATTTATCTTTCTTATTGTACCGAATCTGAATTAAAATCTCTATTAGTGAAACAGCATTATTAGACATAACCGTTGTCTTTGCCTTTGCAGCTTCAGCTCTTTTGAGAGCTACAATTCTCATCATTCTTATTAGAAAAAAGAAAAGAAAAAAAAGAGAAGAAAAAAGGAAAAAAGAACTTTAAGAATGATGAGAATAAAAAGTGTTTTTCATCTCCCATTTCCTCTAATTCTTATATGATTATTTAATCCTTATATATTTATCTCACGCGCAGTTTTAACACAGGCAGTTCTATTTACGTTTTTATCTTTGTTCTCTTCCTTGCGCTGTTAAGCGAATATATAATCAATATCAACAAAAATTGCTCATTTATTAATTAAGAATATAAGGATTAAGTACATATACATTATCGATATAAACGAGTATTAAATAAGTGCGGAATACGTCGCTGTTGAAGACTCATCATGGGCGAGCCTGCGAGAGTAGCCAGATGTAACGTTCAGGTAGGACAAAGCATGTTCACTATTGCGCATCTGGATATTCTGCATTGATTTTTCAAATTTGATGCAATTTGCAGGATTAATGTAGAATTAATATTTCGACTCGGGAAAGACTTTTTTTTTACCAAATCCAAACTTGTAGAAGTAAGTACCTGAAAAATGAGAACGAATTGTCATTGCACTTGGACAATCTTCTGACACTGATTTATGGTATTGATCGCGATATTCGATTTTCGGTACTGATTTACTCAGTCATTTTTCAACAAAAAAAAAAATTGATACGACTCGTTCATTTACCCGCGTTAATTTGATGAATAAATTAAGTATTGATCGGTCTTCAATTTTTGGTACTGATTTATTCTCTCATTTCTTTATAAGACAAAAAATTGATACGAATCATTCGTTTATTCGGGTTAATTTGTTGAGTAAATTAGAGAGATAAATACCTTAAAAATGAGAACAAATTGTTATTATACTTGGACAATTTTCTGACACTGATTTACGATATTGATCGATATTCGATTTTCGGTACTGATTTACTCTTTCATTTCTCTATAAGAAAAGAAAATTATACGAATCGTTCGTTTATCCGCGTTAATTTGATGAATAAATTAAATATTGATCGGTCTTCAATTTTCGGTACTGACTGATTCTTTAATTTCTTTATAACAGAATAAAAATTGAATACGAGTCGTTCTTTTATCCGACTTAATTTGTTGAGTAAATTAGTGGGGTAAGTACCTGCAAGATGAAAACAACTTGTCATTGCACTTGGACAATTTTCTTGACATTGATTTATGGTATTGATTAGTCTTCGGTTTTCGGTACTGTTTTATTTTCTCATTTCTTTGTAAGACAAAAAAAATTGATATGAATCGCTCGTTTATCCGAGTTAATTTGTTGAATAAGATTACAGGGGTAAGTACCTGAAAAATAAGAACAAATTGTCATTGCACGTGGGCAATTTTTTGACACTGATTTATGGTATTAATCGATATTCGATTTTCGGTACTGATTTATCCTTTCATTTCTTTATAAGACAAGAAAAATTGATACGAATCATTCGTTTATTCGAATTAATTTGTTGAGTAAATTAGAGGGATAAATACCTGAAAAATGAGAACAAATTGTCATTGTACTTGGACAATTTTCTGACACTGATTTACGGTATTGATCGATATTCGATTTTCGGTACTGATTTACTCTTTCATTTCTCTATAAGAAAAAAATAATTCATACGAATCATTTATCCGCGTTAATTTGATGAATAAATTAAATATTGATCGGTCTTCAATTTTCGGTACTGACTAATTCTCTAATTTCTTTATAAGAGAATAAAAATTGATACGAATCGTTCTTTTATCCGACTTAATTTGTTGAGTAAATTAGTGGGGTAAGTACCTGCAAGATGAAAACAACTTGTCATTGCACTTGGACAATTTTCTTGACATGGATTTATGGTATTGATCAGTCTTCGGTTTTCGGTACTAATTTATTTTCTCATTTTTTTATAAGACAAAAAAAATTTATACGAATCGTTCGTTTATCCGAGTTAATTTGTTGAATAAGATTTGAGTGGTAAGTACCTGAAAAATGAGAACGAATTGTCATTGCACTTGGACAATTTTCTAACGCTGACTTATAATATTAATCAGTATCCGGTTTTCGATACTGATTTAGTCCTCGATTTCTCTATAAAAGAAAAAAAGATTGATACAAATTGTTCATTTATCCGCATTAATTTGATGAAAAAATTAGATATTGAACGGTGTTCGATTTTCGGTACTGATTTATTTTCTCATTGTTTCATAAGACAAAAAAATTGATACGAATCGTTCGTTTATCCGAGTTAATTTGTTGAATAAGATTAGAGGGGTAAGTACCTAAAAAATGAGGACAAATTGTCATTGCACTTGGACAATTTTCTTGACATGGATTTATGGTATTGATCAGTCTTCGGTTTTCGGTACTAATTTATTTTCTCATTTTTTTATAAGACAAAAAAAATTTATACGAATCGTTCGTTTATCCGAGTTAATTTGTTGAATAAGATTTGAGTGGTAAGTACCTGAAAAATGAGAACGAATTGTCATTGCACTTGGACAATTTTCTAACGCTGACTTATAATATTAATCAGTATCCGGTTTTCGATACTGATTTAGTCCTCGATTTCTCTATAAAAGAAAAAAAGATTGATACAAATTGTTCATTTATCCGCATTAATTTGATGAAAAAATTAGATATTGAACGGTGTTCGATTTTCGGTACTGATTTATTTTCTCATTTCTTTATAAGACAAAAAATTGATACGAATCATTCGTTTATTCGGGTTAATTTGTTGAGTAAATTAGAGAGATAAATACCTTAAAAATGAGAACAAATTGTTATTATACTTGGACAATTTTCTGACACTGATTTACGATATTGATCGATATTCGATTTTCGGTACTGATTTACTCTTTCATTTCTCTATAAGAAAAGAAAATTATACGAATCGTTCGTTTATCCGCGTTAATTTGATGAATAAATTAAATATTGATCGGTCTTCAATTTTCGGTACTGACTGATTCTTTAATTTCTTTATAACAGAATAAAAATTGAATACGAGTCGTTCTTTTATCCGACTTAATTTGTTGAGTAAATTAGTGGGGTAAGTACCTGCAAGATGAAAACAACTTGTCATTGCACTTGGACAATTTTCTTGACATGGATTTATGGTATTGATCAGTCTTCGGTTTTCGGTACTAATTTATTTTCTCATTTTTTTATAAGACAAAAAAAATTTATACGAATCGTTCGTTTATCCGAGTTAATTTGTTGAATAAGATTTGAGTGGTAAGTACCTGAAAAATGAGAACGAATTGTCATTGCACTTGGACAATTTTCTAACGCTGACTTATAATATTAATCAGTATCCGGTTTTCGATACTGATTTAGTCCTCGATTTCTCTATAAAAGAAAAAAAGATTGATACAAATTGTTCATTTATCCGCATTAATTTGATGAAAAAATTAGATATTGAACGGTGTTCGATTTTCGGTACTGATTTATTTTCTCATTGTTTCATAAGACAAAAAAATTGATACGAATCGTTCGTTTATCCGAGTTAATTTGTTGAATAAGATTAGAGGGGTAAGTACCTGAAAAATGAGGACAAATTGTCATTGCACTTGGACAATTTTTTGACACTGATTTCTGGTATTAATCGATATTCGATTTTTGGTACCGATTTACTCTTTTATTTCTCAATAAGAAAAAAGAATTCATACGAATCGTTCATTTATCCGCGTTAATCTGACGAATAAATTAAATTTTGATCGGTCTTCAATTTTCGGTACTGACTGATTCTTTAATTTCTTTATAACAGAATAAAAATTGAATACGAGTCGTTCTTTTATCCGACTTAATTTGTTGAGTAAATTAGTGGGGTAAGTACCTGCAAGATGAAAACAACTTGTCATTGCACTTGGACAATTTTCTTGACATTGATTTATGGTATTGATTAGTCTTCGGTTTTCGGTACTGTTTTATTTTCTCATTTCTTTGTAAGACAAAAAAAATTGATATGAATCGCTCGTTTATCCGAGTTAATTTGTTGAATAAGATTACAGGGGTAAGTACCTGAAAAATAAGAACAAATTGTCATTGCACGTGGGCAATTTTTTGACACTGATTTATGGTATTAATCGATATTCGATTTTCGGTACTGATTTATCCTTTCATTTCTCTACAAGAAAACAGAAAATTAATACGAATCTTTCATTTCTCCACGTTAATTTGATGAAAAAATTAGGTATTGATCGGTCTTCGGTTTTCGATACTGACTTATTCTGTCATTTCTTTATAAGAAAAGAAAAATTGATACGGATCGTTCGTCTAACCGAGTTAATTTGTTGAGTAAATTAGAGGGGTAAGTACCTGAAAAATGAGAACAAATTGTTATTATACTTGGACAATTTTTTGACACTGATTTCTGGTATTAATCGATATTCGATTTTTGGTACTGATTTACTCTTTCATTTCTCAATAAGAAAAAAAATTCATACGAATCGTTCATTTATCCGCGTTAGTTTGACGAATAAATTAAATATTGATCGGTCTTCAATTTTCGGTACTGACTAATTCTCTAATTTCTTTATAAGTGAATAAAAATTGATACGAATCTTTCTTTTATCCGACTTAATTTGTTGAGTAAATTAGTGGGGTAAGTACCTGCAAGATGAAAACAACTTGTCATTGCACTTAGACAATTTTCTAACGCTGATTTATAGCATTGATCAATATCCGGTTTTCGGTACTGATTTAGTCTTTGATTTCTCTATAAAAGAAAAAAAGATTGATACAAATCGTTTGTTTATCCACGTTAATTTGATGAATAAATTCGTTATTGATCAGTATTCGATTTTCGGTACTAATTTCTCCTTTCATTTTTCTATAAGAAAAGAAAAAATTCAGACGAGTTGTTCATTTATCCGCGTTAATTTGATGAAAAAATTAGTTATTGAACGGTCTTCGATTTTCATTACTGGTTTATTTTCTCATTTTTTTATAAGACGTGAAAAATTGATACGAATCGTTCGTTTATCTGATTTAATTTGTTGAATAAGATTAGAGGGGTATGTACCTGAAAAATAAGAACAAATTGTTGTTGCACGTGTGCAATTTTTTGACACTGATTTACGGTATTAATCGATATTCGATTTTCGGTACTGATTTACTCTTTCATTTCTCTATAAGAAAACAGAAAATTAATACGAATCGTCCATTAATCCGCGTTAATTTGATGAATAAATTAGATATTGATCGGCCTTCGATTTTCGGTACTGATTTATTCTCTCATTTCTTTATAAGAGAAGAAAAATTGGTACGAATCGTTCGTTTAACCGAGTTAATTTGTTATGTAAATTACAGCGGTAACTACTTGAAAAATGAGAACAAATTGTCATTGGACAATTTTCTGACACTGATTTATGGTATTAATCGGTATTCGATTTTCGATACTGATTTACTCTTTCATTGCTCTATCATTGCTCTTTCATTGCTCTATAAGAAAAGGAAAAATTGATACGATTCGTTCATTTATCCGCGTTAATTTTTTTTTTATTATATATAAGTGGTCCATGGGACGATTAAATATTCGAATACATGTTGCCGTGTCAAAGTCTCCTATATAATAAACGATTTGACACGTCTGGAGACGCATGATGTATCATTGCCCGCATCCCATTCCCTTCGTCCTGTTTTCCTGTATAAAATGTCGAATTGAAACGTATTAAAAGGTATCGACATTTTGAATATGTCTGAATTCTGAATCTTTTTGACCCGAAGAAAAGAATTGAAAAGTATTAGTTTCCATTAAATTTTACTGCGCTAAATGCGAGACGGTCTCTTTCGCGCGGGTGCCTCACCAGGGAAATTTCTCTGGTACGCTAAATCCCATAAGGCCATCAGTCTTTGTAATATATCTCGTCGGTGCATAAGGTTTATATTACCTGTACATACATATTTTGAAACATTTTCTTTGGATATTATATCAAACGGATTTTGCGTGTCACGTAATATCCTTCGGACTACACGGACATTATTATTTTGATCATTTTGATTTCTTTGGTATTCACTGAATTATCCAGAACGCAACTGCCATGTTGAACGACTCAATTGTCGTGTGAAATGTTTCGATTTTCACAAATTCATATAAAATTTTTCATTTTTTACTGATTCACAGAAATCTCACTTTTTATTAGTTCCCGCTAGGGAAAAGATTCATGATCGCTGCCCCGAGCAACTGCAACGCTTTTCGAATCATCTATGTCGGCGCGCTTTTACTCTTCAGATTTCTGTCATTAATAACTCGATAATTATTGCGAATCTCGCAAAATGGTATGGGACTTTTATGTTTGTCTCAACTCAATCTACCCTCACACTTCGAGTTGGCAGCTAATTATCGGACATTTCGTATGATCTTCATGATATTAATCATATACAATGTCAATTCTTTTTTTTGTATATGTTAACATGTTAATTCATGTTATAAACGCGTAACAATGTGCGAGACCGTGCTTGTCAAGTACTTTGTCAAGCTATTATGGTTGTAGCACGGACATAAACCGCCTAAAAATGGATGTAGCATCGACTGCCACCACATACAGGTTTTACCGCCGAAACCTGAAAGTGAATGTAGCATCATAGTTCCCCTCTCAAAATGGATGCAGAGGACGCCCTTTCCCAGTGCGGAAAGTCGGTGTCGTCGAGAAAACACCGTGTTGGCCGCTCTCACGTCCCTCTCTGATGCAACCTTTATCAACATCACTAGCGCGCCATCTCGCGTCGCGAGACTTTGCACTACTTTAGTCAGTGTCGGCAATACCTCGGTCGGTAATATAGCGGTCGTACTTGTTGCAACTTTTACGTCTGAGAATCACATATATCTGTGTGTACACAGTTTAATTATTAAAATTATATACTTAATTATATAGTACATTATATAATTAATGATTTTTTACATAGCGCGCCCCACCTGATAATTGGAAATTCCAATCTTCGCAATCGTAATCGACATACACTCGGACGTAGATACATATATATGTATAAAAAAATGAGTAAATTATATGAGAGGACACATTTTGTTTATTGCAGAAAACATATGTACAATATATTAAAATACACAGAGGGTGTATATTACAGAGCGCATTATCTAATTCTTGATTTCAATAAATAATCTATGAAATATAATGCTCTGTGTTGTGATTCAAGAGAAACATCTTTTGGGTCCTCGACATATTTTAAGGCACAGTCTATGCTAGGGTTTTTTTTCTCTCTACAAGATAACAATAGTTACTCGGTGAACACAACGAAAGAGTATATAAAAGTGTTATTAAATTATTAATACAATAAAATTAATATAAATAATACCGTTCATAAGTAGAATTACCACGTATGCCTGCACTGAACTGCTCTAAAAAACGTACGCTACATTACGGGTCTATAATCGTTCATTGCAGTTTTTCTAAGATTCTCCAAGTAACATGATCCTTCCTCCTCTTACTCTCGTACGTAAATTCGATCTGTCATGGAATTTTATCTCTCAGCGCGTTTCGGGCCTTTGTACCGAAAATTCCACAACGGATCCACCTATAGTCACGAATAATAATAACGTAAGCGTTCTCGTATAAACCTCTTGATTATCCGCTATCGCCTAATGCGTAAATTAAATTTGTAATCTGGAAATGCAATGCGAAAATCAACAACAATGTGTGTTATCGGAGAAGAAGAGAACACAAGATTGAATCCTTAGAATGAAAACTCTCGCTTCAATTGTTCAACGACAAGACAGACAATCATTTAATAATCGACCGATGTTACATCCAAGCGCCACAACAAAGTGTATGTGTGTATGTGTGTATGTGTGTGCGCGCTTGGTAACGTTAATTAACGCTTTACACGAAAATAAATTGACTCGACTGCGTTTCATTTGCAAGGATATAACTTGTACTTCTCTATACAATATAATCGTATGAAACAAAAAAAGGAAGAATTCGATATTCTCTACGACTCATCATAACCAACATCATGTAAACTTGTTCATCGATTTGTTTAACGCTTTCACTTAACAATTTATACAACATTAGCCCCCTATTCTCTGCGTTGGATAGCGAGATAACTCTATACACACAAAGGCCTTGCATGGATATGTTAAGTTTCCAAACTAGGTCCGGTACTAATCGTCCTCGAGATATATCCAGAGTTAATCCGACTAAAACGATTTGATTTGCCTACAAATTTTCACTAAAGTTATCTTACGTTTTTACGCCCTAATAAAGTAGATAAAAATGTTTAATCCGGAGATCTCTACTTTCTACACATGGAAAAGAGAATTTATGTACACTGTACATCTAAAGTTTTCGTAACTGTATAATATTTGCATGATGATAATAATAATAATTAATAATAATAATAATAATAATAATAATAATAATATTAATGAACTGTAACGATAACTGTACACTCTCCTCTTCTTCAACAATTGGCTTTGCTTATTACTTTACTCGTTATTGTATCAGTTCTCTACTAGAATGGAGGGATTGTAGTCGTAATATTAGTATGGCTTTGTTGTAGTTGCGTTGACATACGAGATTTTCCGAGTGTTAGTGATTTTCGCAATTAGTCGCGCTCTCGCAACCTTGTCAGCGTATCGTAAATCGCTCTGTAGCACACGACGAATACACAATATAGAATCGATATTTTCACGTGAGATTTAACGAACTAATTCTTCCTCTACATTCGCTATCATATATCCTCACATTTGTTGCCAGAGACTTCAGACACTTCGATGATACTTTACTTAAATAATTACAAGTTACCGCAACAGAAGCAAGATATTGTCCGAATGTTTTTTCCTTTTCTTTTTTTTAGACCTGCTTTAAAAACAAATCAGCACGAGAATCTGAATGTTTTACATGTGCACGCGCGAGTGTATTGATATAGAGAATTGGTACTTCAGTTTGATGTCGACATTATGTACAGCATTATGTACCCGGTGTTGATCTTTTTCCAGAGATGAAGCGATAATTGCCATCAGTTGCAACAATCATTATCTATGATTGCCCAATTATAGACAAGAGTTTAGCTCTTTAATAAATGCTGAAAAAATATGTATCCTAAAAAGATTTGAACGTCACAAATTAACCGTAGACAATAATCCTTCCGCGAGAAATTTTCAGCTTAGGTTACGACGAATGCTGATTATACGCTATCACAGGAAATCGATCAGATATTCATTTAACATACGACCAATTATAACAGCATCATACAACGAATGGTGAACAAAAGCAAAACGTCATCAAAGTAATATCCATCGACAGTTTTCAACCGTAAGATCTTTCATGTGTTGCCTACAAGGTTCTCTCATTGTTAATCGTTAGCAGATCTAATATTTCTTTGTGTACAGCATTTCTGGGTTTATGTGAGAGTGCATGTAGAGTAACTAGCAAAATATCAGAGTTGAAACCGATGTGTGTATGTGTTTGGGTGTGTGTGTGTGTGTGTGTAATCAAACAAATTTAGATTCAAACTCTTCCAAAGGAGGTACGAAGAGAACTTGGAGCGATAAATGCAGAAAAAAACACTCACTGATATTTAGGCCTGTGAGCAAATTTTACAATTTCGCGATTTACGCACTATCTAAATTTCTTTCTCGTATATATCGATTAGATTAGTTTGCGTGATATTACAGCAATATTTTTGTTTCAAAATGAAAACTTTTACTTTTCAAAAAATAATCAAAGATTATTATATTTCAATATTAATGGATGATTTATTTTTCAACTGTCTTTTGTATGTTTGTTATACGATATATATGCCATAAATATCGACTACTAAAGAGCTGTGTAATTAACACACGAATAATTCCATTAAAAATCAACAGAATTATGTGTGTGTGTGTGTGTGTACATTGTATCGCGTGTGCGTGAAAGGTAACGATAATTATACTCAATTACGCTAATTTCTTTTCGTAGTAGTACAATAATAATCGTTATTGCATAAACCTAGCATTGAGTTTGTAATTAGCGAGAACTCGTCTTTCCAGAGAATGAGATTACAAATTGTGCAATTAATAACACAGCCGGTGTCATATTAATGCACATACATCTCCAACGTATCGAAATGAGGTGAGAATAAATAAATAAATAGTAGAGATTTCTGCGGTGACAAGATGTTACGTTCTGCACAACGTGGTAACAAACCGAAAAGGTACATTAAAATTATATATTCCCTCTCACGGCTCTCCGGTGTATGCGACATCCAAGAAATGAATTGAAGCGACTCATCGTGAAATGCAGAGACATAACAAAGAGGACTGCCCCAAGCAGCAAAGTCATTAATTTTTACACGAAATAATCCTACGTCTATAGAGATAAAAAAAGGACAGCTCTGCCTGAGCGAAGAGAAGGCGATGGCTGCGTAGTTAAAAAGGAAAAAAAAAAAAAAAAAAATCAATATATAAAATCTTCTCGTCGAGAATCTTTCTGTTTTAAAAAATTTATAGGAACGTACAACTCTCTTGTATCTTTACATCGTAGATAAATTAATGAT
The DNA here is from genome assembly GCF_003227715.2 of Harpegnathos saltator. Taxonomy (NCBI): domain Eukaryota; kingdom Metazoa; phylum Arthropoda; class Insecta; order Hymenoptera; family Formicidae; genus Harpegnathos; species Harpegnathos saltator. Next base: position 409,422 of record NW_020229935.1, read on the forward strand.
TGCCACGCTCGCTCATTGAGTTACAAGATATGTCAAGGGCGTCGTCTTTTAATCGTCTCGTCAACGTACATTCGTCTAACATTCTAGTGTTATCATAATTACTGAATTTCTGCGACAATGTACCTGACAGATTAATACCATCCGCTGTTAATAAACTGGTACTATCCAGCCTTTTGTGATTCTCCATATTCTCGTTACCGTTCTTCTCCGACTTATCAGATCTTAATGTATTATTTAAACTATGATCGAATTTCTTGAGATCATTTTGGATACTCCTAATAGTATCGGCATTGTTTTCGTATGATCGCAACAAGTTGTTTTCGTTTTCGTACCTACGATTGATAGAGTCAGAATCAAGATACTTCCTGAATGTATCGTCGTATCTCTGGCTGTCGACGATTTTCTTCGAATATCCCGTATCGTAATGTTCCGTCTCTATGCCTCGTTGATTTAGACCGTCCATCTCGTATGACCGCTTCGTTAACTGATTATCGAATCCTGCTCTACTAGCTAAGTGGAGGTAGTTGTCATCACCAATGGGAGCTTGTCTGCAAGGACAAAACATCACAAATATTTCATACGTGCGAATAATAAGAAAATTAAAAGCCGCTGATAAACCGCTGAGCTCAACACCGACGGAAACAGGACAAAGCTAACAAGAATGTACGAAGTATATTTGTCGACAGAATAACATCTTGCAAATTTGTACGCGCTTTACACATGTCCTGAAGCACAAGTTCTACGTACTTGCTGCCATATTTGGTGTCGCGTGCCAGTCTTCTCAAGTAGGCTCTGTGTTCGTGCTCCAACGCGTACGCGGCTTCTCTTAATGCGTTTAAAGTCTTGAAACAAGAAGGTACATCTTCGATAGGCGAACCTCCGTCAGGTATAACACACATATCACTAGCACCATAAACCGCCTGGCATTCACATGCACTCATCAATGTCTCAAGGCGCGGCATATTAGTGAAGATTAACGAGTGTATCCTCTGCAAGTCGCGATCCGGATCCAGGACCATTCGTAACCCAGCTTCTACGCCCGGTGATACCTCACTGCACCCTGGTGCAATCTCAGCAACTGCCCGGCAACTAAATATTTACGGAGACTTCGATTAGACTAGAAACAATTGTTACTACTTCCGATCTCTCCCGTACACTCTTTACACAATCACTCACCAAAGCCAGTGACCATTAATGTACGCGCTTGGGTGGTACTTTTCCAAGCGGTTGCTGTTGGTTTGACAGATTTTCGTAAGAATGTCGATCCATTCCTTCTCCTCCACACAATTGCCAGCCTGAACGTACAATGCTCTTTGTGGTTGAACAATTTGGAACATATTCTTCATCTTGAAGGAATCCTCGTGAAGTCTTTCCACCGCTAAAATTTCCTCTAGTGGTATCTTACACAAAGGTTCTTTACCTGCGAGTCGCAAATTGCGTGTTTCATAAACGTTTATCCCCTTGAGAGAGAAAGAGAGAGAGAAAATACATCACATATGGCGCGAAGAATGTTTACCTTTCGTTTTAGAATACGTCAGATCTTGTGTAGTGAGTCTAAAATATCTCTGCTTGAAATTCTTGCGACCGAATCGCTTTCTACCTTGTGCCCTCTTAATCATTACTCTGCAAAGAGAGAATAGTAGCAATTAATAATCTTTGGAGGGAAAGATTGTACGTCAACAGACAGATGCGAGTTTGATTCTTTATCACCAACCTCTTATCGCAATCAGCGGTATGCATAAAGAGAAAGTATATTCTATTAGAAATACATAAGATTTGTTTAATAATTTGTATAACATTATGTAATTTTAGTATTATATCCTTAAACACCGGATGAAAACGAAACAATTTTCCCGCATAATTAATTTAAACAGGTACTAGGTAAAAAGATCCGAAAGTGTCGACTCTGATGTTACGATTTTTCATGTATCATTGAGTGAGTGAACGTAACGAAACGAAAGTGAAAGAAACGGGGGAATAAACGTACCCTTCTTTGAGTACCACTGGTTGCTCCTGCAACATCGTTGGTCGTTGCCGCGTGACACCGCTACTGTTACTACTGGTTGATATTAACTCCAGAAATTGCTTAACAGCTTGAATATGTTTCTCAGTGTAAAATTCTCTGCAAAAGATAATTACATACGTGACAAAAACCACTGCGTTTGCAGTTTAAATTCCCCTCAACTCTCCAAAAGTTCTCTCGAGCTTTACCTATACACGCACTCCATGTACTCTTCTTTGCAAACGCTACCCGCGCCTCCTCTACAAGACACCAAGTTCCCAAGGCTCTGAATTGTTTTAGATATTAGTGTTAATGTTCTATTAGTTTGCGAATCCTGCGATAACAGACACAATGCCACATGTAAATTCAAAAACGGAAAGAAACGTCATGTAAACAGTGCGTTCTTTATACATACCACTCTTGCTCGATTACTCACAATTTGTTCAGTAGTAATATCAAATAATCTTGGACCCAATATCGCAGGAGCGAAAAATCGTAGAAAAATAAATCCGCTGATCACCGAGTACCTCACCTCCTTGTTCTTCGGAAAGTGAGTCGCGGCGAGTTCTCTTAAGCACCAGAACATTTCGCACATCAAAGGCGGACATCTTACTCCCGACGTTGTTATGGCCGTAAATACTCTCTCAACGTATTCCTGTTGTCGGAGAAAAGACACAGCTATCTCAGTATGCTCGCGGTTACCATGCCGCTTTGAAAAATGACAAGACATTTACAGTATCGATACCTTTAAATTCGTCAAGTTCGTCTCGATGGTATTGCCATCCTTCACCCGAGTCGGGTCTATTTCGCATGGCCTCTTTTCGAGGAAGACTTGTTCCATTGCAGGTCTAAGAGTACTATGCAGGTAATGAAGACCCGCTAATCTCATGCCTTCGTCCATCATTTTGCTCACTAATGTATTACCACGAAAAATTGTTGTTGGGTCACTGAAAGAAGAAGAAGAGATGGAAATTGACTCGCCTCGTAATCACCGTCGAGACCCGCGTGTCCAAGTTAAAGCAAACACCGTCTCGTTACTTACGTCAATTTAGAAATCTCATGACTAGCAAGCGCTCGCATTACAGACACCAGTTGTCCATGATGCACCAATACTCTAACTAACGGTTGCGCAGCTTCCATTTTACTAGCTACAATTTCACCCAGTATGTAAACAGCCGACGATGTTATGGGCTGAATGTTGACACTCTGCAGCAGTAGAATCCTGAGTCTGTCATACTTTTCAGATGGAAAGACATGATCAGCTGTATAGTGTATCTTCAAACGTAACGATCCCAAACCCGGTAATGTACCAGGTGGTGTTGAATTGCTTGAAATTTTACTTGGACGATGTTTCGCTGCTCTGGGTTGTAAAAAATACCTGTGCACACAAACACCGTGATATAGCGCGTGTAAAATCAAGACGCTTGGATTCACGATTAAGGAAAGCTCTCAAGCTCATCATTGGTCTTCCTTGGTGGTGTTTCGAAAGTACGCAAGTTGTCCGGATGATTCACGATATAATGAAAAATTCAGAGGCAACAGAAGAGCGTACCATGCGGTTGTTGTACTGGTTGGTTGCCTTTGTAACCCTCTCAGGGTAACCCGTACTTCACCGAGAAATACCGATTGCTCTCCCATACCGGGAGATGCGTGCCACAGACCAACAACCACTTCTCCAACCTCGGCTCCTTCGATAGAATAATGAGAGACATCCTTGTCCTTGGTCTCTGTCAACTCCGGCTGGTACAACAGCGAGAAAAAACGTTTACGTATGCTCTGCGTATGAAAGAAAAAGGTAAAAGTCGTGTGTACGCTTACCTCAAACACGAACGTTTCGTTAAACTGTGGTGACGACGTCTTCTTTTTAACTTTTGTGCGTTTTGATATTTGCTTACCATTGCTATAGATGACTGTAACAGTTGCAAAGGGATCACAGCTACCATTTTTAATGGTTAGTTCACTACATTCTATTATTCTGCAATGTATAAAAAATGTTGTCAGAATGTAATATTGTCTTCTAATCTTACACGCATACAGATTGAATATACATGGGAATACCAATCTCATTGTTGCTTACCTTACTGTAAGTTTAGGCTGAGCATGTTCTACTTGAGGTTGCAAAGCTAGTTCCAAATGTGCTTTGCCTTGGACTTCAGAATCAGCGTCAACTGGCTTCAAAGGAAACCAATGCTCTTTGTTATGATATGTTGCTAAATCCTCTCTCTTTATTGCTACCTTCCCCAAAATCTTATCCTGCTTTAAATGTCTATCCCGATCGTACACGTAAATGCCAAGGTAACGAAATTTTCTGGGTACTTCAAACTGAAACTCCTCTCCAAAGAATGGGCTGTACAGGAGTGAGAGAGAGAGAGAGAGAGATGCAAAAAATTTACTCACAAAATTTCACCTCACAAGGCTGGCATAAATTCTACGAGAGAAAGAAACTTACTTGAGGGTTCTCTCCATAGTCGTCGTTCTGAATATTTCCTCCTGGTCAAGCGACAACGCACAGTATACATCTCGTGTACCTGGAGATCCATGACTCCGACTCTGAAGGTTTTTTGCTTCTCCTGCAAATGACCAGTATCATGTAATCGCGGATATTGATGAAGAAAATAATTTTGTGATGTCATGTCACAAGAGGCACTTTAAGGTGAGTCAGGACGAAGGACAAAAATCATCATACATCCCCATATTCTTCCAATTTGCAAAAAAAAGAAAGAAAAAACTGCCGTCTCATGTGGCATCAGAGAAAGTCCATCAAAATAGAGAACAGACGTCATCAATCTTGTATCAATCAATGGCTGCCATTTTTAGCATACATTAGGTAACTTGAATGGAATCACTCCTCACTGAGTCATTGATTGCCAATACCGATTATTGTTATGCAAGACAATACAACTTCATTCATTCTATATCTATTAATTAGTCATTGCATCTTGGCTGCACTCGACACTGTTCACCCCGACCCTCAGCAGCGAGCTGACTCTTTTGCCGTTCTCCATAAATTGTCTCAGGACGGTCTCCCGAATCCACCTACCAATCTATCCCGAGCAGTGAAAGTCGAGACTCTCGCGCGTCGTTAGCGTTAATTAAACAAGCATTATTTACGAGCCAACTGGGATCGTTCCACGCGAGATGGAACGGAAACGAGAATTGTTCGCCGGACACGAGATTCGCGTGGTAATTTCGCAGACGCGGGGAGCGCGTTAACGAGCACACCGAAGGAGAGCACTCTTTCTCGGCGATGAGATTCGGGCCGATTCTCGGATCGTCGTCGTCGTCGTCGTCGTCGTCGTCATCATCGTCATCGTCGTCGTCGTCGTCGTCGTCGGCGCAGCGCGAAACGCGCGACTCACGTCGGGCCCCCGGGTGCGAGATAAGATCCGTACGTGCGCGCGTCCGGTGCGAGCCGTTTCGGGATTTTCGCTGCACATCCGCTCGCGATCGCAATTTTCTCACCGTCCGGTCCGTACGACCGTCGTCGCGGCAAACACGCGCAAGCACGCACGCACGCACACATTTCTCCACGCACGGACCTCTGCGCGCACACACACACACACACACGCACACGCACGCACGCACGTATACACACGTAGGAGGACAACGACGCGTGGGAGTCGAGAATGTACGCGTCGATCACTGGGCCGAATTTCGCACGGGGAAAAAACGACGACGACGGGGCCGACGTCGATCGGCCGATCGCCGCGGGTCGCGCCGACACGCTCGTCGTCGCGTACGCGCGACCACGACGGACGGGCGTCGTTCGCGGGGCCCCGTTTCCGCGGAGCGCAGGAAAGGTGGACACGATCGTGGGAGTCGAATTAGGTGACATCCTGAGAGCGCGCACGGGCGAGACCCGCTCTCTCGCGCGATCGCGTCCCGGCGCGTGTTCCCGCGGGATCCGCTGCGACGGCGAACGCGTCACACGCACACGCATCGGCCGCGGCGGTGCCGCACGCGTAAATCTCCCTACCGATTTTGATCTTTAGCCTCTCTTCAACGCGGACTAGGCGCGTCTCCTCGGCCATGTTACCTCCATGACACTACTGAGTGACTACACGAACGAAACGCAGGCGGTTCGTTCATTCTGTGAATGGGTCTGAAGCAGGAGCGTAGCGCCGCCAGCGGGCGCCCCCGCCGCCGCCGCCCCGCCCCCCCGCTCGCCTACGCTCGTCGGCGCGCTCGACGCGTCCGCGGGATCCCCTCCTATTATCACGCGATGCTGCTACTTCCTCCTTACGTCTGTCTTACTGAGCGACGCGGCGGCGATTTGCAGATGAAAATTTGCAGGGTAAAGGAGGAGGCGGCGACGGCGGAGAAAATCGCGCCGCGCGTCAGCGGGCGCGATTTTCGGACGCGGATTTTTTCCCGAGGGACGCGAGCAGTTTGGCGAGTCGCGAAGGAGGAGTCGTGCACGAGACGGGATGCACTCGAGGCTCTCGTATGCGTGCGTGCATGTGTGTGTGTGTGTGTTACTTTCGATCTCATTGAGGGAGCTCGATATTCGGCGCGGCTCGATTGTCAGAATGAAGAGTGCCGGCAGATTCCTCGATAATCCGGCGGTGCTGATAACACTGATGTAACCGACAGACGCAACGCTCGCGTTCGCTCGCGTGGACGATAAGCGAGGCTGGTCAATGAATCCGCTCTCGTCAATAAGCTCTTACGTCTCTGATAAGAACGCGCGATATTTCGCGATCGCGCGGATCGCGCCGCGCCGCGGCTAGGGGGAGGGGGGCGGTCGCGGCGTCTCTCTTCATTTCGGGGATGAGGTAATTCGGGGAAAAGGCACAACTCCCCCCCCGGGTAATAACGCGGTGTCATCGATCAGCAAAAATCAAAGTGGTCGTCGCGCGGAACAGCCGCGCCGCTCGGCTACGAGAGAGATCTCCTTCTCATTCTTCGGATTCACGCGCGGCTCGACGACGGCTCCCTTCGTCGTCGGCGCAGCCCTGACACACGTTCGGCCCGCGTTATCGGCGAGTTAACATCGGACGCAGGCGCGACGGCCGCCGGACGAGAGTCGACGCTCGTCCATTCATTTCCTCGGCACGGGCTCGCCCGCGCTGGATGGATCATCCGCGTGCCTGTGGCACGACGGCCGGCCGCTACGGGGTTGACATATACCCGGTGTCCGCATAATACAAACGCGCGTCACGCTTTTCTCTCTCTCTCTCTCTCTCTCTTTCTCTCTCTCTCTCTCTCTCTCTCTCCGCTCTCGGCGTGTACGCGCCATATACGCGCGCACTTACACACGTGCGCAGGGTTAAACCACCGCTCGCGCGGCCACCCCTTCGCCCCCTGCCCCCTCTCCCCGCCGCCGCGCTCTCCGTTTTTCTATGGCTCTCTCTCTCTCTCTCTCTCTCTCTCTCTCTCTTTCTTTCGCTCTCGCACGGTCTTTCCGTCTCTCTTTCGATGCTGCTGCCTGCGCTTGTATTCCCTTCTTATCTCGGTGCGTTAAGTCCGTCTGCCTGCCTGCCTGCCTGCCTGCTCGTGCACGGAGCTCGGCGAGCAGACAAGCGTGTGTGTGTTCGTTGGTGTGCCACGCCGCTCTGTGTGTGTTGGTTCACGTTGGTTAACCGTGCTCGCGTGTGTAAGTGGTGAGCCACTTCCTGATGGCGCAATGGCCCGCTTCCTCTCCCTCTTCGCTTCTCCTCGCTCTTCGCGCAGCTCCATGAGCCGCGTCGTTCTCTCTCGCTCTCTCCCTCTCACTCTCTCTCTCTCTCTCTCTCGTTCTCTCGCTTCTCTCTCTCTCTCTCTCTCTCTCTCTCTCTCTCTCGTTTCTCTTTCCGTCCGCCTCTCTCGCTGTCGCTCGTCCTCTCTTCTTCACTTTCTCTCTTCCCCCCCGGAGCTTTTTACTCCCTTGCTCGCCCTAGTGATTGATACAACTGCCGGGGAAATCAGAGGGAGTGAAAAGGCGCGAGGGGGAAAATTGAAAATCCGTCGCGCAAGATCGCGCGCGCGGTGGATCCGCGAGAGGGCCGAGTCCCTCCGAGCTGGGACGTGATCGCGAGGGACCTTCTTCCGCCGCGCTCTCGGCTCCCCGCGGGATCTCGCCGATGCGACAGGATGGCGCGCGTCCGGGATCAAAGGTGCGACGCGCGATCCGAGAGCCGAGAGCGATTTGAAGAAGAGCGCCGCGTCAGGTGTCCGAGCGCGTTCGGGGATTTTCGCGGAGCCGAGTGAAGCGTGACTCGGCGAGATTCCCACAATCTAGGCTACTGGTCCGTCGTGCGCGCGGAGAAAAATGAGAGTACCTCGGGAGCGAAGCGGGAGGAGTCGTGCGTCGTTGAGAAACGCAGGAAAGAGAGAGGACGAGAGAGAGAGAGAGAGAGAGAGAGAGGGAGAGAGAGAGAACTCGTCGCCTGTGTGAACTTGCTGCGGATTTTGCCGCGCGCACCTTTCCCCTTTGTTGCTCCGCGACGAAGAACAAGCACAAGGTTACACGCGCTGCTCCTCGCGCTCGAGTTCGACGGGGGCGAGCGTCGGTCCGTTGATCCTGCGAGCCAGGACGACGAGGGACGCCGCGCCGCGGCGAGGAGGTTCGCTGGTCGAAGGGCCGCGCGTCGATTTTTCGGGCTCGCGAGACTCATCTCCGATCGGCTCTCAGCGTCAATTACCGCTCAGCAGGCGACTGGCCAGGCTCGCGAGGACTTTCACGAGGATTTCCCACGTGGACGCGGCGCTCGCGTAATTAGCTAGGAAATCGAGACCGCTCGTTCCTCGCGAAAAGCCGAGGAGGTAAATGACGGGCTTTCGCTTGCGCGTCGCGCGAGCGCTCGCGCTCGCGTCCGCGTGCGCGTGGATTCCCACGCGGATCAGCTCGAGAGTGATGCAATCCGGCTCCTGGTGCGATACACCCCGCCGCGTCGTCCCTGCGAAATCAATTCCGACGAGTCGCGCGCGTCATTGCGAGTTACGCTCTCGAGATCGGTCGATATCGAGACTCGCCCCGTCCGCCGCGATCGGGCTCTCTCTCTCTCTCTCTCTCTCTCTCTCTCTCTCCGGCTTGCTGGATTCCCGACGCCTCTTATCGCCGGAAGCGGGACGTCTTGGGTAAATCCTCGCGCGCCGCCCGTTATCTTCGAATATCACTTACGTCCGAGCGATAACGGCGCGTCCTTCGCGTAACACTTCCGCTCCGCGACGACGAAGCCGTCGTTACATGTGCGCTCTCGCTGCACTCGGGGAGAGCCGCCTCGCGGGACGATTAAGGGTACGTCGATCGACAGAAGGACGCTTCGCGGCTGTAAAAAGCAAAGCACATGTGATGAAGGGCGGGGGGGAGGAATCGGGAGATAAAAATAGACGAGAAACAGACGAGACGTGTCGTCGAGCTGTACAATGCCGAGTCGCCGTCGGCTGATCGACCGTCGCTCCGCGCTACGAGAGCGAGAGAGCGAGAGAGAGCGAGAGAGAGAGAGAGAGAGAGAGAGAGAATCGCGCGAAATGCAAGCGATAATTGCGCATAAATGCGACGTGCGGCCGACGTGGAGCATTGCATTAGCACGGCGGTGAACGATCGAAGACTGCTCGGGTTGCCGGCTCGATCGAGCGCGAGCTCGAGCGAGGAGCGCGTGAATGGAAGCGGGCGGAGCAGTTAGAAGGAAAAAATATGAATGAAGTCGTGGTAGTGACAGTCTCGCGTGTACGCTTTGCGTTTGCTGCGCATGCGTGCCGCGACGTAACGCACGTAAGCACGTGCATCGGCCCGTTCGTGCCATTGAGCGTGAACAGAGCGTAGAATGCTCCTATGCAGGGGGACGCGATCGGCGCCGAAGGTGAAGATCGATGCGCCGAAGATCGTGCACGTGCGCGACGTGGTGCGCGGCGAGAGTGCGAGAGAATGTCCTTTCTCTCTCTTTCTCTCTCTCTCTCTCTCTCTCTCTCTCTCTCTCTCTCTCTCTCTCGTTGGCCGCGAATTCGCGCGCACGTGAGCCGACGAGTACGAGCCGCGCTTCGTTGGCGGCGGGCTCGGCCGAATGTTGTCCGGCCTATTCCTCGCTTGTTCTTGCCTCCTCCTCCTCTTCCTCCTCCTCCTCCTCTTCCTGCTGCTGCTCCTCGTCCCGCTCGTAGCAGCGAGCGTTTTATGTCTCTCGCCACGTTGACGCTCCTGGGAAAGTGGGTCCGCCCGCTCTCGGTGCTCTCTCTCTTTCTCTCTCTCTCTCTCTCTCTCTCTCTCTCTCTCCTTCGCTCTCGTCGCGCTCGATAAATTTCGAACAATCTAGCGCTGCCCGGCCCATCTGCAAACAGAGATGGCGATCTTATTAATAAGTGTATTCCGAGAGGCGCGAGGTCGCGATAACGAGCGAGTCAGCACGGCGAGCGACGAGGATGACAAGCGGCGAGAGCGCCTCCCGCGTTATCCTTCCTGTGAATGACCAGCTGATACACGCTTTGCGTTTCTCACGTGAGTCGCGATCGCTCCGCAGCCGCATCTGCACCGTACCAAGCGAGAGAGAGAGAGAGAGAGAGAGAGGCGAGTGACTCTCCGATGACTCGCAGGGAATCGCACGCGGTGCGAATACATTCGCGCTTTGTGAGCGAAAGAGCGAGAGGCGGAGAGAAGATGACGAAGTGCTCTCTTTCTCTCTCTCTCTCTCTCTCTTATATCTATGTACTTGCGTCATAAATAATTTGCGTTACTTTGCGTTACTCTTAAAATTTTGCGCTCTTTCTTTCGCGTCTTTTGCGATTCTCTATTTTACATATCTATATTTTTATCTTGAAAGGACAGGTTTCTCACTATGGCTCTTTCGTATTATTTTGTATTATTATATTTTTAAATTTTCTTACATTATCACACAAGTTCCGCACTGCAGTCTACGCTTACTAGAATTCTCAGGGGGGCTCAGGGGGTTGTTCCAACTTCTTGCTGATGGTTAAATCATATGTCTGTCTTTGTCTAAGTTGAATGAAAAACAAAGACAGACATATGATTTAACTATCAGTTAACTTACCGAAGAATTGGAATAACCATGTCAATTTAAGCTATTAATAAATTATCTATCTATCTATCTATCTATCTATCTATCTATCTATTAGAGATGTGCGAATCAAGAATTTTTATGTCGAATCGAATCGAATCGAATCTATGAAATTTCACTCAAATTCGAATCGAATCGAATCATTAAAAAATTTAACATGACTATTAAACATGCAAATAATGATGGAAAATTTTAATATGAAAGGGAATATTGATATTGTAATATCATCTTAAAGTAAAATATATATTTAAATATTTAAAGTAATTTAAAATTAAGTTACTAATTATAAGTTAAGTTAATTACAAGTTAAGGGTTCAAATATACTGGCCCAGATGGCCCGTTTTCTAGCTGATGCATGCAAATGATAATATATTTGATTCCTATTCGAATTATTCGGATTCGAATCATACACAATTAAAAACGTTTCGTACTTTTGTTAAAATTTTTTGTGTGTAGAAAGTTTTGTGTTAAATTTTTTACACAGTCGTGCGTTAATTTAATATCGTTGTTGTGTTACTTAGACTTTCTTGTGTTAAATTAAGATTAACTATTTTCAAATGTTAAAATAACACAATTTATATGTAAATGCATGAATTCTTGTTGTGACATATTTTATATGTTAAAGTCAACACCTAAAATGTGTTAATTTCTTCATTATAACAGTTATCATGTGTTATATTATATAAAGATTGGATTTTTAACACATAGATTATGTCAATCTAACATTTTCATTTCACCAGATCATAGATCATTACTTTTCCCAAATGTTGAAATAACATTCATTATATGTCAATTTTACACAAACTGTGATCTTCTTGACGATATTCGAATGTTAAATTTTTGTCTTAATTTTTTACATATTATGCGTGTTACTTTTTAACATATTTGCTGTATATTAAATTAACATATAAATGAGAGTGGATGATTTGAGACACATGAAATATGTTGAATTTAATACATCATTTCTTACAGTATAGGGATTCGGATTCGGATCGAATCGAATTGCATTAGATTCGATTCGAATTCGAATAGTTCGCACATCTCTACTATCTATCTACCTATCTATCTATCTACTAGAGATGTGCGAATCAAGAATTTCTATGTTGAATCGAATCGAATCGAATTTATAAAATTTCACTCGGATTCGAATCGAATCGAATTTATAAAATTTCACTCGGATTCGAATCGAATCGAATAAAATCGAATCGAATCATTAAAAAATTTAACTTGACCATTAAACATGCAAATAATGATGGGAAATTTTAATATGACAGGGAATATTAATATCATCTTAAAGTAAAATATATATTTAAATATTTAAAGTAATTTATAATTAAGTTATTAATTATAAGTTAAGTTAATTACAAGTTAAAGGTTCAAACATACAGATACAGATGGCCCGTTTTGTAGCTGATGCACGCAAACGATAATGTATTTGATTCCTATTCGAATTATTCGGATTCGAATCATAGGGATTCGAATTCGAATAGTTCGCACATCTCTACTATCTCTCTCTCTCTCTCTCTCTCTTTCTTTCTCTCTCTCTCTCTCTGTCTCTCTGTCTGCGAAGAAAAGTGAGCGCTCGATGCAGCATTGTGCGCCGTAAATGTGACGCCGCGCGCTACCGGATGTAGGGAACTAGGATTCGGGCCAGGCGGCGAGGCCGCACGCGGCCGCGGCGAGACTTCGGCAGGAATTCGTCCCTCGATGTTCAGCCCGGGTTGAACCGGTAGCAGCACGCGGTAAACAAGGGAGATCCGCGTTGCGCAGCATTGTGCGCGCTGCAATCCACCCGGCGCGCTTCGCACGTGGCCGCTGCCTCGGCCATTGTGTCACTACAAAGGAACGTCACCCGGAAAAAGCTCGAGTCGAAGAGAGAGGACTTTTCTGCAAAGTAGAGCATACATATGTCTGTGTGTGTGTGTGTGTATACGCGCGCGCGCGCGATATGCGGTCGAAGGAGGAAGAAGCGAGCGAGCGAGCGAGCGCATGTGATGTACGCGTCGCGAGCAACGACAAAACTCTCTCGCACGTACTCGCGCTCGCGCGGGTATTGAGTGCACTTCGCGCTCGTTACAACGCCGGATCCTCGTAGACGTGCGAACGTCACGGAAATTGAGCGCGACCAATGCGCGGCCTTTCCCACGATTGAGGTGGATCGTTATCCGGAGCGATGAGATTACGCCGCCGTGCGCGGTGCGGGCTCTCTCGTGAAAAACGTAATTACATCGCAATTACATTATGCGGCGTAAACACTTCGGTAAACAAAGGCGCGCTCCTCCTCTGCCCTCTCTCCCTCCCCGCCCCGCCGAACGAAGCGAATCTCACTCGCTGTGCGAGGATCTCTCGCTCTCTCTCTCTCTCTCGCTCGCTCTCGCTCGCGGTCGATCGCAGCCTCCTCTTCTGGACGCGTATCAAACGCTAAATACGCTCTTCTGATTCCCTCACGTCGAGTTGCGACGTTGCGGGTGTGAGGGAAAAACGGAGCTTGGGAGCGAAAGGGCGTGCTTGACTTTCGCTCGGTGCGGCCAGGATAGAGTTCCGGATCGTTCCTTCGACGAGCCTTCGTCTGGGTACGACGTTTTAGCCCGACGGTGACGCCAAGCGCCTCCCGGACGAGCTCGTGTAATTGTCCCGCTCGAAATGACGCATGAAAAGCGCGTGAAAGGTGACAAGAAAGAGAACGTGGAGTCTTACGTGGCTTGATGGACTTTAACCTTTGAAGACTAGCATGGATGAAATTTCACTCTATGCGAATTTTCTATATTATTAAGAAAACGTAACTGCACAGACAATGTAAGTTTTGTAGATGTTTAGCTACATACAGCACAGAAAGTTGCGGCAACATTGCTGCAACGTTGCAGCAATATTGCGGCAGCGTTGCTGCAGCTTTTGTGCTGTGTGAATATTCACATCGTCAGCAGTAACAATACTATATAATAAAACAGGTGAATTCCCGCACATACTTTGCTGCAAACAATAACGAGAAAAGTTAGCTTGGGCTGACAATTGACGGTAGCTTCTAGGGATTAAATCAACCCTTTTTCTAATATCCTTTGGAATGGACGCACGTTCAGTCAGAATCGTAACGTTGATTCGACGTTGAAATAGTCGATGAACCGTTGAATCGACGTTAATTCAACCCTCTCATCGCTGAGTCAACATTGCGGTTCTGACTGGGCGGTGTTACTCGAACACAAAATGCGGCGTGTTGTGACAACGTTGTGCTCGGATGATCTTTAACATTTCGCACTCGGAGCCATCTCGCGGGTTACGAGACGTACCTATCAACAGCCCGGCGGCACCTTTTTAGGAAAATGTGCAAACAGGAATCGCGTCATATTAAACAGTGTAATTTTGTAAGCAAATAATTTATCGTAATGATGATCTGGTTGGTTTGTACGAATCTTTAGACATTGAAGAACATATTTGTGACAAAAAGATTCAAATTTCGCATCTTATATTTTTCTAACGTGTGGTAACATACACCGATAACAGTCACCGATATGCATTGCAGGTTCGCTTTGCCATTGTTCTGTAAACTAAACAAATAGGTGAGAAATTTCTAACTGTAAATTACGAAATGACAAAATGAAATTTATCAAAAGAATATTACATCTCCAATTTTACTTTTCTGACTTGGTAACGATCTGCGCCGCTCGATACTTCAATACTTCAATATGATCAGCTTTGAAAGTTTCTTTCTCTTAGGCTACAGTCTAAGGCTTGCTTGTTTATCTTCTCAAGTTGGCACTGTATCGTACGGTATATCACTGAAAAAGCATATTTTTTAAACATTAGCGCTCGCACAAGTTTATTTCGTATAATCACTAATAAAGTCTTCGTGTCCCCTGCAAGGGGACATCCGAATGCGCAAAGGCTTAAATTAGCTACGCGAGATGAAATGTGCAAATTCTCCTCGGCAGCTCGTCCTGATTACGGATGAACAATGACAACCCGGCAATCTCACTCCCAAACGTCTACGACACAAGAGAAACATTTCAATACTTTACACGTTTGCGCCCGCCCGTCCTAACAATAGCGCAAAGATCTCGCCGTAAGAATTCCGACAACACCTTCTTCGGCTTAAAATCGTCGGCGGACGAGAGTGACACGTATACCTGCGCGCGCGTCGTCCAACAAGACAAAAATAAGTCGCTGCCAGAGCTGTATCTCGACGACCATCTATACAATTTTAGATGCAGATAACAGCGAGCGGTAGTCACCGTCGCGGTCAAGTACCGCGACGGACGTCTGCGAGCAGCCGGGGAGGCTGCTGTTCGCGAAAAGGTGCGTTGTTCCACCTCATGTCGACTTGTGTTTGCGCGCTCCACATCGCGCCCTTCCTCCCCCCCTCCGCCTCTTCGCGAAGGACGGGATCCCGTCTTCCTTGCCTCGGCCGGATTTTGCTCCACCAGCAGAGCGCGGCTCTCCGCTCGACCTTCCTGACTCCGGTCCCCACACGCGGCCGGCCAGCCTGCCGCGTCTAACGGGCTTCCGGATGTGGCCTGATCTCTATTCCCGGTTTTGTTCGATGCTTAAATTCTAAATATAAAGCCGCCGCCGAACGCGCTCGCCCTCACCGACGTCACGCACACGCAGGCCTCGCGCTTGGTCCACCCGGCGCAGCACATAACGCTTGGCTCGGCTCGCCGTCGGCCGCGGCGGCCGGAAGCGATTCCGTCGATTCGAGCCAATTTTTCCGCTTACCTGTTCACACACGCGCGCCGAAGCGGAAGCGATACCCCGGCGCGGCGCGGCATCGCGTAGGTGTGCGAGCGAGCGATCTGTCACCTTGCACGGCGCGTGTCGGTGTCTCTGTATGCGATCCGTATCCTGTGTCAGCAACGATCTCGCCGTCTCTGTTCTTCTTGCTGCTTCCTACGCGGGACAGTCGCGCGGCGAGTCGCTCGTCCATGCGATCCTGTAAAATCGAAGCGCGCGTTAGCGCTCTCGGAAATGCTAAGGCGGGCCGCGGCGGCGGCGGCGGCGGCGGCGATTTCACGGTCGCTCGTTCTTTCGGTACACGGTATATTTAGCGCGCTTCCTTTTTCCCACGCTGTCCCGAAAGGAGCGAGACACAGCGAGGCGGCGTGAATTTCAATCGCGGTCGCGGCCGAACGTGCGCGGAAAATTGAATTTGCGTCACACGCGCGCGCGCGCGCGCCGCGGAATTAACGGCGCGTCATACACGCGCGGAGAGATTCCTACGCGGACGTGAGCGACGTAATTAGAAGAAAAGCCCCGTCGTCGCAGACCACAGGCGGCGACGCATGTAGGAAGCGGTAGCAGACTTCCCTCGGCGGGGAGTCGAGAAGGGAGGAAGCCCATCCGTCCGGCGGAGGGGCTTTCACAAAACCCCATTCAGCGAACGAATGAATGAGGCAAAAAAGAGCCGCGACCGGTAATTTAATTATAATTAACCTCCGCCGATATATTACGTTATTATGATTCAATCGTGCCCTCGCGCGCGGCTTTCTTCCCGCCGCCGGACGAACGTCCGCGAGAGAAACGGTTGGCGCGTTGTGACGCAATCGCGAAAGAAATTGCTCGTCGTCGTCGTCGGGTCGCGCGCGTATTCCATCATTTCCGACAGGTAAACAATCGCGGCGCGAGCGCGGTTTCTAGATCGGAGGCAGAATACACGGTATTCTCACGGCGCGCGCGGCTGTAATTGATCGCTTTTCGCGGAAAAGCGAGCCGGCGAGTTTCCCAACCGCGCGATAACGAAGGGAAAAATTGCAAAACCGGGAGAAACTGTGAGAGAGATCGCGAACGGTATAAGCGGCGACCGCGGGACCCGGGGCGGGGGGCGGGGGGGGGACAAAGCGATAATTGTGCGTACTGCGTACGCGGACTGCGTGAATATCTAAGAATTGCGTAAGTAGGACGATCCTCCCGGCCCATTGTTTCTCTCCGCCGCCTCCGCCTCGAGCCGCGGCTGACTTTACCGTCGTCATTATCCGACCATCGGCGGCCGCGCCACAGAGATTATGATTATCGCGAATTTTCCCCTTTGTGCGCTCGCGATGGCTCTTGCGATAACGCAACGAGTAATTTAGCTATTTGAAGTTGCACTTGGCTCGTATAATTACAGCGCGCTCGATTCCTCGGGATTATTGGGCTCTCGCAGTCGCAGCTTTTGCATTTTCCGCCTTGCGCTTCTTCTTTTCATAGAATGGCGCATTTTACACATCTGGAATTTAATTTCTTTGAGAAATCATGGAAATTGGGAAATGGGGGAGACACGTAGGAAATGTGTATCACCTATCCGTATCCGTATCCGCGGTATTCTGATATTTCAGCCTGATGACAAGGAGCGGCGTGATCTGCTGTCAAAATTTGAAGGCTGGGAGTCATGTGGACGCATCAGATGAAAAGGTCTTATCTCTCATCGGTGAGTGCAAAGCGTGCGCGTTGAGGTTCGAGGGTAGTCCCAGAAGTACACCTGACCTAACAAAGAAAACACAAAAAGTTTGAGAAAAGATATCTTTATTTCTCTACATAGTCTCCTATTAGCTCAATACACTTTTCCCAATGATGTTCAAGAGCTTCGATACCCTGTTTATGGTGGGAATCGTCGAGCTCCTCAAAATAGCCATCAAGCCACCTTGGTCCATTGTTTGGACTGTTCCTTCGTCTCAGGTGTGAAGTGATGGACCCATGTTTCATCCATGGTTATGAATCCGGCTTTATTGCTGCGAAATTTCGCCAAACACTCGATTGAAACATTCTCACGACGCTGTTTTTGTTCCAATCGGCGGCACCCATCTTGCGCACAGCTTTCTCACGTCCAAATTTTCAGTCAATACGCGATGTACAGCACTTTTTGAAATGCCTAACCATGTCTGCTAACTCGCGCACTCTCAGTCGACGGTCATCCAATACCATTTTGTGGATTTTCTTCACCATTTCTGGCGTGGTCACCTCATTTGGTCGACCACTGCGAAGTTCGTCCTGGCAGCTCGTACGGCAGCTCGTTTAAACTCTGCCGCCCAATATTTTACTGTTGTAAACGAAGGAGCAGATTCCCCCAGAGTAGAATCTAGCTCCGCTTTCATATTGGTTGGACTGAGGCTTTTCAAATGAAAGTATTGTATCACATAACGATTCTTTCCATGTTTACAAATTCACCGAGAGCGTTCACTATTGATGGCTGCCAAACAGATACTAAACAACGTAGCGTCGTCAAACTTCAAACTTAAGCTTTATAAGGTTGGTACTTTCTACCATAGTCATTCTTTTCAAACAACAACCGCTATCTATACGTCAGGTCAGGTACTTCTGGGACTATCCTCCCAGAAATGTAACCCAGTAACCGGACGTTTAAGCGTGGATCGTCACAAAAAAATATAATATATAATATTAACAATAGTTTTGATAT
Organism: Harpegnathos saltator; assembly: GCF_003227715.2. Taxonomy (NCBI): domain Eukaryota; kingdom Metazoa; phylum Arthropoda; class Insecta; order Hymenoptera; family Formicidae; genus Harpegnathos; species Harpegnathos saltator. The sequence goes on from NW_020229935.1 coordinate 427,798, forward strand.
AAATATTTGCGTTCATCCGGAAACTACTTACGATTCCCTTAAGTAGAGAAAAATTATTTAAACCAATGTATACATCTATTATTAATGAAATACTGCAAGTGCGAGTAATGAAGCGCATTGATGTTATCACCATTGTGATACCGGATAGTTGAAGTAGATTATAGTCCACTGTTCAGGTATAGTTTGTCTCGGTGTCTGACCGCGATTCGAAAATTAGTATGCGCTAACGAGAGACAATATGCTATCTCTTAATGAATTTATTAACGATTGACCATTATTTTGCCAAATTGCTACAGGTGCGTACTTGTTTAATTAATTTTTATTTTAGTACAGGAGTGGGTATGTCTTTTTCCAACTAATCGTAAAAAATATTGGAGTGTTTTTACAATAATTATTACTTTCATTCATTATGGTTGAAACAAATGATAAATATTTTTTTTCAAAGTCGGGTCGGCGTCACTGGGACGTTTACCTGAAATGTCGATCGTCCTCGCACCTGTTGCCGCGATGACAGCCGCGGCAGAAATCCTCAAGCGACGCGTGATGAACTGCAAAGGAACAAACGCAAGTAATGAGATATGACGGGACGGCAACGTAATATTTTAACGCTGCTTCAATCGATTTATCGACGGCAAGTATCGACGGGTAGCGCTCGTGTCGAATCGCGAGACGAGAGCGGAAAAGTCGCGCGGGTCGTCAAAGTAATTTGCGCGCAACACTTATTCTCGCGCGACGTTGTCGTAAACAAGAAGCGACCGCAAAGAGAGCCAAGAAAGCGCGGAAAAGGGGATCTTATCGTTTCCCCATTAGACTTCCGTTCTCAGCTCCGTTCGATTGTCCTCCCGCCTTCGGCCGTGTAGGCGTACATTAAATCGCTAACGGTTCGCTCTTCTTCCGAGCATTTCGAAAAATGGCAGCGCTCGCCGGCTATTAACAACCTACTAACCTTAATGCAAAATCGCGTTGCTGAAATCGGGTAATAATAAGGTGGTGGGCTCCATTGCGACCGGCCGATATAATTGCCCGCGCGATATACACACGTATGTTCGTTAATATTCGATATTTGAAGTACCTTGGCTATATTTGGGAATTACATTTATATCGATCGCATCTTGAAAAAGCGCGAGCGCGAGGATTTGTTCTCTCTCTTCCATCGCGTCTGTTACATTCAATTTTTATGTGATATTTGATATTGACCTATATTTGATATTGACTGAAATACAAAGCGTTATATACCTTGAAGAGGTATAGATTCGGTGGAGAGGAGGAGGAGGAGGAGGAGGAGAAGGAGGAGGAGGAAATTGTGCGAGCAACCGCAGGAAGTGTGCAGCTGAAAAGAACAGGAAACAGTTATATGTCGCCCACCGGAGGGATGAACTGCTGACATCTGTTGGCAATACTGAGATATCTCAGCGTTATTAACGACTGATGGGATCGTCGTTCTCCGCGTCTTTTTCTAGATGTCGCCAGCTGGCCGAGCAACCACTTTGCGCGAAAGAGCGGCTGATTGTCACGTTTGTTATTCATAATTTTTATGATTGTCGTGATGTAGCTCTTTTTCATCAAATATGTCAGTGTCGGTTTCAATCATCCTGCTGACTGTCCTCGCCGGTGGATTGAGCCAACAGGAATACTGTTCTGCACGCGATGCAGAATCCTGCGAAGAGAGCGGAATTAACGTCGGAAAATCGTCGATGTACACGAAAGGTACCGTGCTTTTGTTGCAGCCTATCAACATATCAACATATACAAACTGCAAGACAATCTTTGACGGTTTTACAATGCTTATGTGATGCAGTACAATAGCGCGAAATCTGTATTGTATTATACATGTTCTGTCTGTCATTAGCAACAAATGAAAAGTATGAAAAGTATCTGACAATGATTCGAGATGCAGAGCAAAACTACAAAGAATGCAATAATACAAAACACGAGTGTTTCAAGGATGTTATTTTGCGGGATTTGAGGCCGTTTAAAAAGAAAGGCATAAGTGAGGAAATGATAAATGCTGCTAAAACTAGGTACTTGTAGCATACATAGATTTATACTTCCATATACTTCTGTTATTTAAGCTAAATGTTTTTATATGTGTGCGATCGCAGGGGTACATTTTACCAAATAATCAAAGGTACATTGTACAGAGAAAAAGACTGTATGTTTCCAGCGAGATGCGCTGGGATTGAACATTTTCTATTAAAAGTAATCGGTAATTTATCAGATATGGATTTAGTCATAAACACCAGAGATTACCCTCAGTCCAGTGAATATTTTGGAAACCTCCTGCCTATATTCTCTTTCAGTAAGGTAAATAATGGATCCGTTGTCAAAGTTCTTGTTGCGAGGAAACATTTTTATGTACAACTTTAAATCATATTTGATACAAGTTTGTTGAAAGTTGAGCAGCTTGCAAAATATATTTATAGACACCACAGTATTATGATATTATGTATCCAGCATGGGCATTTTGGGAAGGTGGTCCAGCTATCTCATTGTATCCCCGTGGTCTTGGCAGATGGGATCAGCATCGAAAATCCTTAAATAAGGCAAGCTTGGAAACTCCATGGGAGAAGAAGGAGAGTAAAGGCTTCTTTCGTGGGTCTCGAACAAGTTCGGAACGTGACAATTTGATCTTGTTGAGTCGAAATAAATCCCACCTGGTGGATGCTCAATATACGAAAAATCAAGCATGGAAGTCTAACGAGGTACTATCATATTTCTACTGAATTACCTACCGATTAGTTTTACCGCATGACATGGTGTCCCCTCGATTTGTTAATTATTTAAATCATGTCAACAGACTGTTGTATCCTTATAAAGTTGAATTTTATTTCAGGATACTCTGCACCAAGAGCCAGCATCGGTGGTATCCTTGGAGTCGCATTGCGGGTACAAATACTTGTTTAATTTCCGAGGTGTGGCTGCCTCGTTTCGGCACAAGCACCTGTTCTTGTGCCGATCGTTGGTCTTTCACGTCGGCGACGACTGGACTGAATTCTACTATGATGCCATGAAACCGTGGATACACTATGTGCCACTTTCCAAATACGCAGATCAAAAAGAATTAGAGTGAGATAATTATGCAATAACAAACTGTTGTATTGTATGGTATTTCTTATCTTTATTACATTCTTCTCTAATTTATTTTATCACGTTTTCAGGGATTTAATCACATTTGTAATAAACAATGATGATTTAGCCAAAAAGATTGCGGATCGCGGGAGGGACTTTATATGGAACAATTTGCGAATGTCGGACGTTACATACTTCTGGAGACGGCTCCTCAAAAGTTACGGTAAACTCTTAAAATATAAACCGGCATTAAAGAGCCATCTCATAAAAATCGGTAAAGGACGGTAAATATATACACATATATATGTATATATTTATATACACTGTAAATATAAATATATCTAAATATATATATTTGCAGTAATTTCGATATGTCTCCGAATGATATCAAGTTAGCATCGTCGTGTAGTTAAAATTTCGCAAGTCTCGCTAATATGATATCTAACTGAAGATATCGTGTAATTAAAATAAACGTACATATATTTATTAATACTATTTGTATGACAATGAAAAATATAATACAATAGAGATTTTATTCAGGGCACGGCGCAGTAGCGTGGCAAGTTTCAATATGAATCATTAACACCCTGACATCAGTAGTGACACCGAGAAAGGCTTTGCACAATTTTCCGATTTGACAAGTATGTGTATTGCACGATTGTTGCACCGGAACCTCTTGTCGCTAATGTGGTGCTATATTGTAATCAATTCAAAGGAAAATAGTGCGGATAATAAATTGTTCCTCTGCTTAACAAGATATTCAAAGGTCGTACGAGGCCTTTCTTGCTGCACTCTGATGGCGCTTGAGGCCACATAATCCTTAACGATTAAGTACTGGTCAAAAACTTACGGTATCACCCCGCTAAGACTCATTTTCAAATGTAAGAAAATACCGAGTGAGAGAGTATTAACAATCTGTTTTAAACATCTGTTAATACTGGATACAGTGAAGACGACGATCCACAACGCGCGCGCGCGCGCGCGTAATCCCCCGTTGGAAGTGTTCTCTTCCACCAGAGAGAAGAGTGGACCAGAGGACGCGTTCTTTGCGTACTCTGAGAAACGCGATTGCGCTGTCGAAGTGCACTTCCATCTAAGATCTAGGATCTAACGCTTTATACATAAGAACGGTATATAAATTCTCGCACACAGCACCATTGGTTGTCAGAAGTCAATCTGACAACTTGCGTACAATTATCTCAATAATTACTAGCTACAACAGTTGCGTATAAAATTATCTGACAGACAAGCTATTACTGGGAAACCGCGATGGAAGCGTTTATATATATAAAAAAACAGGAGAGAGAATTCTCTTCAAAAACGCGCAACGTCACGTGGCAAGGGGAAAACCAGAAGACGTTGGACGACTTGAAGTGGCATACACGGAGAAAGTTGCGCTCGGACAGAGGTGTGTGAATGTACAATTTTCCTTAGCGTATAAATTACAAAAATACTCTCTAAGGCACTTGCACATAAGATAACAATTACTCTAGTATAATCGTAACATAATTTTAGTGACATGAGTACTATAGACATTCGTGTACACGCGCGAGAATGAATCGCGCGCAAACGACTGAACGTCGAGGACACAGGTGTGTAATATACAGGACATGTGTAGAGGATCGTTTCGCGCGTTATGCACAGGACATTTTGGTTGTTGCTTTACGCAGGCAGCGGGATCTATAATACTCATGTGACGTCATCATTGATCAACAAATATTTTTTGACGATATTGTCAGTCAAGAATCCGATCCGACTACATTTCAATTATTCAACCGTCGTGTCTCTCGCGACGTCTCGTCCCAACAAATCCTGAGGCGTATCCTCAGTACACCTCACGATAACAATCGCACACTTGAGTCTCGAGAAGTCAGTGGAGTGCCTTTAAAACGTCAAAGTCTTCGCAACTTGGTGGACACGCGAATAAATAGGCAGTGTAGAGGGGTCCTGTGTTACGTTGCTGCGTGAAACTTAAAACTCGAAAATACGACGCAATACACTCGCTTTCGTCAACCAAATTCTGCAAACTCGACGGTCTGTTGCCTCCAGCTGCGCTCTTCCTCCTCGCTCACCGCCGCCGCAGCATGTTTCTCACAAACAGCCGAAGAGAACAGAGGTCGAGGATGCAGCTGCAACCGCTCGTGCGCGGGTCATTTTCAAATGACGCGCCTCTGCAGCACGCAATCGAAGGGAGAGGGCAGCACCTAGCGGGGAAGCACTGTTCGTCGCGCAATTCTCTAACTATCTAAACTTAATTACCAGACGCGCGCCAACTCCTCGAAAGCTGTGCACCGTCGCGCGTCGTTGGCATCTTTTTCTCGTCGCAGCGACGCGTCCACGATCGAACGGAGTATCCCCGCGGAATCAGTCCTCCATCGGCGCCTTCGTCGCGTCAACCTGCGTGCGCATGCGCGCACGCGCACACGTCGATTCGAACGTTGCCGCTCGATCGCTTCGAGATCGAGAGGTCGCAATCGACAAGTCGCAGTCCCGCCGGTCGAGATGAGCTCCGGACGCTGTCCTTTACGTGGAGACGACGGACCTTGCGACGATGATCGTTGTCGCGACGCTGAGCGCGAGTTGCCATGCCGTCGCCGACGGGCTGCCGAAAGTTCCCGTCGTCCCGGAACCCGCATGATTGTGGTTCGACGACGTGACGAGCTCGTCGGTGTCTCCTGTCGAGTTGAAATTCGAATCGTCGTAGTGACGGAATTTGTCACCAGCGTGGCCGCGCGCGCATGCGCGCGCGCACTCGAGAGACGCGCGAAACTGTACGTTGGCCGCCAGCTGCCGCTGCCGCTGCCGCCGCCGCCGCCGCCGCCGCCGCTGTTGTTTGGAACTTTTATTCGTTTTTCCGCGCGGTAAATACGGGACGTTTTCGGCGCGTATGGCTGGTCGCGTGGACCGCGCGCCGTTTTCGATCTCGCTCACTTTCTCCCGAATTTGGAGTGTACATTGTTGTCCTCTGGAAAAGGCGATTGCTCCCGATTAATGCGGACGGTCGAGTCGACCTGCGCTCGTAAGGTGAGTCTCCTTCTCGAATTTTCTTTCTTTTTGATCGAGCCACGAGCTGTCGATGCGTCGTCGCACAATGTGACTCTATTGGCGAGTGCACGATTCTTAACTTCACACGCTGACTCGTGTGCGCGTTCTTTGCGTAAACACAGTGGGCAACGACAGCGTCAAAGATGGCTGCTCGATCGTGGCATCGTAACGGAAAGTTTAAATACATTTTGACCAAGATGGCCGGACAGTCGTCGGGAGTAAAGGCGCGAAATGGCCCGCAGGTCGTGGAGAATATGAGGCCGTTTCGCGAGAGAAAAGCCGTTTTTTTACACGTACCGGCGTATTGGTGAGTACCAGTGTCAATAATATTTTAGATTTTAGAGAAATTAGAGTTACTTGCTAAAGCGTCAGATGTAAGCAACGGGCGCGCCGTGAGTTTTGGTCGAGATAGAATTTTCGTGAAATTTCCTTGAATGCTCCTTGAATGTCGCCTCGTTTCTTTTTTATGAAGGCGACTGTTAACGTAAGGTCCTGGAAGACAGCACCGGACATCCAATGGATGTACGTTTCACGTCCAATTTATGTCCGTATGTCCGATTTACGTCCGTGGACACAAATTGGACGTAACAAGGATGTCCTTATTGGACATTGGACCTGTAGGACGTCCGATGTGCGTCCATCGGACGTCCTATGGACGTCTTTTGTAAAAAGAATGGACATATAACGGACGTCCAATGGACATCCGTGTGCTGTCTGGGGTTAGGAACACGCAAAACGTCCATCATAAAGTTTAAAATTGATTGAACATTTTTTATACGATGCAGTTGATAACTGTGAATCAAAGAACATAATTTATATTGTACTTTGCAAACCGAAGTTTTACGCTTTTTATCCGATTGAGAGATAAGAAAGCCGGACATCACAGGTCGCAGTCACAAGTGACAAAAGCACAGAAAGTGTCCATAAAATCTTTCAGACGAGAGCTACGGCGTCTTTACGGCTTTTCTCGTTGATTTCGGCGGTCACGGTAAGGTAGAGAATAACCGAAGTAGAGAGCGCGTCAGTAACGAGAAGGAGAGCGTAGAGGGAGAGAATCGAAACTTAAAAATTATCGGGGTTTAAGATTAAGAAACTAATCAGGTTCTAAGATAAAGAAACACCGTGCACTGTCCCACTTGAACCCGACCGATGATGAATCGTCACTAGGGTTGCCAACCACTAGGGTTGTCCGTTTTTTACCCGAACTATCAGATTCTTCAGAAGTCTTATCCGGTGTCCGGTTAACAAATCAAACCGGACGTCATATGTCCGATTTTTAAGTTATATTCAATCAATGGAATGAGAGTTCAGATTTTAGCAACGTTTCTCTGTTTCAAGCGCCTACAAATGATCGAGCACCACGAGAAACAGTGCCATCTAGCAGATGATGTGCCGATCCATCATTCGCCAATCCTCGTAACACTCAAACGTCGCTAAAACATTGTTTAGTTTCGTGCTCGATAATAAAATGTATTATATATTAAAAAAGTAATAGTTTATTATTTTATTCAATCAAATTTTGTTTATAAAATTGTTTGGAAATTAATATTGTAAATAAATTCTTGTCATCTTTTGTATTTAATATAACGTTATGATTATTATTATTTCTGTCCGGTTTAGTCTGGTTTGGTTTTGTTACCAAAGAAGAAATATCCGGTAATTTTAACTTTTGGATTTGGCAACCCTAGTCGTCACCCAGAGGGAGAAAGAAGGGGGGGAAATAGATTGTGCAATTTAGAACCAGTGCATGCCATGTTTCCAGAGAATTAAAATGAATTAAGATCCTCCGTAGTCATATGGGACGTACTTTGGAGTCGAGTCATCGTGCAACGAGGATGTGTGTGTGTGTGTGTGTGTGTGTGTGTGTGTGTGTGTGTGTGTGTAAGTGAAAAAAAATCAAATATCAACGCGTGCGTACGGTCGGATGTTCACCGACCGGCGGGAGAGGGGTGCTACAAGTGTGAAACCGAAAACTTGTCAGAGAGAAAGAAAGAATTAACCAGGACCGGGGGAGGGGAGAGGGGGGAGGGGATACTCCGTTGTTAGAAAGGGGCGAGTCGAAACCACATTTCTTTTTTTTATGACAGATTAAGTTCCAAACAACGCAACTGCCAGCGGCAGCGGTTACTCATGCACTTCCTTGTTTCACGCTCGCGTGCAGGTGCGCGCGTTCCCTCGTGTGCGCCAATTTTAAGGGTAGATGCGTGTGTTGGTGCGTGGGTGAGGCGCGTAGCGCACGGAAAGAGGAAAGAGCAGAGGCGAGGATGAAACGCCCGCGACAGCGAGTCTCGCGGATTCCGCGCTCCGCTGGGCGAAGTCGAGCGACTGCTCAGCCTCTTTTGTGCGCTATCACCCCAACTTCGATCAAATTCTCATACTGTGTGAGTCAATTCAGTGCGTGTGATGATGCAAGGAGACTGCTCATGCTGCGTGAAATCTCGCGTCGAGTGTCCCAACGTACCGTGTCTACCGATAAAAATACAGAGAGAGAGAGAGAGAGAGAGAGAGAGAGAGAGAGAGAGAGAGAGAGAGAGAGAGAGAGAGAGAGAGAGAGAGAGAGAGTGCACACAGAATAGAAAATCTACCACAACCGTAGAGTGCCAAACGTAAACCGTCCGCGTGCAAGCGAGACGAAGATGAGGGGGGAAAGTGCGAGAAAATTCTTAGTCCTAGTAGAATATTTACTCTTGTCTGCAAACTGGTTGCGGCGGAGGGTGACACACGGCGGCGGTGATCTCTCGCGATCACCGCGATCTGCTTCTCGACGTCGGCAGTTTTTCGCAAAGGGAACTCGGTTCTCACCCGTATAGCCTGGCTAATAAATACTTCGGGCTTTGCCAGTTCGCGAGATGGATCGCTAGCGACGCGCGAGAAGAGGCGGGGTAACATTGACTCGGACACATCGAATGCAGAGACAATATCACCCGGAAGAAAAGTATTCTATTTGCAAAGTGATTTCTCCCCACAGTCTCATGTTCTGAGCGAAGCCTTTTGCGGGAAAAGGATTCCTCTTTCGATCAAGCGGTTAAAGTGAACCATTCATCTAAAATTTACTGGATATTATTTCCAACTGTTTTCCTCTTACTTCAAAAGGATCCCCTCTTGTATCAATTAATTTTCCTCTTGTATGAAGAGGGATATGTTGATTTGAATGTCGGCTTCTCTTGTTCAGTCGTGCTCTACCTTCAGACACGAACGAAAAAATAACCATATGCTGATGGATCAGAATATTTGGAACGCTTTTTAAAAGAAGATATGTGTGTTGCTGTAACACATAACGAAGATAATTCACCCATATTTGGTCAAATACAGTTTATAATCTATCGCAAGAAGTTGAATAATATATTCTTTCTTTTAACTGTTTCATACAATTGGTTATGATGAACATCTTCGTAGCTATGAAGTCCATAACAAAACCGATTAGAAATTTATTTGTTATGATGATCTCATTTCATTCGTGCCTTACTTGTTGTAAAACTGAAGCCAGAAGCACATCTCCGATATATGTATATTACTTTTCGCTATACGTTACAATAATTTTCTCAAATCAATTAGTATAACCAGTAAGAATAAAGTATAGCAAGAATAAATAATAATCCTCTTAAAAAAAAATTAAATAATCTGTGTATAAGAGGAAATTTCTATTAAAATCAATAAGATTTGCATATATACATGTAACATATAATCCCTCTAATTTTAAGAATAATGTGTTTATAATTTTTTTCCTCTCTTATTTTTTTCTTTCCTTGTTTTCATTTTTTTACTTTCTTTCCCTACTTACATTGTATGAGAATCTTCTTACTCGTTATACTATCGTCTCAACTACTGTATACCAAAGGGGTCAGATCCGTATATTATTAATAAAAAAATAAACAAATAAATAAATAATATTTTCCTCTTGATCTTAGAGGAATCCTCTTGAGGCCATATATGAGAATAAAATCCTCAAAAATTTAGATGATTCCGCTTGTTCCGAAATTACTTTTTTTTGGGTGATGTACAAGAGAGAAGAGAGCAGAGAGAGTGAATCGGATCGAATCTCGAGTGGAAGGGAACCCTCGAGCCCACAGCGATGGTCGACGATCACGTGGTTAGAATAACAGCGACAAGTGACAATGTTATGCCGTTAGTAGATTAGTGTCTTACGTGCGCTGAGTGCTACTCTCGTTTTCATGAAACGCAAAACGGATTAGTGAAGTTACGTTTTTCCTTTCTCTTTTCCCTTCTTTTCTTTTTTTTTCCAAATCTGAGCACACTTCGTTAATGCGGTATGAGCGGTGCCGTCATTGTATCCCAGAATATGTCGTGTCTCTCTATAATATCGCATTCGGACCAATTGTGCAGGCATTACCTCGCGTTTCCATGAGCGCGTTTCCGCGAAGTTCGATTATTTCGTAACGTCCGTCCGTGACATGGAAAACTCGAATTATGACACAGCGCTCGAAATGTATGCCAGATTTTGTCATTGCGCGAGACACACGTGCGTTACATCACTTCCGATCTGAGCGATCTGTGACTCGATAAAGCGCACGAGATGCGCGCGGAAGAGCCGCGTTTTAACGGGGACTCTCCGTTCTCACGCGACATTACGGGCCACAGCCCGTTCTGATTCGGCTCGAGTTCGCAACGTCATCCCCGCATCCCCAGCGTCTCATATCGTCGACTTTGAGATTCCAGCGAAGCTTTTGACGAACCCTTCACGAGAGTATTGCGTGCACAAGTCTCTCCGCGATGCGCGATGGTAGTAGCCCAGTGTATCGTAATAGCCAGGTGTACGAGACACCAAAGTTTTGAATCTCGCAGTTCCTGCCTGCCTCTTCGTCGCGCAAGCCGATCACTCGCTCCTACGTGGATGATATTCAACGAAGGAGAACGAGCGGTTACTACCGGGTATCCACTGCCGCGCGATACGGGGTATTAATTTAAACGAAGCGCAATTCACGTCGCTTCGCGGAAGCCCATTCATCCGAATGTTCCCGGAATATTGTGTGCATTAAGCTCTGAATCAACGGCAATTAGCGCGACCGCGGTAATGATTACAGCAAGCCCGCCGGGGACCGAAGTTTTGCGGGGGGGGGGGACGGCACTGCGCGAATTCTCATCTCGCCGAGTGGACAATGCCGCGACAGACAGTGGATACGCCGCCGAGGTCTCTGCGAGGCTAGGCAGGATTCAGTCAAGATTTTGTACCTGCGTCTAGAATGATGTCGCCGACGCTGTCGTGACTACCGTAATCGCCGTAAGTGTCACCGTCGGCCATGTCCAGATTGCCGGCAAAATTCAACGGCCAAAGCTCATTACCTAGCGTCCCCCTGTTGGCGGACTTGCAGCCGAACCACCAGTACGCCGTCGACCGTGGGAAGGCGGGCTCAGCACTGTCCACCTGGTGGGTTGATGAGAGATCGTTGTTTTACATTCGCAATTCACTCACGTGCATGATGTTACTTTTTCACTTTTCACGGAAATATTCCACGACTCTATCTGGAAATATTTTTACACCTTGCAGTGCGCAGGAGTGTGCCTTATTTTACGGAAATATTCCACGACTCTATCTGGAAATATTTTTACACCTTGCAGTGCGCAAGAGTGTGCCTTATTTTACGGAAATATTCCACGACTCTATCTGGAAATATTTTTACACCTTGCAGTGCGCAAGAGTGTGCCTTATTTTACGGAAATATTCCACGACTCTATCTGGAAATATTTTTACACCTTGCAGTGCGCAAGAGTGTGCCTTATTTTACGGAAATATTCCACGACTCTATCTGGAAATATTTTTACACCTTGCAGTGCGCAAGAGTGTGCCTTATTTTACGGAAATATTCCACGACTCTATCTGGAAATATTTTTACACCTTGCAGTGCGCAAGAGTGTGCCTTATTTTACGGAAATATTCCACGACTCTATCTGGAAATATTTTTACACCTTGCAGTGCGCAAGAGTGTGCCTTATTTTACGGAAATATTCCACGACTCTATCTGGAAATATTTTTACACCTTGCAGTGCGCAAGAGTGTGCCTTATGAGAGAGAGAGAGAGAGAGAGAGAGAGAGAGAGACCACAAACTCCTCCCTTCCACATAAATACAAATGCAATGGAAACGTGCCGTAATTCGGGACACGACATGAAAGGGAGAATCAGGGAGAAAGCGCGCGTTATTATTACGCTGTCGCTCTTGCGACATTGCGTCGAGCTCGACGTAACTTTGTCGGTGTGAAAATGTAGCCATTGGCCAGGGAAAACAATGCGAACTGTAAGGAGAGGACTCCGCGGAGCACTTACGGAGAACGTCCTGTCGTTGAATCGATAATAGGCATTGTCCTGGAAGAAGTAGGTGTAGCCCTTGTAGGTGATCGCCGCGTTGATGTGGTCCGGTACGCCCTGCCAGTTCTTGATCAGCTTGGGGTAGTTGCTCCTCACCGGTGGCTTCGACGCCGGGTCGAAGCGCCAGAATTTCGTGCCCTTGTAAAAGTAGATCTTGCCGTTGCCGGTCCACACGGTGGCGGCGTCGATGTGATCGGGGATGCCGGTGAAGCCGTCGCTGATCTCCTTCGGGTAGTCGCCGTCCATGGTCGTGTTGATGTACCTCCAGTACTGCGTGCCCTGTTTCACAAAGTTTGCACTTTAGTCCACGCTTCAAGTTCGCACGCGGCTATTCCGGATCAATCCCCGCATCGAAGCCCGTCCATAACGCTGAAACTACCGGGCGATCAACAATAACCGGTTTGCCACTTCTTCGAACAATTACTACGAATTTAGCTGACGATGCGCTTCGTGCCTTTAATGGGCGTCGAGTAAGATCGCAGGAAACAAATCAACGCTTCCGCCCTTGCGTAACGTATTCTTTCTCAAAACCTGTCATCTCGACCTCCCCGGTAGAAGCAGGTCGGTAATTCCACTGTGGAACATCCTCGACTGGTCGATTAGACCTCAATCCGAGCTCGAAAGTCTTTGTCTGAACAGAGCTTGAACTCAAACTGAGGTCCGATCGACGTTAGTAGAAGTGTCCGTTAGTCACCTTGAAGAAGTAAGTTTTGCCGTTTCTGTACGTGAACGCGGCGTCTATGTTCGACGGGAGCTCCTTCCACGTGCTGCTGATGAATCTAGGGTAGCCACTGGCGACACCGTTGTCCGTGAGCTTCCAGTAGTATTTACCTGGAAATTCCGTGGTCTCAGTACCTAGTACTAGTTGCCGCCAGAGCAGTCTTGTCGGGACCAAAAGCTGCGGAAAAGTTGCGGCTCATACCTTTGAACACGAATGTCTCGCCATCCTTGGAGTTGAACATCGCGTCGATCTTCGGGTCTTTGCACAATTCAGGATCTTCCTCGGCGGGCGGCGACGGCCGCCCATGCCCTCCGTGGTTGGTCTTCTTGCCGTACAAGGCCTGGAATGATCCTCGTGTTTTATTCTTTCACCGAAATCGCCCTTCGAGACGTGTCACGTCCATGTTCGAGTTGGTCGTCGTCTACATACCTGGATAGCGTCGACATCGTCGCGATCCAGAGTGAAGTGAGGGTCGTAGCCGCGGTAGAAGGGTGCCATCAGGGCGCTCTTGATGTCGCTGTGGCTCAAGCCGAGCGAATGTCCGAATTCGTGAGCGGCAACCTGGAAGAGGTTGGTGCCGCGGTAGCTTCTGATGGTCCATCGTTCGGAGTCATCAAAGTGAGCGTCGCCGCCGTACACGGGGAAGTAGGCGTGCGCCAAAGTGCCACCTGGTCCGTCGAAAGGATCACCGTCGCCGTGCTCGCCCACCTCGAATCTGATCTCGATGTGTACCTGAAGCAACCCCTTCAATCTTAGTTTCGTCGTTTCACCGCATTGCTCTTCGTGTTGTCGACGCGATGAAATGTCCAGCTGCGGCTCATTCTGCCTGTTCTGTCGGTATTCTCGCACGTGGACTTTATCAAATATTACATATATAAGATGTTAATTTGATCGGTTTTACCTAATACTGAATAACAATGTATAAATAATTAATAAATCTCCATTGTCTTCGCACCTCTTTCGCGCGGGAATTTTATCAAATATCAAATGTATAAAATATTCATTCGATCGCTTTTCCGTGCAATATTCCGGTATACAGGGATTAAAAATAAATAAATAAATAAATAAATAAATAAATAAATAAATGATGACGAATAAATAGCTAAGAAATGTGTCCACACACTGCTCGCGGCATTCACGCGCGGATTTCATCGAGTATTGAATATGCAAAATATTAATTTGACAGTTTTTATGAAATGTTAAGAGGGTGCACAGAGATTAATTGAGAGTAAATAAATGAACCAATAATAAACAAAGCGCACAAAAATGCCAAAAACTGGCAGAATGCCGGAAGTTTCATTAAGCGACTTAATCGCGATATAGCAAAAATATAATATAACAAATATAAAATATATAACACGAAAATATATATATATATATATATATGAGACATAAGATATTTTATATATATAGGGTGTCCGGGATCTTTCGAAAACAAAAAATTGTGAAGATTAATCAGATCAAACTAAGAAGAAAAGTCATCTATCATTTTGCGAAAATCGCAATAGTTATTAAGTTATTAATGATTGAAAATGACCACATCTGGGAGCTTTTTTAATTGGTAATTTGAAAACTTGCGCAAAATTTATTTGCAAAATGTTAAAGGACCTTTTTGTTCAGAATGATCTAACCTACAATTATATGACGCCTACACTGAGAGAAAAGTATATGATATTTGAAACTATAATGATGTAGTAACTGAATTATAATCCGAAATATCATATTTATAGTAAGTATTGCCGTAATATCGGTAATAATTACGATATAGGCATAGTATAACCAACCATATAATATTTTTACTAAGAATTATAGTAAGTTAAACTAAAATTATTACATATTATTATGGATACAAATATAAAATGGTAGGTAAAGTAACTCTTTTATATAGTCAATGTTACCAGAATATTTGCTAATGATGACAGATGTAACTATACGAATATAAAATCTCACTATATTTGTGAATGAGAAATTACCATATATGTGGTAAAAGTAACTAATCAATTATTTAAGACAATCATTGACTATATATTTGTGTTTATTCTATTATATTTTGCAGGTTCGACGAACTATAAAAATATGCTTGACGCCAAAATGAACTATAAAATATAGTGAGATTATAGTTAATTCAACTATATTTTTCTATCAGTGTATTAATTCTCACAATTTTTCGTTCGCAAAAAATCCTGGAGAGAGCCCTGTGTAAAAGATAATTAATTTATATAATTTTAATTAATATATTAATTAATTTAAGTAACAATTTTATATACACAAAACACAAGAACACAACATATATGTGGCGCAAAATGCAAGCGATCTTACGTTATTGTGGAGTCCCTTCTTCTGGGTGAACGTGAGATCGGTATATTCCGACCAGACATTGAACGCGGTCCTGATCTCCTTGTCCACCGCGTCGTTATTGAGGCCGGACGGATACTTGGTGATTTGGTAGGTCAGGTTCTTCGTGCGCCACCTCGAGCCTACGAGGGAGACGTGATTATCGCGACGAAACGAAGCCCGCTCGCTTGGGAAGGACGCGCGCGCGCTTTGTGAAAGGGAAAAAAAGAAAAATCCCAACGAAACGTATCGCGACGTTATTATCGCGCGGCGCGCTTCTCCGGTTATTAGCGCATGCACATCCGTTACGACGCGCGGCGCAGCGACGACGTGCCGCGATCGTAAAAAGGTGATGCTACGCGCGATACGTCGCGCGGGATCCGCATCGTCATTGTGTCGCGTCGCATCGCCTTTTGTTTGTTATCCGCGTAAGAATAAAAATCGCGGGGCTCGCGTGCTACGCGCGCTCGCGACCGCAGAGCCGCGATTTATGCAACAGTTGCGCGCGTACGCGACAATTATGACGATGTCCCTCTCGCGCGCCCCCCTCTCTTTCATTACGCAACGATTCGCTCGTTTGAGCGTCGCCGCGCGAGATCGAGGGGAATTAAAACAGAATAGAAGAAAAAAAAGGGAGTAAAACTTTAGAATAGGGCCTTTCCCGAATTTTGATATTTATTTGCTACTCTCATGGTAAAAATCTTTGCTGTGACTCCGACAGTGATATCGATCGTGGGAGCCTGAAAAAAATGTTACCCACTTATTTTTTGAACAATTTTTTGGTAAATATTCAGAAGTACTATTATGCCAAAAACTACGTTTTCTTGTTCAGTAATTTACAAAATAGTTTGCAAAACTATTGTGTAAAAAAAAACATGTATACAAAATTTTACATATATATTATTAAGGGAGGGGGGAGGGGGGCTAAGATCTTTATAGGAAAAAAACATGAAAATTTTATTCCATATATTTCAAATTTTAAATATCGATTTTATTTACTGATTAAATACCGTTCACAGTTGTTGCTCGAATCTTTCGCCTTACTAAACAGATGAGTCTACGATATACTAGAAATGGATAATGAAAAGATTAGCGAGACCCCAAGGTAGGACGTATCATAAATTACAAGCAAAATAAAGCAGAGCATTATTCACAATCATGCTCTGCTTTAATCAGAAGCACAAATTTCTATTATAAAGTCTAAATTACAGCGGAGAATAGTTTATGTCTTTGGTTTATTAAAGTTCATTGAGTGTCTTATACTTTTACTCAGTAGTTTAAATTTGGTGCATTTTTCCTTCCTTCAGAGTTTTGCAAGATCCGAAAAAAAGAAAACTTGAAAAAAGTAGGTCGGTAACATTCGTCTTTCGGGCTTCCCCCATCGATTATCATTGTCGTAGTCGCAACAAAGATTTTTTTTATCCAGCAAGTAGCAGAAATACATCAAAATTCGGAAAAGGCCCTATTCTAAAGTTTCACCGAAAAGGGAAAAAGGAAGAGAGGCGACAACGACGGTCTCGCGCGAGGGGTTGGGCGTGAAGTCTTTCAAGCGGCGGCCATGCCATCGGATACACGCATGGCCGAACTTAGCACCGAGGGTTCACTGAAACGTGAAGCGCTCGCTCTCGCGAGGTTCAAAGTCACGGTTAGCCCGCGAGAGGCGAGAGACGAGAGGGGCGCGATGGGGCTTGGTGATTCCGCTGCCGCGATGCGGCCGCGTCATGCGCGCAGGAATGTCCTCTCGAGTAATCCTGCGGGACGCGACGTGACCAAAGCGATCGGAACGCGCCGGAGTCAGCGGCGCATCGCGATTTATTATCCGGCGAATTCCGCGCGACGGATGATTCGCGCGAGTGTTCGATCATGCGGCGAGTAATCTCGCGGAGAAACGCGCGTCAGCGATAGCGGGGAGTCGCGCGATTTGCCAAGTCGTCGGCAAGTTCGGTTCACCGGCTGATTGCCTTACGCGATGGCCTTCGAGCGCCGGAACTCTGCGACGGCTTGGATGCGACTCGAATTTGTTCGATCGGGTCTAACGAAGGCAGGAGCGACGCGGGATGCGATCGCGCGGGCGGTAATTGGAGATGCGCGATTTGCGAAATTGCGCGGCGCGAGATACGATCTTCCTCGAGGATCGCGATGATTATGATACGTCGCGTCGCAATCTTATAATCGTAAACGCGGCTTCACATCGCTAACGACTTTTAATCGCAATCGTAATTTTACATCACACGCTTCTCGCGCTCGCAAGCGCGATCTCCGCGGCGTGCGATTTTGAACCGCGCGTGTCGCAATAGGTAGTTGAGCGGAGGACTACACGAAGGTAAAAATGTATAAGGACAAATATAAATATGAAAATGTAAGAAAGGTAAAATGCAAAATGTAGGTATGAAATGCAAAGTAAAGGTATAGGTAAGGGTGAAAGTTGAGGTGATGCTAAGGTAAGAGGAAAAAGAAACGATGGTCTAAGAAGCAAATAATCCAAGGGGCACATTTTAGAAGTAAAGATAAATCGAATTATAAAATATATTTAGGAACAGAATATAGAAGAAAGGTATAGGTGATGATACAAGCAAAAGTGAAAGCGAAGTAAAATAAGAAGAGTACCGAGAAGCAAACTTTGGACACAAAGATAGATGGAATCATAAAATATATTTAAGAAAAAAATATAATAATAGAGGTAAAAATAAAAACAAAGCACAGGTAAATGTTTCTAGGAAGTTTAGAAATGAAGGTAGATGGAATTATAAAATATGTTTAAAGAAGAAATAGAGACAAATGTAAAGTGAAACTAAGGCGTAGGTAAAGATAAGATAAGAGCTCCACGGAGATCCAAGAAACGGATTTTGGAAGTAAAGGTAAATAGAGTCGTAAAATATATTAGGAAATAAATATAAAATATTTTAGAAGAGAAATAGAAAAGGAGAAGTAAAAGCGAAGCACAGGTAAAGGTAAAGATAGATAAGAGGAACGGAGATGTAAGAAGCGAATTTTAGAAATGAAGATAGATGGAATTATAAAATATGTTTAAAGAAGAAATAGAGAAAAAATGTAAAGTGGAACTAAGGCGATGGAGTCTCGTAAAATATATTCGGGAATAAATACAAGATATTTTAGAAGAGAAATAGAGGAAAAAGGATTTAAAAGTAAAAGTAAAAATGAAGCGCCGGGTAAAGATAACAGAGATGCCAGAAGCGAATTTTAGAGATAAAGGTGAACGAAATCGTAAAATATCCCGTTTAGAAATGAAACAGCGGGAAAAAGATGAACTAAAACCGCTGTGACACAGGTATAAGCTTACGAAGGAGTCGTAAAATCAAATTCGCTTCTTGAATTCGCTTCGTTCCTCTTGCGTTACCCTTCACCTGCGCTTCATTTTTACCTTTATATCTTTTTTCCTCTCTCTCTCTCTCTCTCTCTCTCTCTCTCTCTCACTCTATTTCTTTCCCAAAACATTTTATATTTATTTCCCAGTATATTTCACGAATTCACGAGGCACGGATGGGGATGTGAGTCGAGATGATCCGGCAGAGCAAGTCTCTCTCAGAAAGTCAGAATTGCAACGAAATTGTAATCATAATAATCATGTTCTAACTGGTACTAGAGGGAAATCTGAGAGCAGTCACCGCGATTTGTAAGGTCAAAAAATTTGACGCGCCACCTGAGAAAATTGATGTGAAGTAAGTCATTTGCGTGGTAAAAAAAGGGGGAAAATTGAACTAACTAAAATTCTTTAACAATCTACTTTTCGACGCCGTCGCCTAAAAAATGTCCCGGAAATCGTGATTTTGCGTCTGGCAAGCCTACCTCGGCCGAAGGAGGCCGTAGAGGCCGAGGACAATCGCGCGTCGCATCGCTCGCGGAACGCATCGCGTATCTCCGCCGCCTCGCCGCGGCGCGTCGATAGCCGTTCGATAGCGAAGTGAGCGCGAAATGCAACAGTTAACTCGAGCATAAATTCATACGGCCGATTAGGAATGCATTTGGAGCGTCGGACGGCTATCGCGATACAGATCCGCGTGACCCGTTTAGGGTGACTGACTTTATATCGCTGCGGCGGCGGCGGCAGGAAGTCGCCGCTACGGCCGCGCGATGCACGGCGACGCGAGCCAGGAACATCGTAAAATAGGAGAGACAATGCCAATTGTCGGCGCGCTTCACGTACGCGCGCGATTAATATATTCAAACTGCCTGCCCCCCGCTCCCCGGCTCTCCCGTCAACAATCGCCCCTCCCCCCCCCCTCCGCCGCGGCTGGCTCATTGTGCCCCCGCGTGCCACTTGCGCGACTTTCAGTCCCGCCAATATCTCGCCGAGTGCGATTAGATAATCGCACGCTCGATCAAACGCGAAGTTATGTCATATCCCGCGGTCACGTCGTCGTCCGCGGCCACAATTCGCGGACTTTTCTCCATTGGATTTGCCAACCGGCCGATTATCCGCGCTCCGACACGAATCGCGAGGTCCGAGGCGGACGGGGCGCGACTCGCGACGCGTCGCTCTTTTTCGCTTACCTTGAAGAGCGTATCTCTTCGATCTGCCATCGGCCGCCGGGCCGACTTTGTCTTTGACTCCGCACCTCGGCGTGGCCATCAGCCGGGCGGTCTCCTCGTTCAGCTCGCCTGCAACAAGAGACACATACACACACACATGTAGACACAATACACGATAATCTCCGCAAATTGCCACCCCCCTCCCCTTCTCCGTGTCCTCGTGTTCCCAGAAAGTCTGTTCTCGAAACATAATCGGCGGCGCCGGAAGCGCTCGCCGGAAGCGGCGCGACGACCGAAAATTAATTTTTCATTCGCTCCGGGCTCCGTTACTCTTCGCCCGCGATCATTCCGCGGTAATCGCGTGATGCACGTAATTAAGCGGCGTAATTAAGGGTTCCTCCTCGAGCGCTATATCGATTCCCCGCGTGCCACCTGTCGATGTGTATGTGTGTGTGTGCGTAATGGCAGGCACATCCGCGCGCTCACGCGTGTGTGCCGCGTGTGCATCAGCAGCCCGTGCACGTATTAATTCCTCATGCATGCATGCATAGTATGCATAATACGCGGGAGTGCTCGTGCGATATGTGCATGCATACGCTCTTGCGACTCCGCCGGTCACGCGACTCCTCGCGGCGCTCGCGGATTCCGGAGTCGGCAGCTCGCCATGGCGGAGATGACTTTTTCATCTGGCCGACGAAGAAAGCCGCGAAGCTGTCTTTCGCCGCGCCGTTTTTTTCGCACCCCAGCGGCCTCTCGCAAAAAAAGCACGTTTGTCCCTCCCCCCTTTTTCCTGCCTCCCGCGCCGTTCTGGGGAGATTTCAAAGCGTCGAGCGTGTTCCTTTGAAAACTCCGTTCCCCGTCGCTGAAGAGGCTTGCATTTCCCAGTTGAGTTTTTCAGGGAACGAGACGAGAATCGACACCGATAGGAATGCCAATGGAAAATGATTCTTTATTGGAAGAATTCTACGGTTCGTAGAAAAATTGAGTAGGAGAGAATCGATTTAGAAGGTAAGATCGGTCCTTTGAAGATCAAACGGAGGTCCCCGAGCGAAAAATTGTTAGGTCCATCCTCATGAAGCATAAGGCTGAAAGTTCTGAAAAGGGATGGCCTCATTGTTATCACGTCAGACCCCGAGGCGGATATTTTAGGGATGTCTTAGATTTTAGGAAATAACGCTTTGATAAAGGAAACTGATGAGGGTTTAGAAGGATTTTTTAGATTTTAGAAGGATGCCTTAGATTGAGTAAATATGGCTTTGATAGGAAAAATTGAGAAGGGCCTTAGAAGGATCTTTTAAGGATGCTTTAGGTATACAAAATTAAGTTTTGTTATAGAAAATTAATAAGATTTGAAACGTGTAATAAAATTGTCATAGTTTAGTACAAATTTTATTAGTTTTATTAGCTGCCATATTCAGTAGTTTCTTCCAAGGATTTTTCTAATATCGCCTTCGTTTTGAAACGCAGCAAATTTTAATAAAAACAGTAGCAGGATTTTTATCTGTAAAGGATGCTATATTTTTAAAATAATAAATTCTTGTATACTAACAAGGTTATAAAGAAACAAAGAAATTACAGTCTAAATTTCTTGAAATAAAAGGAACGAATATTTTTACTCAAGTAATAATAAAAATATTGCCTTATAATATCCTCCCTAATATTGCCTTATAAGGACCCGTTAAATTTATTGTTACACATCTCGTAGGGCTCTTGTCTTTCTATCCCTACTAGGGCTCGATTAATGTTAGGGAAAAATAATCAGGCCCTCATCAGAGCCTTATTAATTTTTCTGCTCGGGTCGCTCATTGTTATTTCAAGGAAGACGAATATATAGAGTTGGAGCGAGAGAGAGAGAGAGATAGAGAGAGCTGGTGCGAGATAATGCAGCGACAATTCAGCCACGGGAAACAAAGTTCGCGCAAGGAGACGCTCTTCCGGTGCGTCTCTTCTTGTTTTCAAATGTCGTCATTGGCGCGCGCGCGCGTGCAGATCACGGTCGATAAACACGCTTCTCATCTCGAATAATACCGCCACCGATGGCCTACAATTTTACAGTTAGATCACTCTTCCGTTCACCTTCGCTTTTTATTGGGCTCCATCGCTCGTTCCCGTCCTGCCGCCGTCGGGCTTCCACGCGCGTTTACCGTTTACGATCGGCGCGGCGCGAGTCACATTCCTCTCCCCGTCTGCCTCGCAGAATATCCTTCTCGACACGCTTGTCACTTCCGACACGTAACGCCTGGCGAGACGCCTGGCGTTTCTCAACGAGAGATCGGCGAACTTCGGCCGGGCGAAATTTACTAATCCCGCCGCTTGCGACAACAAGCAACGCACGCCGGAGAAATTCGCGTTACACGGCCGCCATTGTCGCGCCGCGGCTTTATCTTATTTTCTTGCGCGGGATTTATTTTTCTCAGGCCGCGCCGCGCCGTGTCGTAACGAGGATATTTATTTTCTCCAACAATCCCCCTTCCCGCCCCCCCCCCTCGTTCGCAACGGACACGTAATGACTCACTCGAGCGCCGGTTCGAGTTCGGTCGCGCGTTTCATCGAATTCTGAATCATCGTTCGCCGTTGTCATTAAACGGCCCGCTCGGAGAACCGCGCTCGCCGTGTTATCATCGCGCCGCGTTATCATCTCCGGAGAATTTCACGTGCCGCCATTTCTCCCCCGAATCGTCAGCGCACGTGACACCGAGTAAACGCATCCTCCGCGATTCTCGCGAGTGACTCACCAATGACGGTCGCATGCGTCGCTGATGGACAACAAAAGCTCCAACGCGGCTCGAGAGCTCGGAGCTGGGCTTGCAAACAAACACGTACCTGTTATGTTGAGCCCGGCGAACGCCTGGAACTCC
The DNA here is from genome assembly GCF_003227715.2 of Harpegnathos saltator. Taxonomy (NCBI): domain Eukaryota; kingdom Metazoa; phylum Arthropoda; class Insecta; order Hymenoptera; family Formicidae; genus Harpegnathos; species Harpegnathos saltator. Next base: position 450,639 of record NW_020229935.1, read on the forward strand.
TCAATCGCCGCGGTCAGCTTGTCCGAGCTGAGGAAGGCCCCGTTCTCCGGGTTGCTCGGCTGCAGGTAGCCGTACTGCGACAGGTAGTTCTGCAACATCAAGGAGGACGATGGTCATCAGCGTCGCGTCATATGTAATAATGCAAATATTGGACGCTTCGCTCGAGGGATTTCTCGCGAAAAGACACACGTTTGTTTCAGAGGGAGAGACTAAACTGCGCTTTATTCAACATATTTTCCGTCGCTAGCTGCAACCTTCCCCCACTTTTCCGCCGATGAGTGAGTTCCGCGACGAAAAAAACGTTCGTCCTTCGGAGCGATCCATTCGTCGAGCCGCTTTTTTGTTTCTTCTTGTGTTTGGAAGCGCGCTGGTCGCGACAAGGCCGTGCCGCATCGGCCGGAGTAAATGATAATCCGAAGAAGCACGGCGAATGGTAAGACTTCCCATTGAGGCGCCGATGACGTATCTTTAACTGCATTCGCAACGTGTGGTCGAGCATCGTCGCGCAACGAAATCGCTTTGCGTCTTCTTCGAATTATTATCGGACGTCTCTGCTTCAAAGCAGATTCAAATCGGTTAATTGTCGCTGATAATGCTGATAAGCAGTGACTGATTCGGTTTTAGCAACTCATAATATGGCGCCTTTCTTATATCCCACCAATCGCACAACCTAACCTTACTTCCGCGGACTGGAGTTGCTTTCTGAGGTCGATGTCGATGGTTGACTTGGACCTACCCGCGATCTTTCACGCTCAGGATTATCATTGGGGGTCCATTTTTCCTCGCCAGTTACAAAAACTGCTTCTTTCTGCGATGAGAGAACAATGAGGTGCAAATTGGACCTCGAATAGTCAATTCGGACGATTCACAATTCAATTGGATCTTTCCCATTGCATGTAAACGATCAGAAACGGTTGATTTGTTGACCAGTATGTAACGCTTCAGCTAATTCTTGAGACGTTTGAGCTGTTTGAGTTTTCACCCCACAATGCCTGCAACTCGGCACCTTTGAACTTTTTCGCTCGACTCGAACGTTCTTTGTCTTCCAAATCAAAATCACCACTTTGAAACCTCGAAACCAGTAGAACCGATGGAGAGCAGACTCGAAATAAATTTCTCAATGGAATCGGTGAGTTTCGGCAAGCGGTAAATAAGTAACGAGAAAATGCTCTCTGTCACGTGCCATTTTCAATCGCATTAAAAAGTGTGGTTATGTTCACGAATACGCATGACACGCGTCGAATTATTTGTAAAACTATCCAAATTCTGAAGTGGCGTATCATCTTTCAAAATATCTCTAGTCTAGATTTTATTGACACAGTGAGCCCTTAAGTAAACCCTTAACCGGAACACCCAAGGATCTGCTCCGAAATCGGTTTCGGAAAATTTTCTTAATCTTAATCACAAGATTGGTAGGCCTTAAGCTAACTTGGATACGTTCGTACGTAACACTGCGAAATGAATAGCTGAAAGCAAGTTTGTAAACAGAAGTAGCACATGGCTGTGAGGTGATCAGCTGATCAGTTACGGAACGTATCTAAGCCAGTTTAACCCTTTAACGCCTACTGGTAACTATAGTTACCAGAAATGCATTTAAGAATTCATAACTTAGTCAAAAAAGAAGATATTTTCATTTTCTTTGCACCACTGTAAAGGTGGTATATATAGATTGTATGTAGATTCGGTTTAGTCTGTTTTTAGCTCAGTTTTAACGATAACATGTTTCGTCAAATTCCAAGTAGACATAGTTAGCATTGTTACTGACATCTAGAAGTGCACTGTAAATGAATAGATTGGTATCTGTTATAATTTTATACATTTGGAAGCTTTCTCAGATGCGAAATGTGAAATTAAAAGAATACAGAAATTCAAAATGGCGAATCCAATATGGTGGACACGAAAATCAAGAAATCAAGCTATTTTCGTGAGACCTGTGACTGTGTGACCTACAGTTTTTCATGCGGCGAAAAAGTGAAGGGACGATTGACTATCTAAATGGTGATCTATAAGATATTCTCCCGAAACAGCAAGCTCGACGCTCTGAATGATAAACTTCACTCACAAATATAGTAAAGTTTCAGCTGAAAAATGTCAAGCTGACTATCAGAGTTATGTCGTACAGATTACCCTTCATTTTTCTCCGTACAGGTTGCTTATTTCGTACATGCTTTCAGGACCCAAGTCATATTTACCAATAGACGAAGAACGAACGATAAAAGAACCAGTATAAAATTCTGATATTTTTTTTTGGTTATCATTACTCATAGCCTCAGTTCAAAGAAACTCAAATTTTTAAGGGCGTCAAAGGCTTAAGGCCTGCCAATCTTGCAACCGAAGCGAAGTTCCCGCCAGCGATTCCGCAGCGGGCCTTTAGTATTTCGGGGCGTAACCACCGTTCTCGCCCGCGACACTCGCCAAGTCGACGCGAGTTAGCGTATCGCGGAATCACGGCCGAAGCGAAATCACACGCTCGCAGGTACGGCCTTTGGAGTTCTGTGTCATAACGCGACCTTGGCGGCTTCGACGACAGTGTTCCGAACCTTTCTTATCCGCGTGTCAATTTACCGAGGCCCTCGGTCCTTCCCGCCGCGATTGCACGGCTCGCGCGGGCATTCTCGCGCGCCGACTCAGCATAGCAAGCTGCGTCAACATCTCTCTCCTTCGACCCCGAAGTCGACGGGACGGGACGCGACGCGCGCGTGTCGCGTCTCGAGAGGGAGAGAGAGAGAGAGAAAAGCGTACGTGATTTTTCCGCCGCGAATACGGCCGGCCGGCGTTGCGCAAGACGTGCTCTTCTGCCGCGGAGAGGAACGTGTCGCAAGAGCGATATGTGCGGCAGGAGATCGTCATTAGAGCCAATTCGGACGGCATTACGCGCAAAGTACAGATTACCTCTTTAAGTATGACTCATTCCTTATATCGAGCACGAAAAGCTCCCGCTCTCGCTCTCGTTCTACATTCCTCCATCAAACTCGGTCGCTCGGCCGGTCTCAGCAATCGGCGGTATTCCCAGTCTCCGCTCTTCTACGATGACATCGCGTTCGCGATGGGTAGGCACGGCCGGTCGATTCGCAATCTCGCGTGCGAGTCCTGGTGGGTGCGGTGAGCCTTTAGCCTTTCGTTCTCTCTGAGCTCTCAAAGCTCCGCGACTTGAATATCTGCGATATTCAGCTAAAAGCGACCTCGAGTCTCGTCGTCATCCTTGAGCTTCTTTAACCCCTTGGCTTGGTTGATGAAGGAAATATCCGCGGGGAGGAGAATATATATACGCTATGTCATGATTCCTTATTTTTCGTCACCTGTGTTGGTAATTTCATTATTTCTCTTCATCAACAGCTGAGGGGTAAATCCTTCTTCTTGAGTCCAGCTTGGGACACGTTCCTTGCCAGGAATGACAGCAAGCTCGGAGCAAGCTAAAGGCTAAAGGCTCACCGCACCTGTTATAGACCAGGTTGAAATCCGCCCCCCCCCCCTATCGACCATCGTTCGTGCGAGCGATGATCGCGCGCGAGCACGTCGAAAGTTGTTGTCGCGAAAGTGGAAGGGCTTCAAGATCGCTATCGCGAAGACGGCGGAAAAGAGTGCACTCGCGAACGAGCGAGCGAGCGAGCGAGCGAGCGGGCGGGCGGCATTGAATTTTAATGAGAGAGCAGTCGGGACGTTATCGAAAGCCGGAGCCCGTCTACAGAAACGGTGTCGGAAGTGTAACGAAATTGCTCCGACAAGATCGCCATTGAGCACCGCGGCCGCGCCGTCGAGCTCGACGCGAGTCACGCGAGAATTCGTCCAGACAGTCGCGCGTTGGTGGACCGCACCAGAGATTGGGCGTCCAGTGATGACGGTCCGAGGGGACTGACCTGGCCGGCCGCGGGTTTACTGTTGCTTAAGGGGGGAAGCAGCACGCGGAGCAGGCCGTTTTTACGAGGCTATTTTTACGAATTTTTTCAACAGAAACGGTAGGATCAATATGGACTTGAAATTTTCACAGTATATTCAATCATAAAATAAATTTGTTACTAACTATATGGAAAGTATAGGTAAAATTTTAAGCGCGTTTATCTGGGAATATCATTCTCTTGAAGGGTCGACACGATTGCGCAGAAACTACACTGAGAAAAAATTGTATCAAAATTAAACAAATATTTGTTCGAATACGACGACTGTGACTGTACTTAAATTAAGCAATTATTTTCTAAAATTCAAGAAAAAGTTTACATTCAGAGAACCTCTGTATTTCATTTTAGAAATTAGTCGCTTAATTTAAGTAAATTCACAGTCGTATTCGAACAAATATCTGTTTAATTTTAATACAATTTTTTCTCAGTATATACCAAACTGAATAACTTGAAATTTTTACACAATATAGAGTAGACGTGTAGTTTTCAAAACCGTACCTCGAACACAGTTATATTTTATTTTATTCATTTTGTTAAACGATGATAAGCTGAAAAAAGTTTCATTTTCGATACTTTTTTTTGTAGTCATTATTTTTCCAAACTTGGCTTCACTGCCTTTATTTTGGTACGGGTTATAATGGCAACCGTATATTTTAAAAATCTTTCTCATTTTTTGGTTTTAGAGTAGTGAAAGGCCTGGAATTATGTCGACAGCAAATATAGAGCTCGCAAACGGACGATTGCATTTTTATCTATAATTACAAATTGAATCGGTTCTCGTGACTAAATAACATTTATTTTATACTTTGAATATTAATGAATACACTGTGAAAATTTCAAGTCCATTGATCTTACCGTTTCTGTTAAAAAAAATTCATAAAAATCAGAAAAATCTCCTCCGAAGCTTTCTTCTGGTCGAATATTCTAGAAAGTTCAAAATATTCCCCTTTTCTTCTTTTGGTAAAAATAGTACACGAAATAAAGAAAACATTTTTAAATATTATGTGAGGCTAGTAAGTCGGTCGCGTTCACGCATGCGCAGTCCGTTTTGTACCTGTCATGTATATATTGTGTCCTGACATGACACAATTTATTTTTATTTATTTATATTTATAGATAAAATTATTTGTCATTTATAGATAAAATTATGTAGATGATAATACAGAAAGAAAGAAAGAGAGAGAGAGAGAGAGAGAGAGAGAGATAGATGTGGCACCAATTTGTCGCCTTTATCGAGATAACGTAAATATAGCACTTTATCTCCGTTTTAAATTGAAACAAGTGTTATCTTTTTCGAGATTATCCAAAATAACCTCCACAGATGATTTTGGTGCGAAAATGAAAATATTTGTTTTCACATCGTAGACGTTTGTTAGACAAAGTATCGAGAGAGGAATTTGCATATCTCCTGTTCTCATCTAACTGAGTTCTAAATCATTTAGGCACAACATACTGCGCGCGCGCATTGTTGCGAAAAGAAGTGATCGATTTAAGCTACATTCTGCTTCAATGGCAGGTCGTCGGTCTTCCATCAAAGTATTCTTCAACGCTTTCGCTTTGAGACACGTCACGGCCTTAACTTCAATTCTAAATCTTAATTCTTGTTAAAACAAATAAATTAGAAGGAAAACGTTCAAAAAGGAAGGTCCTGTCAGCCGCCGTTTATATAGATAGCGTAAATCCGACTTCACTCGCGCTGCACCTCTGCGCCTCCAAGTTAAGTTGGATTTCCGACATAAATTCATCTACATGGTGACAAGCAGGACGTCGTCAAGCATCCGTGAAAACATTATTCTGCATTAAAGCGTTGCATTTACGATACCCGTCGTCGTCATGTCTCAGGCGTATTTCTAGGCCGCGAGAAGGAATTAAAAAAAAATAAAAAATACTTGCTCGGTGGGCGCTGCTAATACGTTGCTACTTACATCGATAAACCGCAATAATTTTGCATCGAGAAGAAACCTTTTCAAATGAGAAATACATCCTCCAGAAAAAGAAAAAAAAAGAAAAAAAATATTACGCCAAGGAGAAACGGATTTTCCGGATGAAGAAAATGTCTTCGAGAGAAATCAACCGCTATTTTAGATATTATATTAAATAGATAGGTATTTAGATATTACATATCAGATAGATACTTTTTACTCTCCGGATACTTTCCTCTCGATGTAAAGAAATCCGACGGGCAGCGCTTATTCGACTTTGTTCGCGCGATCGAACATACCGGCGCACAGTGGGAACAAATAGAAATTTACTGTTCAAAAATCGCTAGAGACCGCAATTTTATAGCAATCGGGACGCGTTTTTTCTTCTTTAATTAAACGTTAATCAATGTAGAAAAAAACTGTCGAGCCCGATTTTTGAAAACATTCTTTTAAATTTTGCGATTTATTAAAAAGAATTTGTAAGAAATTATCAAGTTTTGCGAGTCTTTGTCACAAATGGAAAAACTTTCCATCTTTTCGCTGCGCAGTACAGTGTACTAAGGTTTTCAACATCGTTGATTACGAATGTGATATAAAAATCAGAATTTGGCAGTTAACAATTGCTAATCTCCTGTCAACGTAAACAGAATCATTGCGTTAACACAGTATAGGTACACGTTGCGATAGAGTACACAAAGCCGTTCAACATAAATGTGAAGTCTGAAGTAAAAATAACAGATTCAGCGGGCGGAAAGTTGCAAAATAATTTGTTTGCAACAAAATTGCTTAAACAATGTATTTAGGAAATGATCGTTTTGAAAACCTGATGCTCGATGATGATGATTTGAAAACATCAGATCAAAGCCACATAGTTGCTTCTCGTGAGAACAATTCCCTTCGCCGCCAAGCTCGGACTTTGCATCGGCCGTTGTGCGAAACGGATCAGCGACGAAATGCGCCGGCGAGGTTGCGCCGTGAGTCACGTCGCTCTGCGGGAGGGAGCATAAAGGGTACATTCATCCGGATATTTTCGCGCTGTTAATCCGAAGCATCCCTGTCGCCCTTGGCTCCGCGCGAGAGCTCAGCCTTGGCTCGCTGATTCACTTCGTCGAGCCGCTCGGGAATCGATCACTTATCGCGCGCTCTTATCACCAGGATCGCTCCCCATTCTCCCCGCGCGTCGGCCGCGTCGGCGGAAACTCGTCGACGCGCGTGTTCATCGGCTCTCATATCTCGCCGATAAGAACTCACTTTCCTCAGACGAACTTCGTCACGGCGAAACGAATGCGCGCGACTTCCCGCGACCGCGGTTCCTTCCGGCTTCTTTTACGCCTGATGACGCGTGATTCAATGCTTCGGGCACTTCCTCGCGATTCAGCAATTTCGCAATCCGCTCCGGCCAAGTCAGCTTCTGGGAAGCCGGGGGTTTTTATGAATGAGCGCTAAACGAAGCGCGTCCCTACTCACCTATGTCCACACCTGTGTGTGTGTGTGTGGGTGGCTGTTGGGTGCGCTGCTTCACGCGTGAATGGCTGCCTGTCGCCACCCGGCGTGTGTGTGTGTGTGTATGTGTGTGTGTGCACCGTGGGCATTAACATACGATACTACGGCGGATTGAATCAGCCGAGTGGCTTTCCGCGAAGCCGATCGTGACTTGGCTCGACAGTCGCGCGAGCTGCCAATCGACGCCGCTGGAAGTGCCGGCGGCGCTCAAGGTCCCGCCGGTGGATGCTGAGTATCGCTCAGGCGATTGCCTTCAATTGATCGCGAATGGCTGAAGCACACCCGGATGATTAACGCGCCCGCCGTTGCATTCGGCGCGCGCTCGCGTCATGAAATCTCGCGAGCGTTTCCTCGCGCTCTGTCGAGCACCTCGATCGGTCATTGAGACCCGGACGACGTGAGGTGTGTGTGTGTGTGTGCGCGCGCGCGCGCGCGATTTATGCAACGATAACTAAAAATAACGGCCGATTACATGCATAGCGCGCATATAATTGCGGGTGCGGAAGAGCCGCACGCACGCACGATGATTATCCGGACTTGGTTGCTTGTGCAATCGGAAGTGGAACGGGAAGACGATCGGCGGAGAGACGAAGAGCCTTGGCTGCGATTATACTTTACGATCGTATGCATCCGCGTCGAGACGAGGCCCGACGACGAGTCTCTCTCCTCCGGGCCTCTTCCGCGTCGTCGCCTACAAGCTCGCTTCAACCCTTTCAATCCTGACGGTACTTGGAAGCACCGCTCTGTACGCACGGCTCGCATCATTTAAACTTTTTTTTTCTGTGTCTTACGTTATATTCCTTTCGGTACTTCTAAGTACGTTTTAAAATTTGATCATCAAATTGTTACAAAATTTATTCCTTGTGCTCATAATATGCCGAAAGCTATTTAATTGCACGGAAATTCAGTAAGATAAATTTAATAAGATAAAAATAAGGTAAATTAATTCAGAATAATGCATTAAAATTTAATCATTGAATTGTTACAAAGTTTATTCTCCTAATCCTTGTGCTCGTAATATGCCAGAAGCTATTTGATTGCACGAAAATTTAATGGAAAGATCTCTAAATTAATTCAGGATATGAAGGATTAAGCTTCAAGCCAGGAGCAAGCGACCACACGCGGAAAAATATCCTACAACGATGAACCTAGAAATTCTCCGTTACATGTTACGTTCGGTTGCGGTAACAAAGAATTCTCTTTCGCAAACTGAAGAACTATTCACGAATCAGAAGATTCGTCTGAAGAAGTTGAATGGCGATATTAACCCTTTGCACTCGCAACGCCAGCACAGCTGGCATAAACATTCCTCCCGGCAATTCGAGCCAGCTGGCATGTGAAGAAGATTTAAAGACAGAGAGCAACAATAAAACAATAAAATGCGGCGACAACAGCGATATATCACATTTTAAAAAACTATAAGATATGAAATTTTGGCGACAAATTTTGTATAAATAATAAATTTTAATGTTTCCTTCTCTCAGCTAAAAAGTAATCGTAAGTTTTTCATGGCAAATTGTATTGATAATCATCGAGTTGGAGGGAAATGTGGAAATATTCCCCGAGTATAAAAGTGTTCCGTTCAAGTGACTGAATATGTTTCTGGAACAACAGAAACTTCCTAATGGAATCTCTGTTATGTTGCAATGAAATTTTCAGTCGATTTCTGCGGAACGGGAAGTTTCGATTGTCGTATAACTGAAATTCAGTTACACCAATCGAATAGTTTTCTGCGTGCCGTCGCAGTCTATTCCTTGACCGCAGGGAACATCGATCGCGCTTGGTCAATTTGTTTACGCTCACAGCTTAAATAAACCGAGGTGGTAGATTGAAACTTGCGCGGGTCGCCTGCACTCCGCGATACCGCTCGTCGAGCTTCGTTTCGTCCTGGGGGTTTGTTATGGTTTCTCATGTGAACTTATTCGCTTTTGGCATTATCGTTACACGTGACGTTAGTCACACAATTACAAAACTATTGAATGAAAATGTGAGATAACCAGATATTTCTGACTGCGTTTACTATGGATGTTTTCGCACGAAACGAACGCGGCGGTTTTGCCAATAACGCTCCGGTAAAAGTTAGATTGCAACAAATTTCTTAACATAAAAGAAATTTGCGCATTATTTAGGAAACGTATGTTGCGGCTTATCGTGGTGATTAATACCTTGAGTTCCCTAACAGAAATTTGTTACTAGCTGTAATAAATTGGCCAATGATAATAAGTAGTTTTATTGTTCGTAAGAGTAATAAAATTACTCGTAATTACTTCTAATTTTATTACTTATACGAGCAATAAAATTACTTATCATCACTGGCCAATTTACATACAGCCAGGAATAAGTTTCTGTAAGGGGAGTCGTTAGAAAAGGAGAACAAAAATAAATAAAATGAACATTACGGAGAAATAGAGAAGAATATTATTAAATTATTATAATTAATTGATATTAATATTAATTATTATTATTATTTAATTAAATTATCCGTTGTGCGGAGACAGTTTCTCTTCGTCACTGTTCCTCGGTCCGTTCTTTTCAGCTTGGTGTAACAAGTGAGAGTGAGACAAACGTATATTTTTTATCGCGTCGTTTCACCTTCCCCCACGAAATCTCGCGTCGGGTCTGCTCACGCGAGTAATTTCGTTCTTTCACGAGATGAGATCACCTGTAATTGCGCGAGTTGCTCGTTTTCACCCAATCCGAGAATTCTAATAGACCTCCTGATGCTCCTTTCCTTTCCTCCGCCGCCGAGTCGCGACACGGCGAAGGATCCCGCCGGCGAGTAATCGCCTGATCGACGGTTGATAGCGAGCGATTAGCTCATTCCTGCCAAGTTATGTCACGCCCCGTGAAACAACCGTCTCTTCTGTAAAACACGCTTGAGTCGTTTAATTACGTCATTGACTGGCCGCGTGGCTTTTTTCTCTCGTCCTTCCTTCTCCCGAGCATCGAGAGTCTATCTTGTCTTGTCGTCGCGCGAATTTCTTGCGAGTCTATAATTTATTCACGCGTGCACGCGTGTGTGTGTGTGTGTGTGTGTGTGTGTGTGTGTGTGTGCGTGTATATTTATCGTTGCCGGCGCAGTTATACAGCGGGACTCGGGTTAGGCACGAAACGTCTTATATCCGGGTTACCTTGAAGCCGCGGTTCAAGGTGCGACGTAGAGACATTCGTGGTAACATTATTTCGAAGGTATATCACTTCGCGCGCTGCTCTCGCGCGGTATCCACGTCGCTCGCCTTGCGGATTAAACAAAGAGAGAAAGAGCGAGATAGCGAGATAGCGAGAGAAAGAGAGAATCGGCAAATTCCGTCAGCGTGTTTGTCAGCGGGAAGAGAGCGACGAGGAGCGTTCGGAAGGAGACCCGTGCCGTCGCGGAGGCGGCGCGACATTTTCCCCATTCCGCGGCGCTCGTTTCCATGACCTGGATTTCAGGTGATCGCGATTTCGTGCCAGACATGTCGTGACCGCTGTCTTCTGCCGCCATCCGCAAGAGCGTTTTAATCTCCGCGTGGTATCTCCCCGACGGCGCGGCTACACGTAAAGTTCGCGCTGCGTCACTGCCTCGTCGCGATGAGTTGCCAGAGGGAAAGAGAGAGAAGGCAAAAGAGAGAGAGAAAGAGGAAGGGGGCGATTTTCCAATCTTCCAGGTCCGGCTTTCCGAGTGCTGGAGGATCGCTCGCTATTTTTGTATCTTCACTTCACCCGAGCAAAAAATTGTTAGGGCCATCCTTATGAAGGCATCCTTATGAAGGCCATCCTTATAAGGCTGAAAGTAGGATGCTCTAAAAAGGGATGCCTCATTATTCACACCAGGCCCCGAGCTGGATCTTTTAGGGATACCTTAGATTTTACGAAATAACGCTTTGATAAGGAAAATTGTTGAGGGGATTAAAAGGGTTTATTAGAGATACCTTAGATCTAATAAATAAGGCTTTAATAGAGAGAGTTCGGAAGGGCTTTAGCAAGATTTTTTAGGGATGTCTTAGATTTGATAAATAAAACTTTCGTATAGAGGGGGAAAACTGATAAGGGTCTTAGAAGAATTTTTTTAAGGATGCCTTGGATCTAATAAATAAGGCTTTGATAGGAAAAGCTCAGAAGGGCCTTCGAAGGATTTTTTAGGGATGCCTTAGATTTTACGAAAGAACGCTTTAGCATGGAAAGCTGATGTGAGCTTTACAAGGATCTTTTAACAGGATGCTTTAGATATACAAAATCGAGTTGTTATAGAAAATTAATAAGATCTGAAGCGTGTAATAAAATTGTCACAATTTAGTATTGTTTTAGTAGGTACGAGGGTAGTCCCAGAAGTACCTGTATCTGAAAGTATTGTATCACATAACGATGACCAATTTTTTCCATGTTTACAAATTCATTGAGAGCGTTCACTATTGATGGCTGCCAAATAAATACTGAACAACGTAGCGTCGTCAAACTTCAAACTTAAGCTTTATAAGGTTGGTACTTTCTACCATAGTCATTCTGTTCAAACAACAACCGCTACCTATACGTCAGGTCAGGTACTTTTGGGACTACCCTCGTACGCTCTATCTGATTCTTTTAAAGATTTTTTTAATTATACCGTCATTAAAAACAAATGTTATCAGTTTTATTAGTTGCCATATTCATTAGTCTCTTCCAAGAATTTTTCTATGGCCTTCGTTTCGAAATGCAGCAAATTTTAATAAAAACAGTAGCAGGATTTTTATGTGTAAAGAATGCTATAGTTTTAAAATAAAAAATTTTTGTTGTATACTAACAAGGTTATATAAAGAAATAAAGAAACTACAGTCTAAATTTCTTGGAATGAAAGGAACGAATATTTTTACTCAAGCAATAATAAAAATATTTCCTTATAAGACCCTGTTAATATTGTCTTATACGGCCCTCAAAATATTGCCTCATAAGGACCCGTTAAACCATTTGTTACTCGCAGGGCCCTTATCTTTCTACCCCTACTAGGATCCGATTAATCTTAGGGGAAAATAATCAGGCCCTTACCAGAGCCCTATTAATTTCCCTACACGAGCACGGGCGACCGAGGGGAAATTCCCGAGCGACTCCGCGCGGGCGGCCGGAGTATCTGGGTCAATTTGCGACGAACGGATAACGCGAATTTGTCCAGCAAAGGTCCTACGCTGACGGAGAGCCGAGTTGTGCGGCGGATAAGTAGGCGACCCTTTCGAGCGGGATGTGCTCGGGAGCGCCGGCGAATTTTGACGATGTTGTCGTCGCGAAGTGCGTCTTTCTCTCGCGTCATACGCGTCGATCCTTTTATCAGACCGGGCGCGTTATCAAGTGATAAGGGGCGCTCCGGCTTCGCCCGGCCGCGAAAAGTCGCTCTTCTCCATCCGAGCCTCGCGATTGTCGCGATCGCAAAGCGCGGTGCGCCTGTGATGAGTTATCTGTTTACCGCGGTAATTACGACCAAGTTGCGTACAATGGACGATATACCTCCGTGCGACGCTTTATCTCCGAGTCGCACGCGAAGTTGTCGAGATAAATCACACTTTTTCGCCTCGGCCGGCGTGGCGCGGTGGCCAGATAAGATTTCTGGAGTCACTCGTCAGCTGGCCGATCGATACTCGGCCATTTTGTACGAATACACGAACGGCCGAAAGGGCGGCAGGCGAATGCGGGGGCGAACTTGGCTCGGTTAGGCGCGTTGGTGGCCTTCCAAGTCGCCTCGGAGGAAGCGACTCTTCCGCGCCGCGATTCTCAAGACTTCGGCGGCCTTCGCGCGGCCTATTCGCGAACTGACTCCTCCGGTTTCGTGGAGAATCCTGCGTTTGCAATTTGACGTTGTTTACGTCTCGCCGCGAGCTTCAATCTCGCGGTAAAAATTCGCGCGCACGCGCGTTACAGTTACAGTTTTTTTTTCACTGAAGAAGTAACTAGTTATAGTTACACGTTACTGACCTTCAAGAATAACATGTTACAGCTGTAGTTATTTAGAAAGTAACGAGTCGTTGCTTTTCAGTTACTTTTTTGCAATAATTGTGCTGTTATTTTAAATTTCGTAATTGCGTAAATTCCTTCAATTTCATATAGGAGTGATTTGTTGATTATTATATTCCTCATGTTGTATGTAATTTTTACAAATTAGATTCATCAATTTAAATAAGCAATTCATATTTATTTTTTTCACGGCTATTAACAACAATTATAAGAAAGTGAATGAATTTGATGAGGATAATAAATACTAAAAATACTAAAAAAAAGTAATCTTAACATCAAAAATTAGATTTTTTCATTAAAAGACATATTGATATTTTATAAATAGAGACTTGCACTCATATGTTTTCTTAAATTTGCAGTTGAGGTTCTATTTGCATGAATAATTTTTTGCCAGCGCATGTTTTGCCGAGAAATGCCCAGTTGTTCTCATTTCCAAATCTTTGCTGTAACTCGAATATTTCTGCATATGCCGGCCATGGCATTTTACAATCCTTCTCCGAAGATTGAGATGTTTTATCCATTGCTTGAATTTTTTATATAACTGAAACCACGCAGCGCACTTCACGCTGAACGCACTTTGTGTTAACAAATAAGGACTGGCGGCACGCGACGGAAATGTCCAATAGGCGTACAATTTTTTTGAAAGAAATACAGGTTGCATTCGGAGAGGAGACTATCAGTGGCGCTGTTGCGTCACTTTATCCTTGTTTCACATCTAATGAACGATAAAGATAGATGACGCAATAGCGCGTTTCCCAAATGCAGCCAGAATAACTGTACGCTTATCGGATATCAAGCATCGCAAGTCGCGTTATCGTGCTGGCCTGCCAGAAACTCAAGTTTGAAATTAACTATTAAAGTAACTATCAAATTACTTATTAGTTATCAAACAAATGTAACTGAGTTAAGTTACAGTTGTAGATGGAAAAAAGGAACGAAGTCAAGTCATAGTTACCAAAAAAAAAAAAAGAAAAGAAAAAAGAAGATAACTGTAACTGTAACTTCGTTACAAGTAACGAGTTACTTCCCAACCCTGGATTTCTCCGATCGAATGTCAACGGTACTTCGCTTCTTTCGACTGGAGCGGCGAATTTCCCGCTGATTTCCGCGTCCTCGCGCTCGCGGCGCGAGCAGACACGAGCGCCGCGAGGCCGGACAAAGCGCACTTTTCCCCCGACACGCCGGCTGCCGTTCGATTATAGGACTCCCAAGCTGTCGCTCGTAAAATAAAAGGAAGGAGTGCATAAGCGTCGAGCAGCGCACCGGCCTTGAAGAGGTCTTTGTCGACACGAGCGGCATCAGTATTCCACGCCCTCGCGTCTTCTCGCAGACGCTCTCTGAATATAAAGGACACCCCCCGGCTACCCCGCCGCGCGCGCGCTTCGCGCAATATATTTTCGCGCGAGTAATCTCTCACGATGGTCCTTATTATTTTCTTCTTCGTGTGTGGAAATGTCGCGCGCGGGTCTCTGACCTCGCGCGAAATCCGCAAGGTCGCGGCTTAACCCTCCTTCTTGGCAAAATGTCTCTCGTCGAGCGATGAGTTCAGTCTCGGTAGTTTCTCTCGGCAATAATTTTCTGCAGGATAATTTAACTATTATAAAGTAGCGTATTGCGCAACTGGAATGCGTGTTCGTCCCGAGCACACATTTTGTTCATCACGCAACGACGAATAAGTAGTTCAATCGGATATATAAATTTGTGGAAAATTATATTATATTATTCCCGTCGAAGCAAATAATTATACATGATCGTACGCGAATTTTGTCTCCATGTGTAAACATGTGTAATTATTTTCGCACCGGGAAAAATGCCGTGGCGTAAATACTTAATTAAAGTAATTAAAGTAAGTTTGTGCTTGTGTGGCAGCCCAATCGTGAAACAATTCTTTCTCTTCTTCATTTTTACAGTTTTCTTTTTTTTCTCAACGTGGATGTGTATACAAGTTTACAAGGACAGATTCTACGTTAGAAAAGATTTTGGTAAACATCCGCGAAAACTTGATCTTTGGGACGAAATCTTCGGAAGATGACAACAACGGAAGAAAATGTGCCGCGATAACGTAAACGGATACGTTAAGGATGCTAATGCAACACGTTTTTTACCTGTTTTCGGAAATAATACCTATCAATTTCGACAATCTCTGAATATTATCCGAAGAATCACTCGTCGTGACGTTGTCACCTTTTGTAAGTGAAATGAAAAAAAGAACTGATTATTTCTCCTTGCCATCATGGAGCCAGCAAATAAGGCAGAAATTCTGAACAGTTTTTATAACAGTTTTATGTGTCTAGACTGTGCCTTATTTGTGCAAAAGGCAATTTAATGAACAAGATATATTTCTTGAGAATTGAGATCGCAGTAGAAATTGAGCGCGCTTGAGGACACATTTTTACCAAAACTCCTACCAAGATCTTTCAAAGTATAATAGAATTCTGTGAATTCGCAGATGGAGTTCAAATTGATCACCTCGAATATAATTGTATATGACTTTATATATTAGGTCCAGCGGTAGTTAATTTTTTCCGATGAAATTTACATAGTTCAGACCAAAATTTGATATTGAAATATTCTCCCGTCCTTTTGCGGTTTTAAAGTGTCGGCATTTAACTTTTCGAAATGACATATGGTTGGGCGTTTGTTGCATATCCTTGCAACCTCAAATAATCAGTAGTGTTTACGATTGCTATCAACAAGGAGCAAGATATTCTTCGCATTTCATTTGAATAAGAACGGCTTCTGAAGTAGCCAAAATGATTCGTGCTGCTTATGGTGAAAACGTGATTGATCGCACGTGTCGAAATTGGTTTGAACGTTTTCCGAAGTGGTAATTTTGATCTTCACGACCAACTACGCCCTGGTCAGCCAAAAACATTTGAAGACGGGGAGTTGCAAAATCTACTGAATGAAAATACGGCACGAACACAACAAGGACTTGCAGAAAAGCTGGAAGTAAGTCAGAAAGCAGCTATTTGCGATCGTTTACATCGTATGGGAAAGATACAGAAAGAAGGGAAATGGGTTTCATACGAGCTGCTAACCATGGACAATAAAAATCGCCGGTTGCGACCACATGCGACCTCGCTCGCCGGACAATAAAACATAGATTTTTCATCAAAATGCTGCACGAAAAATGGATTATGCATGAAAATCCTAAACGCAAAAATCATGAGTAGACCCTGGTCAGTCGACAACGTCAACAGCGAAATCCAAATATTTCGGAAAAAAAAGTGGGACCAAAAGGGTGTACTATGAGTTCTTGGAACCGGCTAAAACCATTGAAGCAGAGATTTCCCAAGAGCAATCGATACGTTTGAGCGATTGAGAAAAAGGCCAGTTAATTGGACAAGACAGCCGTAAAGTCGTCCTGCTGCACGACAATGCTAAACCGCATACAGCAGAAGCCACAAAGGAAGGCATCTTACACTTGGCTGGAAAGTTCGCCCACACGCGGCGTATTCTCCAGACTTGGCTCCATCAGATTTCTTGTTTCGGTCGACGCGACACGCACTGTCTGCCTGATACACATTTCTCGACGTTGTCGACGTACGGAATTTCATCGGTGACTTTGTAGCCTCGGAGCCACCGAGTTTCTATCGTGATGGGGTTCGGCAACTGCCCGATAAATGGCGTAAGGTCTGCGACAGCCACGGAGAATATTTCATTGATTCATCTTGTTCTATTGATTTTTAAATAAAAATTAAAAATTGTCGAAAATTGGTAAGGATTGACTGATAGGTGCATACAATCATTTCTTCGATCGGGCGTGAAGTGCTAGCGCGCTGTTTGCCCAGCGAATGGAATCCTTAACGAGTCCTTTAATTTCGATGATCTCCGAATATTAATCGAACAAGTCGATAGACTTGTTAATAACATTGCTCTCGCGCTCGGGCCTAGCGGAGTCGCGATCAACGTCGCATCTCCGCGCAACCTGATCGCTCGCCGCTGCGCAGTCTGATCACGTTGCATCGATAGGAAGCAGACTCTGATCCTGCGGCCGACATGCACGGTCGTCGAATAATTCAGCATCACTCGACGTCGTCGAATATGATCGCGATATGTGCCGTTACGCGTCTCCGTGGCCGCGGGAGGCTTTCGCTGGAAAAACACCTCGCGTTGAACAACGCGGCCCGACAAATTCGACGAGTGCGCGACGATGATGGATGACGGTGACTCACCGGGAAGAAAGAGCGCGAAGAAGGAAAAGGACGGAAAGTCGTTGATTCGAGCATAGCGCGAGCGAGCGGAAGCGAGACAGTTCGGGCTCTCCCCGCGAATAGAACGCTCGTGTCACCACGCGTGAGTCAGCGCGAAATTTTGCCATTTTTCTTCTCTCCTTATCGATAACACATAAGTGCAAACGCAACGTCGTCGTTCCGATAGCCAGTCAATGCCAGCCGATGTTAATGAGAGATTTAAAGGTCGACCTTAGACGCGCTCAACATTAGAACGGTCGTTGAGAGGCGCAGGCTCGACTTTAGCGGGACGTTTCGCCGGACAGACGAGACGGCTCTCGAGCGAACGAGCAATTAACGGTCAGCCGACACTTGGCAACCGGTGGGACGATCCTCTCGATTAATCGCGTTAGTCGAGCGCGTAAAGCGTTACGCAAGCGTGCCGCCGACCAGGATCGGCATTTTCCAGACTTTCGGTCTGGAAGGAAAAACTTTTAACACGTTTCGTTAAACGCTCGATAATTTTGAATACCTTGAATTGATAAACACACTTAGTAATAATTTAAAAACGCGATAATTTTAAATTAATTTCAAACACACGTTTCTTTTGACGCCTTTTTTTTTTTACGTCCTTTTTTTACGCTCTTTTTTACGCTTGATTTCTTTGTTTGTTTTATTTCTTTCTAGGTGTTTGTTGTTGAAATTTCGGACGTAAAATTATTGGTGGTGCAAATTGATCTTTCCGCAGCACATCCATTTTTTTCATATTCCTGCGCGTTGTTACGTGCAAATGTGTGCATTATTGCACGACTGTTAAAAAGATAATCATTACACACAATGTGCACAGAGTATATACAGGATACACGTCAAATTTTCATCTATCAACCCTCGTAACTTTGCAGGGAGCGATGGTAGAAAAAAATGTTTCAGACAAGAATCTCGGAAAATATGAAAGATACTGAGAAACGTTCCAGACAAAAGTTGTATGGTTTCAAGGAGGATATAAAACGGTTTGTTTATAGATGGCGTCACTTCCGAGATATCCGCAGATCATTACTTTTCTTAAACGGAAACCCCAACTTTTTATTACACCATCTTTTTCTACCAATTAATCGGAACCAACCTTTGTCCGAAACATTTTTCTCTACGACCGCTCCCTGCAAAGTTACGATTAAAATTGGACACTCTGTATATTATATCTATTTACTTAATAATTCGCATATTGCACATGCATATTTCATAGTTTATTCAAATGAAATGAAGAAGAAGAAGAAGAAGGTTGTCTTATCGAGCCACCGGCTACGCATCAAAACCGCATCAAAAGTCGGATGTTCAAACTGCATTATAAATCAAACGCGCGTATGCTTAAAACCTGTTTTTCGCAACATGCTCTTCATGTTTTAAACATGTTTCTCTTGCGCTCGTTTAGAAATATTCAAAACGTAAAAAACAGTTTAAAAAACTCATGATGATTTACTTTTTATTTGAAACGTACTTGTCAGCAATCCCGCCGATGACGCGCGTATGCGTCGGCCAGTGAGAATCGCGGAAATCGAAAGAGCGCTTTCACGACTCGCGTCGTCCACGTGACTTCGGCATCGGCGGGCTCTCCCCGGCTTTCGGCTTCGCCGGAAGGAGGGAGCCGCTTCAGGGCCGCCGCTTGTATCAGGTCAATCGGAAAGTTTCGTTCGTTGGTGTTTCTTTTTTTTTGCAAAACGTATGGCTTTATTTAAGAAACAAAATGAAAAAGTATATCAATCAAAATATTGTCCATCGTTAGCGATGACTTTTTCCCATCTTTCGGTCAGCGAGCGAATTCCGCGGCGAAAGAATGACTTCATCTTTGGAGGCTATTCTCGTCGTTTTTCGTGCAATGCTCGGCTCAAACGGACCATTTGTTCTCCAGTAGGGATCCCCTGTGATTATTTGACCACTTTTCAACAGCTTTATGGTACAGCACACTCTTCTGATCTCACCAAATACAGAGGCATTGCCTTCTTTCCGTGAATATTTCGCTTTGGCGTCGATGTTGAGGGTTGGCCGGGATCGCAAATAGTGTTTCGACGTTTGGGGTTGTCAAAATCAATCCATTTTTCATCCCCCCAGTGATGATGACGACGTGAAAACCCCTTTCTTTGTTGCCTAGCAAGCAGAGTTTCGCAGGTGATTTCTCGCCTTTCGATATCTCTTGGCTTCAGTTCATATATAGGAGTTCATATATAGCCGTTTGCTTCCCTTAAACCTTTCCTAAGGCTTTCAAACGATCGGTAATGACAAATCGAGCACAATTTAATGCTTCTGCAAGTTGCTTTTGCGTTTGACATGGGTCTTTGTCTGCAGGCATCAATGCCTGCAATTCTTCGTCTTCGAATACTCTTGGCCGTCCGGAACGCTCTTTGTCCTCTACAACTCGAAATCACCACTTTTAAAGCCACTTTTAAAGCGAAACCATTCTCTGCATGTTTTATCGGAAGGAGCATTATCATCATAAACTTCTACAAGCATTCGATGAGCTTCAGCTGCAGTTTTCTTCCAATTGCAGCACAAGATTAACGCTTCGCGCAAATGACGCTTACTTGGCTCAAATTTCGACATTTTCGATGCAGTGAAAAACAAATGTTATTGATGCAAACGTATACTTTTATGTACCGAATGTTATTGACAGATGTCAAAACAAATCATTAAGCTTCGTTTAGATATTAGAGGTTAACGACAGTTCTAGCTGTAGCTACTTGCCGCTAGATGGACGGGACTTTCTGATTGACCTAAAATACCTTCCGCTTATCGCGCGCGCGCAACAGTTCGAAGCGATTGTCAATTTGAACGCGCCATCTAAGCGCCGTTATCAGCGCGGTATTAACGAATGCCCATACGTGCCTTATCGGCGAGCTCGTCGCTCGCAGGCCGCCTCTAATCGCGCTTCTCCTGTCACTCACGTGTGCAGCCGATACGTTAACGTGTTCGCGATCGTCCGTGCCGAAGGACGTTGAAACTTGTTACTCGGAGATTTCTGAAGTGGCCGGTGCGCGAACACGGATCCGGTGTGAAAAAATACAAAATTCAAAATGACGGATCTCATATTACGAACATAATTATAGAAATGAAACAATTCAACTTGGAAATGGCTGTTGATCGGGTGTTTGTATACCGTAGATATCCGATCATTGAGCGAAGATCTTCAACTTGCTCTTTTGGATAACGAATTTGTAATTAACGGCCTCGCTTAAATAACAAAGCCTCAAATAACAAATTTCAAGCGAATCCGGCTGATTTTGAAAGTTTCGTCCGCCATATTGGATCTGCTACTTCGAACACGCACCGCTCCCGCGTGGCCGCTTCGTCCGCGTGGATAGCAGGCCGCTGGGCGAGCTCGAGGAGGCTCCTCGCCTCAAGGCTCTCCTAGACGAAATACCGTAACGGTATTCGGCGGATTTCGTACACGCGCTGCGTCGCCCATCTGCGTGCTATTTATGTGTTTATCGGCGGGAGGCCGGCGCGGTCGCCGAAATCGCGATTCCTCCGCGAAGGGAGGAGATGGCCCTCCTCCGGTTTTACGACCGGCATCGTCGAGAGCGAGAGAATGCCAAGCAGGCCAAGCGTGCTCGCGCGCGCGCGCGCGCGCGCAAAAAGAGCGAACGATCGAGCGACGATGAGAATGCCTGGCTGGCGATGGCTCGTTAATATTCCGATGACGGCCGGTCCGTGTCCGGACTGCGGATCCGCGAGCACGAAGGCCAACATACGCGATCTCGCCGCACGCTGTATTTCCGTGTCGGGCACATACATTATTTACTATTTCCTAGTATGACCCGCGACAGCGAGAGGAAGACACTCGAGCGCAGTCCTCGATGACTTGGCGGCTTGCCGAGCGCTACTGGAGCAGCGGCAGGCTCGCTGCTGGAGGACCTCAGCTCTCGCGGAGAGACGCTCCTCGTCGACAATCTGCGTCGACAGTTATTACCGTCGTTGCTCTCGCGAGACTTTGGACGAGCTCGCGTCCCAGGGCGTTTCTCTTCAGGCAACTTCTTCTCTTGCGCCAACGGCCGGTGTGGATCTTTCACGATTCGCGCCTCGGCGGCGGCGCACAGTGGGGCCAGATGATATTCTTTGGTTGAAAATTCTCCAGAGAGACCTGAATTTCCAAGCGATCATCGACACCAATGGATGAGGTTGATCCTGAATAAATTCCCAAGAGATCTGTCTTGCCAAAATTAAAAAAAGAATTTTTTTCTCGAATTACGAGCCCCAAGAGAGGAAAAGTTATCGTTAAACGCGAGATTTAGCGGATCGAAACTATGAAGCCAATCAACAGACACCTCGAGATTTATCGATCTTGAAGCAGAAATTAACCATTAACCCGAAACTCATATGCCCAAAGTACAAAAACATGAAATATAGACCAGTTAAGCACAGAACCGAAGGATTTTGAGTCTTAAGCCCATCAACCTAGGAATCTATCAATCCGAGAACTTTCTAGCTCGTGGATGCATGAAGCCGTATATATTAAGAGCCCCAAATAGTCCAAGAATCCATAGCTCGAGAATTTAATAATACCTCGACGTTGAATATTCAGCTATAAAACATTGAATTCGAGCCTAGAAATGCTGAATGCCAAATCTCGGGTTCTCCATGTTTTTACTCATTGGCTCCATATGGCTTAATTCTTTCTTAATGTGGGCTGAAATGATGAGCTTTGAAATTCTAAGTTCTCTAAAAAGTGATTATAAGTTCTGGGGTCTCGCATTTAGTATCCACAGGCTCGAACCCATTGAGGTCGAACCCAAGACACTGTACTTTATAAACGATAAACTTTTAAGACAAACCCTAAACCCATGAGCCCTGAACCGATAATTTTTTCAAAATTTCGGCTAGACGGATCTCTTTGGAATTTATTCAGGATCAACCTCATCCATTGGTGTCGATGACCGGGTTGGGAATTCAGGTCTCTAGAGAATTTTGAACCAAAAAATATCATCTGCCCCCACTGTGCGGCGGCGTGACATTTTGGAGACGACCCTCCTCGCGATATTTCTCGGCTGGTTGTCGGAAGTTTTTGTCGTCGGGGAGGTCTACTCTGTAACTTTAACCCTTTGCCGCATAGCGGTCCTCCCAAAGTGCCGCCTATCATCCAAGCTTGTTTTTCCAATAATTTAAATTTTTCACATTTCTTTAGGCATTTTGGCATTGTTGGACTGCTAAAATGTTCCTCTAATACATCGACTTTTAGAGTCATTTCAGATAAGTGATTTGTTATTAATAAGCATATACTGAACAAAACTGTCGTTTTTAGAGAGTAAATGCGTTTACGTGAACTTTTAAGTATTAACGTATATACGTTAAAATCATTATCTGGCGATTTTTGGGGTCGCCGAATACAAGTCCGGTGTGAAAAATATAAAATTCAAAATGGCGAACCTAATATGGCGGATGGAATTGTCAAAATCAGTCGAATCTACTCGAAACTTGTTATTCGGGGGTTTTTGAAGTCGCTGGATATACAAATCTGGTGTGAAAAATACAAAATTCAAAATGACGGATCTCATATGGCGGACATAATTATAGAAATGACACAATTCAATTTTTAAATGGCTATTGATTGGGTTTTTTTATACCGTAGATATTCTATAATTGATCGAAGATCTTTAACTGGCCCTTTTAGATAACGAATTTGTAATTAACAATCTCGAAAACGCTTAAATAACATATTTCGAGGGAATTCGGCTGATTTTGAAAATTTCGTCCGCCACATTGGATCTGCCATTTTGAATTTCGTCTTTTCCACATCGGATTTGTATCCAAAAAGTCCTAAAAGTCCCCGAGTAACAAGTTACACAAAATTATATTCATTAGAAGAAAACGTGCAACAAAAGATTAAGTTGCCGTTGCACGTTTTGACTGCCTCGTGTCGACGCGCTGACGATGCAACGATAACGACACACTCTCGTCTCCGAAGTTGCAGAATAGATCCGATGGCGATCTCAATGCGTTTCTGGGATTTTTAAACAAGTGCAAAAGAAATATGCTTAAAACATAAAAAACATTTTTAAACATATTTTAAACACATGTATATGTGCTTTTTATCTTTGGTACAGTTTGAATCGATTCTCGTGCGACTCTGTCGACAAGCTGATTCTCTCAAACGTTGAGTCCAGTCGAATTCTTCGCTCAACCAAACGGTATTGATGAGTACGGACCGAAAATCGGTTCTTTGTAAAAAAAATCCAGCACAGAATAATCGACTGGAGAAGGTCAGACTGACGTCACCCATCACCGATAACAAACATGTTGGTAATATGCTGGTAACAAACATGTTCAAGATCAAGAAAAAAAACATAAAACATCGTGTTTCTTATCTGTTTTTTATGTTTTAACTATTTCTTTTGTGCAAATGTTTTAAGCAAATGCAAAAAAGATAAAAAGATGCTTAAAACATAAAAAATATTTTTAAATATATTTTGAATACAGGTATATACACTTTTTATCTTTAGTACAGTTTGAGTACTTGTTTGTCGATGAGGTTTGCAGTTGAAGTGCAGTCGGTAATTTAACAAGAAACCTCTTCTTCTATTATTTTATTTCAATAAACTATGAAAAAAAAAAATATATATATATATATATACAGGGTGTCCGGCATCTTTTGAAAATAAAAAATTGTGAAAATTAATCAGATGAAACGGAGAAGAAAAATTATTTTGCAACAATCGCGATAGTTATTAAGTTATCAGTGATTGAAAATGACCACATCTAGAATAGCAATAGATGCAAGCAATAGATATGAATATATTGAATTTTGAATCCTGAATTTTGAACCTGTCGCTAAACACAATAGTCGTCATATAATTGTAGATTAGGTCAACCTGAACAAAAAGTCCTTTACCTTATTTTGCAAATAAGTACGCAAATTTTCAAGTTATCAATTAAAAGACCTTCTGGATGTGGTCATTTTCAATCATAACTATTGCGATTTTCGCAAAATGACTTTTCTTTTCATCTGATTAATCCTCACAATTTTTCCTTTCCGAAAGATCCCGGACACCCTGTACATACATAAGATGTAAATTATTTTCTTAACAATCGTGCAGTAATGTATACATCTGCACGTAATATTGTAATGTGCAAAAATATAAAAAGATGGATATTCGTGAAAAGATCAATTCATACTACCAACAATTTTACGTCCAGGATTTATATTAAACAGCTAAAAAAACCACGTTTTTAAAGAAACGTGTGTTTAAAATTATCGAATGTCCAAGACACGTCTAAACTTTTGTTCGGAACTAGAGATGTGCGAATCCGGAATTTTTATGTCGAATCGAATCGAATCGAATCATTAAAACATTTAACATGACTATTAAACATGCAAATAATAATGGAAGATTTTTATGATGAAAGGGAATACTGATGTTGTAATATCATCTCAAAGCAAAATATATATTTAAATATTTAAAGTTAAATTTATAATTAAGTTATTAATTATAAGTTAAGTTCATTACAAGTTAAGGGTTCAAACATACACAGGCCAGGCAGATGGCCCGTTTTGTAGCTGATGCACGCGAACGATAATGTATTTCATTCCTATTCGTATTATTCGGATTCGAATTCGAATAGTTCGCACATCTTTATTCGGAACAAGAAAAGCTTAAAACGTGCCAACTGATCTGCGGATCTGTCAACGATCCGTCGTGAGACGGGAGGATCTCGTCTGAAGAAAAGAAAGCTGATGGGGGTGAAGACACCCCCGAGGGCGGAGGCGAGATGGCAATCGCAAGACGCATCGCGGAAATTCGCCCCCGATCAGATTCAGCACAGATCAAACGGTCGGCTTTCTCGACAACTTCCGCGTAGGCGACACAAAGCACTCGCGCCGCCAACGTGCTCGAGACTCTGCAATTTGCACAATTTCCACGGACATGTCGAGCGATATATTCTGCCCTGAAATGAGCGCGCACGGTAATTATCGCTCGTGACATTGTAAACGACCTGTTTTTTTATGGCCAGCGTATAAACTGTCACGTGCGTTGACGTGTACGGCGGCGGCACAAACGAGGTACACATTGTGCGTGCGTGCGTGCGTGCATATGTGTGTGTGTATAATATGTGTGTGTGTGCGTGCAAGTAACGTTTGGATCTGGACATTGGTCCGAGCAATTGAAAGACCGAGCTGGTATTCTGCCGTTGCGACGGTCGAGTCGACGCAGCCGCTATCAAGCGAATCGCTAGGAAATTCGCGGCCGATAAACGAAGCAGATAACCGCGATGCTCCCGATTCCGAGTCGCGCGAGAGAGCCGCAGATAAGAAGGCGAGGCGACGAGCGCGTTTACCTAAACAGATTACTTTGTTATCGCGCGACAAGTCGAACGCCGTACGCGTCGAGTCGCCGCGAGAGAGAGAGAGAGAGAGAGAGAGAGAGAGAGAGAAGCGGATTCGAGAATTCACGACGGCGAGAGCCGCTTCTCCTGAGCGAGTCGACGACTCCGCGGGCTCCGAAGCCGCGGAGATAACCCGACCGGGCTATCCGTATCACAGTAGATTCCGAGATAAATGTCTTCTTCGGAACGCGACATTCGCGCCCGCGCGCGCGCGCGCGCGAATCGAAGGCGCACGTAAGCGTTTTAACCCGCATTACTCACGCGTGACACACCGCGAGGATTACATCGCTTCCCCGTCCTTGTCGGCGCTGCAGCCGTCAAGCTGCGCACCGGGAGGACTTGTTGCTACCTGCCGGAGTGGCGAAGGCGCTCAGGTGACGACGACGGAGCGTCTCGCGGCCGCGAGAAAGAGAAACAGAGAGAAAGAGAGAGAGAGAGAGAGAGAGAGAGAGAGAGAGAGAACAGGCAAAGTCACTTACCGCGGCGGCGTTGTCGCTGATGCTGAAGGAAGTCGGCGCCGCTTCCGTGTTCGCGCACAGGGCCAAGAGCGCCGTCGCCATCAGGCTGGCGCCGACGGGTCCGCTCCACCTGGTCATGCTTCCGCTTGGCTCGCCTCCTCGCGCTCTCGTCTCTCTCGTCGCGCTGCTCGACTCGGCTCCCCCGCGATGGCCGTCCCACGCACGTCCCGACGAGCACTCGCTGCGCGCACGTGCTTCACCCTCCTCCCCGTGGAAGACACAGTGGGTCTGAAGGCTCACGGCTCGACCAGGCGACGTCACACCAGGTGATCCATGCCGGGCTGACCGAGTGACCGCGCGCGCGAGACTATCGTTTCTTGAAGATCGGTCCCCGTCTCCTCGGGGTTGTCCTCCTCGCCTTGCCCCGTCGAGCTACCCCCGTCGTGCGTCGCTCGCGTCCTTGGCGGGACCAGTTCGCCGAGGGGATGGCGATCTCCCGATGCACACAGCAGTTGTCCCTCTCTCTCTCTCTCTCTCTCTCTCTCTCTCTCTCTCTCTCTCTCTCTCTCTCTCTCTCTCTCTCTCTCTCTCTCTCTCTCTCTCCCTTGGCCGGCGGTGCTCTGGCGAGGCAGCGGCTGGCAGGGTGGTTTAAAACGTCGTTGCCACGACACTATCGATCTCGTGGTGTTTTCCTCGCTGCTCGGTGCTCGCCGTCGTCGCGGCTAGGCTCTCTCTCTCTCTCTCTCTCTCTCTCGCTGTTGCTTCGCGCGTGACTCCTCGCGACCTGTGCACGTATACGTGTGTGGCACGCACCTCGTTCGATTTCCAGCTCGACGTAGCTCGCGTGCACGCACGCGCGCGCGACTCGCTAGCCCGCGCTAGTACGGAGAGTTCGATGAAACGATCGAGAAGCGCGGGGCCGAGTCGGGAGGTGGGAGTACCGGGGGAGAGAGTGAGGTCGATAGTAAAGAGGATGGATCAGCACACTGCGGCGGGCCGCGGCCGACGAGAGAGAGAGAGAAGCGCGCGGGTACACGGAGCTGCTATCGGAGCCACCGCCACTCTGAATCACAATCAGGCCGCTCTGTCTTTTATTGAGGCCCCCCACCATGATTCGCGATCGCCACGGTCGCCAATCGCGAGAGCCGCTCCTACACGTGCACGCACATGCCTGCCGCCGCGAGGCTATGTGCGTGCTTGAGCACCTCGACACTTAGTCAGGTCGGGTGCAAAGGATACGCGCTCGCCGGCGGGTAACGCGAATTTCGTATTATCCTTTTCGACTCCTCCTCCCCCCCCCCTTGCCTCGAGCATCCTCCTGCAAGCGCTTTTCTCCTCGTCGATGGAAGCTCCTAGCTCTGTGATCGCTCTTGAGCTGGAGGAAGTTCTTCTCGGGAGGTGGTCCGGAAGGACGATAGTCCTTTCTCTCTCTCTCTCTCTCTCTCTCTCTCTCGGCTATCCTGCGGCTTGGTGACAATTTGCCGGGAACGAAGCTCTAGTTTCCGCGCTAGTTGCGTTAATTTCCGACTCATTGTTGCATAATCATGTCTCCTTGTCTGGTTTTTCTTCGGAATTCCGTCATTTCCCCGCGGCGTGTCTTTCAGGCCCGTCTCTCTCTCTCTCTCTCTCCCCCTCTCTTGCCCTCGAAAGATCATCCCTCGGCGATTGACTATACAGCGTCGGCGCGTCTCGCATGTGGCCTTTGCATTGCAAATGATCGCGTTGCCGCGATTGTTCCCTCGGGACGAGGCCGCGTCGCGTCTGCCTCTCACAGGTGGTCCCATCTGGGTCCCCGGCATATGATCGCGACATTGGATTGCCGATCGTGCGATCAGACCTGCGCGACTCAGGCCGGAGACCTGAGGAAACGAAACGGACACTCGCCACTCGCGCTTTCAAACGCTCAAGCTGCTGCGTCCGGACCGATAGAAAGTCAAGAACACACCGGTTGACGCTATGAGTCATGCATTTTAGGTCGTTTTCCGGCCCAAAGAACTCCCGTCGGCTTAACTCGCGAATGTAGATGAGAGGGATTTGCGCGATTCTTCAAGCGGATGGCGCATACAAAAACGTAAGCAGTAGGCGATTCAATCGCAGATGAGACGTCAGCTCTGCCTCAACTATTGTTGCTTGATTTGCTCTCGCTACTCGCATCCTACTCAAAATTTTATATTTCAGTTTAATTTATTAACTAAATCGTAATCAGTAGTAAAGTCAATAATTTAATTCAATTTAAATTTTCAATTTTAATTTAAATTACTAATTAAGTCGCAGTTAATGATAACAACTGATAATTCAATTTAATTTAAATTTAATTTGTTAATTTGTTGAGTAAATTGCAATTAACAAATAAAATTAATAATTCAGTTTAATTTAAATCTTTCATTTTAATTTAAATTATTAATTAAATTGCAGATTAATAATAAAACTAACAATTCAATTCAATTCAATTTAAATTTAAATTTAATTTATTGGGTAAATTGTAATTAACAATAAAATTAATAATTCAACTTAATTTGAATTTCCAATTTCAATTTAATTTACTTTAATTACATTGCAATTACTAATAAAACTAATAATTCAGTTCAATTAAAATTTTAAATTTCAGTCCAATTTGTTAAGTTAAATGCAATTGATAATAAAATTAATGATTCAATTTAATTTGAATTTTACAGTTCAATTTAATTTGTTTATTAAATTACAATTAACAATAAAGTTAATGATTCATTTTAATTTTAATTTTGTGTGTTTTAATTCATTTGTTAACTAAATTATAATTAATAATAAAATTAATAATTTAATTTAAATTTTATTTTTATAAATTTTATTTCAGCTCTTCCTGCGTGGCTCAAAATTCTTCTCTCTCCCCAGTCTCTCTCTCTCTCTCTCTCTCTCTTTCTCTGGAGAAACCAACTGATCAGAATCGCTGCTTCCACTCGCGGCCGAAAAATATTCAACTGTGATGGCTTAATTTGCTCGTTCACGTCAGTCTTGTTGCTCAAGACCTTCCGCGTGTCCGGCCGCTTCGCGTCGTAACGAGATAGATTTCACTTGCCCGCTCGCGGCGCGCTCGTGTTCGCGGGAATAGTCGCCGGAGCGCCGCCGTCTTCCGAACGTCCATAAAGAAGAAACGGCAGCGCGCGGTCTGCGGAAAGTTACGCCAAGTGGTCCCTTCCGAACGCATCGACAGAGGATTTCCATGTGTATCAGCCGAATTGCTCGCGAGATTTGAATACAAACGATCGTTGCGCCGGGGCGGGGGGGGGGAGGGAGGGGAGTACATCGAACGAATGAGTAAGCGTTGGTCTCTTTGGTGTCGGCGATCGCCGCCCAGTGTTTCATCAATGAGTAAACAACGGCGAAGCCTTACTCACCGTTCGCCATTCTTCCTTCCTCTTTGCGGCGCAATTCACAGCTGTCGATTTTCCGGTCTCACCGTGCCTCGGCTGCTCGCGGGGCCCTCCGGGTCTTCCCTCTTCTGCGTTCTCCCTCTCGTACCGCAGGGACGTGATTGTCATGAGAACACTTGCCGAAACGCGCAAACAGGCCGCCCGCGCCGCGGCCGGGCGATTCCGCTTCGATTTGGAAAACAAGAGACAACACGACGCTGCGCGAGGGTGTGTGGAAGCGTCTTGCTGTCTTGCCTCGACGAAAAGGTCAGAGACGTGACGCCATTTTTTAGTCTTTTCCCAAATTACCCGGGGGAGGGGGGAGGATTCTATCATCGGTTAGGAATGCATTTGCATGAATTCGTCCACTCGGGCTTGAGGCCGTTTCAATGCAGACGCGCGTCCAGCCTGCGATCCTGTTTGGGATGTTCCGCGAAGTCGCAGACTTTGATGAAAATTTACGCACGCGCAGGCTGCGCTGACTCACCGGACGCCGCTCGGCGAGGCGAATGTTGCTGCTTTCGGGTTGCAAGCCCGCGAGGTGCGTCGTTGCATCGGTATTACCCTTCCTTCCCCTTCCAATCACGAGCGAATATTCACGTGGTTGGAATGATCGAAGGAATCGGAACAATCGAAATGACGACACGAAGGTTGTCCTGTTCAGGGACAACCGTAATAGTGGCTCTTTAATCCTGGCTTAGTTGGTCCCTCGATAGTCCAGCCTCTTCGTGGGCTAACGCTGATGAACTAAGGCTGCGTTATTCGGAGACATTGTTCCAAAGTAGTTTAAATTGGTAATTCGGACTAAGGAAATTAGATCCTTCGGGCGATATTCATGGTGGGATCTTATGTTTATCTTAAATTTATCTTCAGATTCTTCGTAGCTGGTAAAACGCCGCAATCACTCGGGAATTGTTAAGGCTTTGAGGTTCGTACCAACATTTTGAGATTTTTTTTAAATTTGTGATAGTGAAATATTATTTTCAATGGACGCATCAAACAAAATGAAGCAAAGTAGGAAGGCTAATGGGATCATAGAGGAGGAACAGTTTCCCGATGGATTCGTTAAAAAAAGAGAACATTATCGAGAAATGACGTACGGACACGAACGCGGATAAGGCCAAACAAGAATGTTAGAAGGCGATTCTTGATGATATATTAATAGATCAGGATGTGTACGTACGCTAGACTAAACTAGACTACTACGGGTAGTTTAAATGCAAGCTGGGTTTAATGCAAGATTAAGACACAAAAAGGTGTCTCTGAGTACAACAATATGTCGGTAATCTTTTCTTTCATTATACAAAAGTTTCGGTCTTTTCTCAGCCCTCTACTGTAATTATTTTAAATTGAAATATTTTCCCGCCATTTTGTGTTTTCGTAAGGTTGGTATCGAACTTTGTAAAACGCCACTCCATTGGTACACATAACCTTAAAAATAACGGTTGATGCAATGAGCGAGGCAAAACCTTACATTCGACATTGCGTTCAATATGAATTTCAGCAAGGAAGAAATGCTGTTAAAGCGTGCGAATCCTTTTGCTCTATTTTTGAGGAAAATATTATGTCCCACATTACGTGCACATATTGCTGTCGTCGCTCTAAAGATGGTGATCATTTTCACGTGAGTGATCGTCCGCGCTCTGAAACGCCATGAAAGCTTGACGCCGACAATTTGGAAGCGTTAGTTGAATGAAAAGCCGTTCCAAACGCAAGTAGAACTTCCAGAACTTATAACTGACCAAGCGGCAGTTTCAAGGCCACTGCATGAGCTAGACTAAACTAGACCGCTACGGGTAGTTTAAATGCAAGCTGGGTTTAACACAAGATTAAAGGTCGGTTGTTCCAACTTCTTGGTAAGTTAACTGATAGTTAAATCATCTGTTTGTCTTTGTTTTTCCTTTAACTCAGACAAAGACATATAATTTAACTACCCAGACAGCACCGGACATCCAGTGGATGTACGTTTCACGTCCAATTTATGTCCGTATGTCCGATTTACATCCGTGGGCATAAATTGGACGTAACAAGGATGTCCTTATTGGACATTGGACCTATAGGACGTCCGATGTACGTCCATCGGACGTCCTATGTCCGAAGTTGTGACAAACGTACGTCCTATGGACGTTTTTTGTAAAAAAAATGGATATATAACGGACGTCCAATGGACATCCGTGTGCTATCTGGGTATCAGTTAACTTACCAAGAAGTTGGAACAACCGGTGCTTAGACATAAAAAGGTGTCCCTGAGTAAAAAAATATGTTAGCAATCTTTCCTTACATTATGCAAAAGTTTTGGTCTTTTTCCAGCCTTCTAATGTAATTATTTTAAATTGAAATATTTTCCCGCCGTTTTGTGTCTTCGTAAGGTTGATATCGAACTTTTTAAGACGCCGTTCATTATAATCATTGGTACACATAACCTGAAAAATAAAAGTCGATACAACGAGCGAGGTAAAACTTTATATTCGACATTACGTTCGATATAACTTCCAGCAAGGAAGAAATACTGCCAAAGCATGTGAATCCCATTGGAAAAGATATTGCGTCTCACAATACGTGCAAGTATTGCTGTCGTCACTCTAAAGATGGCGATTTTCACGTGAATAAACGTCCGCGCTCTGAAACGCCACGAAAGCTTGATGCCGACAATTCGGAAGCGTTGTTGAACGAAATGCCATCCCAAATGCAAGTAGAACTTGCAGAACAGCTCATCATTGACCAAGCGGCAGTTTCAAGGCCACTGCATGAAGAACTCAGAAGCTTCAAAAAGACTAATACTCGTATTTATAGTCCTTCCTTATCTTAAGGATGGAGCCTCAATGAAGGATTCTTTGAATCTCCAAGGCCACCTTATTTCATAAATGGATCTCGAGTCTTCCTTCCAGATGGAAAGAAGGAAGGAAGGAAGGAAGAAATGAAGGCTACGTTCCAATATTCACTGTCAGTACTGAAACTCTATAATACACGTGACACGAGCTATAGATTTTTAGTACTAGCAGTGGATATCGGGACGCAACTATAACCTAGCATCAGTTTAGCAGTGCGTATTGTAATATGGATAAAGACAATAAAAGATAACAAGAACATTATATGAAGCAAGAATGCGCGAATGCTCTTGGCGCAGCTTATCGCTGAAGAGATTATCGACAAAAAAAAAATCCTTTGTCAGAATCATCAAAAAATTCATAGTCCATTATCCTTTTTTTCCTTTATATATTTTCAGTTTGAAAGCGCGACATCGTACAAGTAAATTGTAATGGGACAAAAGTAAGTGTTGCAGGTTACGTTTAGTTTATCTTGCGCATCGTGTGTTAAAAACTTATTGCACTTTTGTGCATTAGTTCAGAAGTGCAGCGGAAACGAACAGACCTAAGGTAACATTTCCTCCTCAAGGAAACTCGTGACTTTCCTTGAGATAAGGGAACTAGTAAGGCTCCTTGTTTGATCAAGGAAGTTCTATGAAATGTAGCACGAGGGACAAGGAATTCTTATTTCTCAAGGAAGGACTGAACGAATACGGATATAAAACTTTTGCATACACCTAATACTGCTGGGGTTCATTTTGTCTCTGAATGGCAGCCGAAGTGTCGTTGCGAGGTGAGGATCAAGCTTCACAATCCCATCTAGGAAGACCGGCTTCCTCGGAAATCAGCAATCCGCAATCACGCGGGGGTGACGTTCTATCCGTACGTGACGATAAAACATTATAATTCCGCCGTTCTTCGACTTCCGCGAATCGCCGTCGCCAGATGTCCAGAATCACAGTGTAAGTCCGAGAAACTCAGTCCTCGCGCGGACTTTAACATGACGTATCGCCCGCGTTCGTCCGCATCGATTTTCCCCGCGTCTCACACGCGCCGCATGAAGAATCGCTCGTCGCGTGCGCGACGCCCTCAACTTCGAAAGGTTGAGAGGAGCCGAGGAGCCGGCGGCGGTCCTTTTGCGCTTTTTCGCCTTTGCACTGGCGCGATGGCGGATGCTCCGTGGAAAGGTCAAAGGCACTCCGTCCCCGAGGTCAGCAGGTGTGCCTGCTCCGCGAGACTGACAAGAGCGGCAAGAGGTCGTCCAAGACATCAGCTCGAGACGATCGCGCGTCCTGTGCCGCGCCCAAAAGCCGCCGGTCCTCATTTGTTTCCTGTCCCTCTTTGTCAATGATCCGTCAGGATCATTGATCCTGCCGGCTGGTCTCCCCGGCTTTTCGCCCTTTTCCGCCGCGCTGGTCCTCTCCTCCTCTCTCTCTTTCTCTCTCTCTCTCTCTCTCTCTCTCTCTCTCTCTCTCTCTCTCTCTCTCTCTCTCTCTCTTTAGGTTCGACGCTGCTGGCCGTTATCGCCGTCGAATCCCCTGCGACGATTTATGCAAATGACGCCGCGTCGTTTCGCGCGGCAACTTTTTGCCGACGCGCTCTATCAGCAGCCGTCATCATCGAATCGCCGATGACTCACGATGTCTCACGCTGAAACACTTTGCAACTTCTTCAGCGATACGCAGCGTCGTCCGAGACTCGGCGTCGTCGGAAAAAAACCGAAGTTCTGGGGCTTCTCTGGGCCCAATTATCGCATTCGGCGAAATGTCGGCGGAATGAACGGCGAGGCCGCGCGACGCTGGAAATTGCATTCCGCGGAATAGGAAGTGACAGATTAATGATATTAACCGCCTGTTATAAGGAAAGCTCTTACGGCGCCGCGTAATTTACTCATCCCGCGTAGTATAGATGAATCACCGGCGCGCGATTCTCCGTAGAAAAACGTCCATCGTCCGTCGCAAAATCACTGACGGAGACTTGTGCTCTTAATTAATCCCTCGGCTTGATTGTAAGATGCACGTCCGCTGCGGTGAGATTGTGGAAAATACCGTAATCGCCAGCGAGCTGCATCGCCAGCGAGGACGACAGCTTTCGGCCAAAGTGCTGAGCCTGTGATAAGCGACGAACGATGGTGCGTGGAATAACGTAAGCGGTAAGACGTAAGCAGTGAGCTGACGACGAAGCGGTCGTAGTCGAGAACGTCAGTGGTCTCACCGTTTCACCTGTGTGTGATCGCATGATCTGCTCACTGCTCACTGCTTTTTTCCACCCACTTTGCGAAAAACAATCAGACGTAAGCAGTAAGCTGGCAATCCCATATTTTTGGGAGAAGAGAAACTGATGCAGTGACACGTAAGAAAACTGACTGATCGCAATTGATTGCTCTTCTTACGGCCGAGAAAACATGCATCTGTGGTTGATTCGCTTACCGTCTTAGTATCCTTGTATTTAGGGTGTTTAAAAAAAGGATTCAAGACCCTTAAGGGAAGTAGTATTCACAAAATGGAGGAGAAAGGTCCTGGTAAACATGAGCCGAAAAGTTAATATATTGTCTTATTTATTTTAATTCAAGCAAGCGACACCTACTAGAGATGTGCGAACTATTCGGATTCGAATTCGAATCCGAATCCCTATGATTCGAATCCGAATAATACGAATAGGAATCAAATATATTATCGCGTACATCAGCTAGAAAACGAGCCATTTGGGTCTGTATGTTTGAACCCTTAACTTGTAATTAACTTAACTTATAATTAACAACTTAATTATAAATTACTTTAAATATTTAAATATAGATTTTGCTTTAAGATGATATTACAATATCAATATTCCTTTTTATATTAAAATCTTCCATTATTATTTGCATGTTTAATAGTCATGTTAAACTTTTTTTAATGATTCGATTCAATTTCATTCGACTCGATTCGAATTCGAGTGAAATTTCATAGATTCGATTCGATTTGAATTCGAATTTAAAAAATAAGATTCGATTCGATTCGGTTCGACGTAAAAATTCTTGATTCGCACATCTCTACTTCCCAAACTTTCTCTAAACCAATCTCTTTACATTACACTCTTCCATATAATGCTCTATTTAATCTCCACAATATGCGCATCCTCCGTCCTTTCTCTTCAACTATTAGGATTGTAATTTAATTTTGAAGGTTTTTTTTTCTCAAAAACCGATTTACTTATTAAACAAGAAAATAAACGAATACCTTGGTCCAAATATTTTCCTTCGTTTCCTACATTTCCCCATCTTTCTGGCAAGAGATGGATTTCGCGACGATAAAAAGATTCTTCTTTGAAGTTGATCCAAATTGCAACAATTTCTCGCACTTCTCCGAAGTTATGAAAGTGTGTGTGTACACAACTAGAGCATGTTGCATCGGCCGGAACAAGTGATATTATAGTGAAGCTATTTCTGAAGAATATGCGGGATACGGTAAGACTTCCCATTCCATTTTTAATCCTGATCCTAATCGGGCCCTAATCAATGTTGCTTAGTCACTTCCTTGTTGCTTAAATTCATCCGTGTGTCCCGGCCCGAACGCCGGAGCGTCGATTCGGCGGGTAACGTAACGCCAGGAAGCTACCTTCCGGAGTCGGTGAACAGCTCTTTCACAAGTGCGCCGATATGCCGGCACTTGTTGCGCGATAAATATTGAAGGGTCGCCTTCGTTGCGGCCGATGAGTCAGCGATTGCCCGTCGCGCGATCGCGTTCCCGGTAACGTTGATCCACAAAGCGAGCTGTCATTTGTCCTCCTCTCTCCCGAGGAATATCCCCGGCCACGTCATGCAAATAGGCGAGACGGCCTGCGCTGTCGAATTTCGGCGATAGAAAGTCCCGTGAGGAGCCGCGACGGGAGCAGAAGATCGCGCGCCGCTTCCGACCAGTTATGCAAATCTCAGCGAGAAACGTTAACAGGGTCCAGTGTTATGCGCGAGGAATTTCGCGTGACCAGAGGGGGGCAGGGGAGGGAGGGTGAGAACGATACATTCGGCGAATTCGCGCATCGGTATCTTCCCACGTCCTGAGCAAAACATTATTAGGGCCATCCTCATGAAGCATAAGGCTGAAAGTAGGATGCCCTAAGAAGGGATGCCTCATTTTTACCACATCAGATCCTGAGATGGATCTTTTAAGGATATCTTAGATTTGAGAAATAAGGCTTTGATAAGCTGAAAACTGATGAGGCCCTTGGAAGGATTTATTAGTGGTGCCTTAGGTTTAATAAATCAGATTTTGACAGGGAGAGTTCAGAAGGGTCCTAAAGGATTTTTTAGAGACACCTTAGATCTAATAAATAAGGCTTTGATAAGGATTTGAGGGAAAGCTGATAAGGACCTTAGAAGGATCTTTCAGGGATGTCTTAAGTTTTACGAAAGAACGCTTTGATAGGAAAAGCTGAGAAGAGCCGTAGAAGGATTTTTTTAGGGATGCCTTAGATTTTACGAAATAACGCTTTAACATGGAAAATTGATGTAGGCTTTAGGGGGATCTTTTAAGGATGCTTTAGATACGCGAAATCAAGTTTTCTTATAGAGAATTAATAAGATTTGAAGTGTGTAATAAAATTGTCATAGTTTAGTGTTGTTTTAGTAGGTACGCTCTACCTGGTCCTTTTAAAGGTTTTTTAATTATACTGCAATTGAAAACAGATTTTATTAATTTTATTAGTTGCCATATTCATTAGTCTCTTCCAAGGATCTTTCTAGTATTGTCTTTATTTTGAAATGCAGCAAATTTTAATTCCTTGAGAACAGCAGCAGGATTTTTATGTGTAAAGAATGCTTTATTTTACCGTAAAGTACGCTATATTTTTAAAGTAAAAAATTCTTGTTGTATACTAACAAGATTATAAAGAAATAAAGAAATTACAGTCTAAATTTCTCCGAATGAAAAGAACGAATATTTTTACTCAAGCAATAATAAAAATATTTCCTTATGAGGCCTCATTGCCTCGTAAGGACGCGTTAAACCATTTGTTACCACATCTTGTAGGATCCTCGTCTCTCTATCTCTACCAGGGCCCGATTAATATTAGCGAAAAATAATCAGGCCCTTACCAGAGCCTTATCAATGTTTCTACTCAGGATGTCGCGCTCGTTCGTCCTTATCGCGCCGTTAACATGTCGGGAGAGGCCGCCGCCGCCGCCGCCGCGGCGGTAATAAATCATTCCCATGCGAAAATCGTTCGTGCAATTATGCGCAAGGTTCGCGTGCAACGTGCATTTCCCTTTCCCGTTTGATTCGCATGCGGCGCGATGGATCGACGACGGCCGAAAGGTCGCCGCGCGCGAGATGCCAGATAAGAGATCCTGCGACGCATCTTCCTCGGCGCGGCCGGCTTCCTCCGTCGCGGGATCCTCCACAGGCGACTCTTTATGCCCGTTGCGGCCGTCGCGAAATCTCGATTGCGAAATCGACCGACCACGCCGGAAGACTGAGAGCTTTTTTTCCTCCGGGCGGAAACTTACGCGCTCGATCATCGGCGCGTCCCCGGCGCCCCCTCGCGGACTTTTCCGCGAGCCTGGAAATCTCCGCCGATTCGCGCTCGCGGCCAGCGACGATTTCGTATTTCCATGGACGGGCGGTTGCGAGGCGCGAATCCCAATCGAGCCGACGGCTTTGATCCTCATCGGAGACGTGAGACGCGACGCTTACGCAGGCGTCGATGCGGCCGCCAGCGGCCACGTGCGGAATAGCAAGAAAATAGGAAAAGAAAAAGAAGAGGTGGGAAAAGGGAGAAATCTCCTCGGCTAATGGCGTTTCCGGGACAACAATGCAACCGCGCGTCGGCACGTGCCCGCAGTTACTCGCCGTGCGATGCAGATTTGCACGGTCGAATGGCGGAAGTCGCTCGGCGGGGTGACATTGTCCAGCTAAGAGGAAATCGACGCTCGCGACGCTTCAATGGCGACTACACGCTGCGAATCCTACGCGCGGAACCGCCCTAGAAACGCGCTCGCCGACGATTCGCGGCGGCGGCGGTGGCCGCAACATCGATATATTGGGTTGTTCAGAAAGTAATTTCGGTTTCTTGCATGGAAATGAAAGACGATATTTTTTGATTGAAAGAGAAGTTATTCTGCCGACAAGTAAACCTACCCCTACCCAAGTGTCCCATTCCGATTTTGAAATGAAATTTTGCATGCGTATAGAGCATCGAAAAATATTGGATACGTATTTTTTTTATATCGGCCCATAAAGCGTTTTAAGGGTAGAGATTACCATTAAAATGTCAATTTTTTCGCTTTCTTGTCCTGTACATGCTAGGTGCGCAACTAAGTTTCCGGGTTTCACACATGGATGGCGCTAACGACACATGTAGTCGACATACATGTCTGAAGTTATGTGTTTTTTTTATAGCTTGGACATCTGTTAACAATAACCAGTCGTAATACCAACACATATCGCAACGTAAAAATATTTCTTCTAACAACGAAGATGTCGAGTTTTGTGGCAAATAAACAGCATTTGCGGGAAGCTTTGCTTTTCTGCTTTAACTTGAAAAAAAG
Organism: Harpegnathos saltator; assembly: GCF_003227715.2. Lineage (NCBI taxonomy): Eukaryota > Metazoa > Arthropoda > Insecta > Hymenoptera > Formicidae > Harpegnathos > Harpegnathos saltator. The sequence goes on from NW_020229935.1 coordinate 489,640, forward strand.
TGCAGCTGAAGCACGTTGTTTGTTTGAGGAGGTCTACGGCGAACACGCACCATCGAAAACTACCTCTGAAGATCGGTTTAAACGCTTCAGAAGTGGCGGTTTCGACACTGAGGACAAGGAACGCTCCGGAAGACCGAAAACAATTGAGGACGCCGATCTGCAAGCGTTATTGGATGAAGATGATATGCAAACATAAGATCAACTTGCGGAGGCATTAAACACGACTCGCCAAGGTATTTCCAAACGTTTCCAAACATGCCATGGGAAAAATTCGAAAGGAAGGAAAATGGGTGCCGCATGAGTTGACTGAGAGACAGATGGAAAATCGAAGAGCCACTTCCGAAATTTTGCTTTTGCGGCTGACTTAAACGTGAGGTCTGACGTTGTCATGATGAAACATAACACCTTTTCTGTTCGCCAATTCTGGTCTCTTCTGCTTGATGGAATCGTTCAATTTGTCCAACTGATGACAATACACATTTGAATCAATTGCTTGGTTGTTTGGTAGCAACTCAAAAACAACCAGTCCTTTCCAATCCCACCAGAAAGTATCATCTTCTTTTGACGGATATCACAGCTCTCGATGTGATCTTTGAGCTGCTTCATCACCTCTGCTCCTCACGTGATCTTTTGCGTTTAATATTATACACAATCCATTTTTCACCTCCAATTATGAGTCGCTTCAGAAATGGATCACGTTTTCCTCACGTTTCAACAGCAAATCGCAGATGGTAATGCGACGAATCAAATCTCTTTCTTTAAGAACGTGTGAAACCCAAGTATCGAGCTTTGAAGCGAAATCAAGTTGTTTCAAATGCTCATGCATGGCCGAATTCGATAAATTCAATCTCTCAGCAATTTCTCGTGTTGTTAAGTGACGATTTGCGTCCAATGCCTCTATTTGATCTTCATCAGTCTCAACCGGCCTTTTTCAGAAGGTGGTGCATCTTTGAGGTCGAAATTCCCAGAACGAAATTTGGAAAACCAATTCTGACACTGGCGGTCAGTCGACACATCCTCTCCATACACGGCATACAATTTCTTTCGTGCTTGCGCTGCATTTTTGCCTTTACGGCAATGTGACGAAAATATTCACGTTGGTTTTCCATTTTTGATGCGACGCCAAACAAAAGCAACTTGATATATTCCACAAAACAATGTTTCTTTTTCTCAAATGAAGCTTGAAATGTGTGTTGTAAAAATGTGAAATAATTTTCTGCAGGTTAACTGCTTGAAAAGGCAACTATAATACCACCTATTTGAAAAAACCAAAATTACTTCCCGAACAACCCAATATATCGATGTTGCTACGAGTTTTCGGACGGCCGCAATGAATTCCAGCCGCATGTTTCTCGCGTTTGTTGGTTGGAAAGTGGGAAAACACTCGACGCGACATTGACATTTTTGACAGTTCGATGTTTCACGTCAGCTCGTCGATAACGAAGGTTATCCACTCATGTAACGATTAGCGGAAGATGCGATGAAGGATGTCGAGGAGGATAAGTAAGAAATTAATATACAGGCGGTCCGAACATATACTCTCTCGTGTAGGTTAGGTCAAACTGAGTTCCTCCACTTTGTGAACAACTGCTTGAAGTTTTGAGTTGTTAATCAATCTTTTGACATCGGCGGAAACCGCGTTTTTTGGGGTCCACTTTGAAATTCAAGATGGCGGATACGGTCGACCTAAAATTGAAAAAGATATCGAAGTTTTTGTTCGTATCTTGAGGTTTTCGAGATCTTTTCTCAATGGTAAATTTTAAAAATAAAAATTCGAAATGACGAGCCAATATATAATAAATGACCAAAACGAAGTGTTACTTACGTATTATATAACATATCATTACGAACTACATTTATTCGTTACTTTGGTGCTTTATAGCTTGGATGGATGAAAATTTTGTGTATTCTCAATTTTTTACACAACAATTGTCCAGTTTTATTTGAACGAAACAAAATTATGATTTCTGTCGCCATATTGTGAGTTCTCTATCTCGAATTTGAAAAATTTAGCTTCATGTTTGTAAACATTGTGACTTCAAAAATCTCCAAAAAGAAAATTTTAACGACCTTACTTAACTTTTGAAAGTTCATTTCGTGAAGAAGAGATTAAGCGCTTTTGCGAAATTTAGCTTGGTCACGCGCGATGAATGAAAACGGACGAGCATCTTGCTATATTGTTATTTTATTGTTGCCTTGTTTATATACAATAAGTGTTCTACGTGTCCTCCTTTCCTTTCTACACGCGCGTCCTCGAATCATTAGAATTGCAAACTCTTTCGAGAATTCCTGGCCTCCTTCGAATCTGGTCAGCTGCATTTTAAATCCGCTGACGTAATTCCTGTATATCACTCATAGACGGAGAATAAATTAATCCTTTCATATATCCTCACGGAAAGAAATCCAGTGGATTTGATCAAGTCGGTAGATCGAAGATGCCGCGCAACCGGATCGCCTCACCTTTCGACGAATATCCCATTTAAATGCTCTCTGATAATTAATACGAAATGAGCTGGAACTCCGTCGTGCATTTTTTATAAACAAGTGACGTGACGAAGTGACGTATGGCAAGATGCTCATTTTTTACAAAAACTGACCTATCTTGGAATTTTCGAGATCGCTCTTTCCTCAATGGTAAATATCAAAAATAAAAATTCGAAATGACGCACCAATATAATAAATGACCAAAACGAAATATTATTTGCGTATTATATAATCGTAATATATCATTACGAGCTGTATTTATTCGTTATCTTGGTACTTTGTTGCTTTATAAGTTATAGGTGAAAATTTTTTGTACTTTTCGTTCGTTTATTTATCGCGTGAGAAGAAATGGACTGGAATGTTTACAAAACTTCGGAAACAAACCCAACCTATATAGCACAAAAGTTACAGCATTGCTGCAATATTGCAATGTTGCTGCAACTTTTGTCCTGTATGGGTAAGCTTGCTGCTGTAAGCCTGGAGCCTTTCTTTCTTTTCGAATACCCTGTATATATACAGAGCTTAATATAGCTTAATGCAATGTGAAACTGATATTTAGTGGCAAGTCCCTCCTCGCTATTTCGGAGCAAAGTTGCCAATTTCTGCGATAGTTCACCGCCATGACGCACGAATATCTAGATTCGTTGCGCGCGACTACTGGAGGATTCGATATTTTGAATGCGTTTTTCAGCGTATTAACTTTTTGAGGCATAGCGATAAATATACTTATCACCTATTTATTCTCACATTTTCATGAAATATTTCATATTTGAGGGATTCTTATCGGGTTTTTTGCGTCTTTTAGCTTCTTATATGATATGGGAACATAACATGTTACATGAAAGGTTGAAAAGTTTTGCATAAGTTTTCCATTTGTTATAAATAAAGTGTGAAAAATACACATTTTTACAGAAAGAAATAATTTTCCACGAACTATGAGTGAATTTTTTCCTCAAAATCAAGATTTTGGGGGTTTTTTGGGTCGCTGATTACGAATCTGAGGTCCAAATGCCAAAATTAAGTTTCCAAGATGGCGGATTCAAAATGGCGGATCACAGAATTTTTTTTAAATTAGCTAAAATTGTTTATTAAATTAGCTAAAACTCTGGTTAGTTTTTGAGGTCGCTGATTACGAATCTGAGGTCCAAATTCTAAAATTTATTTTCCAAGATGGCGGATCATAAAATTTTTATATGATTAGCTGAAATTGTACTTTGGTCAGCTTTCAAGATCGCCGATTACGAATCTGAGGTCCAAAACTCATTGTTCAAGATTGCAGACTCAAGTTGGCGGATCATGGAATTCTAACATATTTACCTGACATTGTCTTCCGATTAGTTAATTTTTTATACTTATGACCGCCATCTTGAATCCGTCATCTTGAATCCGCCATCTTGTATCTTGAAAATCTGATAACGGATTCGTAATCAGCGACTCCAAAAAACCTCACAATACCCATTGTCACCGAAATTATCGCGATTTTTCATTTTTGCGTCCGCTATCTTGGACCCGCCATCTTGAATTTCGAAAATCTGATAACGGATTCGTCATCAGCGACTCCAGAAACCCCTGTATATAAATTTTCATGTAATTCGGATTTTCTGAAAAAACGTGCCTCAAAGGGTTAACGGAGTCTTCTGTAACACCGCGGACGCGCATGATATTTCATCCCACGGCCGATCGTTGCGAGCTTTCGAATAGAGGTATTGCCGAAACACCGTTTCTTCTGTCGCGTCGATGTCGACAGCGGCCATCGAGAAATGCGAGGCGAAGAAGTAGCGCGTCTCGGCCGGCGGAATCGAGAGACGCAGTCTCGATTTCGCGACTCTCGTCTCTCGCAACCGCCGCGTCCACGACCCGCTGATCGGTTTCTCCGATCGCACGCTCGGCTTCACGAATATCGTGCTCGCAATCCTTCTGTTCGTGTAGCGAAACGGTCCCTTCGTTCCGCATTGGCCTTTTTCGCATGAGACACACTCGGCTCGTTTTTTCCTCGTTCTCGTTACGCTTTTATCAGGAGCGTCATTTAGTTTTGAAGGTTCTGAGAGATGGCACTAATGTCACTCTTGTCGAAGACATTCCAATCACAGCTATTATTTCTTCATACTCTAATATTAATCCATATTAATCCATTATATTAATCTACATATTTATCCGTAATATTAATATTAATTCATTAATATTAATCCATAATATTAATACTAATCCGTTAATCCATATTTAGCCTTTTAGGAACAACAGACGCAGTAAAAATTGTATTAATATCATCCTAAAAATGGAGCTTCCTAAATGGAGCATCTTCGAAACGCGTTGCTTTTGTTTTTCAATCGGCAGAAAACTGCGGCTGAAGGTCATGGAATTCTGATAGAAACTTATGATGATTCAAAGGTAATGATTTCAATGTCAAAGACAAAGATCGTTCGGGACAACTAAAGAAGCTTGAAAAAACACTTGCGAGCATTATTGGACGAGAATCCAGCACGATCCACTTGAGAACTTGCCAGAGCAATCGTGCAATAGTCGCTAAATATTTACAAGATATGGGAAAGATTCGCAAAGAAGCAAAATTGGTTCCACATAAATCATCGGGAAGTGCCATTGCGAACCGGAATTGAACATTTGCATTTCGTCGATCGCCAGACAAAAAAATGAAGAGATTTTTGTATCGAATTGTTACTGGAGATGAAGAATGGATCTATTTCGATAATCCCAAACGAAAAGAATCATGGGTTGATCCAGGCCAACCAGCAACATCCACTTCGAGGCGCAATATTCACGGTTCAGAGGTATTGCTGTGTATTTGGTGGGATAAAAAAATTGTTGGGTATTGTGAACTGCTAAATCCGAACGAAACTGTCACCGCTGATCGTTATGGATAACAATATATATAAATTGAGGCGAGCATTGGACTAAAAACGACCACCAATTGCGAGTAAACGACGCAGAGTGATCCTTCTTCATGACAATCCTCGACCTCATGTTGCATTATCAGTGAAGCAAACATTGTTAAAAATGGAATGGGAAGTCTTACCGCATCCCGCATATTCTCCAGAAATTGCTCCACTCAATTATCACTTGTTCCGGCCGATGCAACATGCTCTAGGGGGTACACACACTTTCATAACTTCGGAGAAGTGCGAGAATTTGTTGCAATTTGGATCAACTTCAAAGAAGAATCTTCTTATCGTCGCGAAATCCATCTCTTGCCAGAAAGATGGGGAAATGTAGGAAACGAAGGAAAATGTTTGGATCAAGGTATTCGTTTATTTTCTTGTTTAAGTATAATAAATCAGTTTTTGGGAAAAAAGCCTCGGAACTAAATCACGCTCCTGATACTAACACGCCGGATATTTCCGCAGCAGCAATGTAGTATTCAGAGCGCGCCCGCGAGTATATTTCCGTTCTCGGCCGCTGCAAACATCCTCCCGCGGCGAAACGCGGCCCAGTTATTCCCAAGTTCGCGCGATGTTCGAGTAATCGCGGCTGATGGAACGCAGCTGCGTATCGCGAGAATTATTATTACGTCATTAAGTACGGAATGTCCGGATTCCCTTAAGCGCAAAGTTCGACAATCGATGTCTCTGACTCGATTTCACTTCCATAGTTCTTGGTTTTCCTTTTCTTTTTTGCGAAGGTACGCCATCGCTCTTTCAAACGCACGTTTTGATTTGCGATTATCTACCGAATTGTCTGTATTGCAGCAATTTTTGTGCAACCATGGATAAGCCAAAAATTCCTGTTGGTTTTGAATATGAGTTCCGTCGTGGAATCAACGCAACGCAGACAACTCGAAATCTCAACGAAGTGTTTGGTGAAGATGTGGCTAATGAACGTGGCGATTTTAATCTTGAAAATGAGCCACCTGGGCCGACCTGAGACCAAGGTGGATAATGATGAGCTGAAAGCTGTGGTGGAAGCGGATAGATCTCAAACCAGCGCGAATTAGTAGCAAGGTTTAACATTACTATCCCAACAATACTGGACCATTTGAAAGAAGTCGGCGAGGTAAAGAAGCTGGATATAGATGGGTTCCGCATGAATTAAACGAGCGTCAGAGGAGAAATCGTCTCGAAGCTTGCCTTTCTTTACTATCACGGCGAAAAGGCGAGCCATTTTTACGTCGTGCTGTTACGTGTGATGAAAGATGGATTCTTTTCGACAATCGCAAGCGTTCGGTGGTTGGATAAAGATGAAGTGCCGAAACATAGTCCGAAACCGAATATTCATCAATAAAAGCTAGTGGTGTCTGTTTGGTGGTCCAGCGCTGGTATCATCCATCACAGCTTCATGAAACCTGATCAATCGATTGCAGCGGGTCTCTACTGTAAGCAACTGGACGAAATGATGAGGATGCTATTGCGATTAAGCAGCCAAGATCGGTCAACGGAGACAGGCCAATCCTCTTGCAAGACAACATTCGACCACATGTCGCACAAACAACGCTGCTCAAACAACAGGAGCTGGACTTGGAAACTCTCTGTCATCTACCGTATTCACCTTGCTATCAGACCTTGCACTAAGTGACTACCACTTCTTGCGAGGAAAGATATTCAACTGTCAACAAACTGTGGCCTTCCGCGATTTCATCGCCAGCCGCTCTTCAGACTTCTTCGCTGCTGGCATAAATAAACAACCATTAAGACGGCGAAACTGTGTCGATAGTTCAGGCGCGTATCTTGATTAATTACATTACTCCTAGTTTGAGACACGACAAGCCAAGCTTTTGACTCGGAATCGGACATTTCGGTTTTGATGACTCGATAGCAATCCCGCTGAGAAGGAATGACAGCGCGAGCCGCGGCTCGCCGACTTCAAAGTTCCTCGAGAGTTCCAGCAGTGCGGAAAATTGCGGGTCCCGACGATCAAAGACGCCGGGAGACGCGATCTTCGTGAAAGATCTGCGAGGTCTCACCTCGGGTCGACACCTGCAGCGTGTGCTTTCGAGACCTAAGAAGATCCAAAAAGCAGACTCAAAATAGAAAGGAAAAAAAGAAGGAAGAAAGCGAAAGGAACGGTTCCGACCTGGCCGAGAATTTCAGGCGGGACGGGGGGGAGAATGAGCAGCGACTTCCGGCGAGTCCACCGGCCGCGTCCGCTCACAAAGAGATGACATTCGCGGCCGGCGATTCACGTCCATGTACATTCCTATATATCGCCGAAGGAGACGCATTCGAATGCATATATGCGGGGTGATAGGGGAGGGGGAGGGGACGAGGTGCGCTGCGACTTTTATTTCGTCGCTGCTCTTCGGCGACGTCTCGGGGCGCGAAATACTGATCTCGCCCCGCGAGGGGTCCTGATCGGGAAAAATCGGCCCGTGGGAAAACAATGGCCTGTTCTGTACGCGGTAATCTCGAAAAGTCAACGGCAGGGCCACGGTGAGGGGAGGGGGGGAGACATCGCCGAGGCGCGCGTGCGCGCGCTCTTCTTTTGTCCTCCCGGCGCCTTAAACGCGGCCTCTGTCGCGCATTATCGCGCGGCGTCATGCCGAGCGAAGAAGAAGAAGAAGAAGAAGAAAGGGGACCCGGGACAGAGGGAGAAAGAAAACGCGCGCTCTCTTCGGCGCGCTACACGTATTTAGACATATAGCGCATATATTATGTATACTTCATCCGCGCAAAGACGCGAGAACGCGCGCGCGGGGGAGGAAGGGGGCGGCATGATCGGTGCTGACCATGGATAAGTTCACTGATCCCGTCGTCTTCGTGGCGTACCGCGCTCTTTCATCGCAGCTTTGAGATGCGAAATATACGACTCTCGCTCGCTCGTGTCGGGGAGGAATGAGAAAGGGACAGAGAGAGAGGGAGAGAGAGAGAGAGAGAGAGAGAAAGAGCGATAAGACAGGGGGCGAGAGAGGAGGGAGACGGAGTTGAAGAGAAGAGGAGTGTCGCGGGGTGTCTCTCTTGCGCCCGGCCGAACACGGCCATGATGTGAAAGCAAAAGAGAGGCACATGCGAGTTAACATCCGAGTCCGTTTCGCCGACTGCTGAATGTCAATGCCTGCCTGCCGTTATAGACAGTTCCCAGAAGCGAAATGAACCGGCCGCGTGGCGGCCTCCTGGAGCCGCGGGGTCGTCGGGGAGGTTCAGGATCAGAAGCTCCGGTCGTGCTTGCAAAGTCAACGACGGCCGAAGCGCGCGTTTTCGCGCTCTCGGAGGGTTCTCTTCAGCTGAACTAGTGCTGAGTCAGAATTAGGACTGACGAGTACAGCAAGAGTTCGTAGGTGCAGAAATGCCAGACAGGATAGAAAAGAACGTCACAGTGCAGGGAACGACATGGCGCAACACGTTGTTGCAGCCGTTAATGATTCCTCAGATGAAGATTTTATTTTACCTTCATGTACCTCCATTACGCGCAGAGCCTATCTGGAATGAAAACCATGATGGAAACCCATACAGCATGAAAGTTGCAGCAATATTGCTGCAACATTGCAATATTGCAGCAATGTTGCTGCAACTTTTGCGCTGTATGGGAATATACTATTATTTCATGTGGCATGATTGATTAATATTAATAAAGTACAAACTGTAGAACTATCTAATAGTCAAACAATAACTGTAGATCTGTCCTTTTCTTCGAACACGCCGCCTGAAATTTTGCCCTCGCAATGTGCTGAACTGCTTGGAACCAAATCCAGACTTAGCGCAAGCAGTACAGTGAACTGTTGCACCAAGTTCCACTGCACTGACGGAGAGATCAGTAACATCTGGCCCCATACGGCGCAAAAGTTGCAGCAACATTGCAGCAACATTGTTTCAACGTTGCAGCAATGTTGCTGCAACTTTTGCGTTGTATGAGACGTCACTTTCGCTAGAAAGAATGCTTCAGTATATACTTCTTGAATTAGTGCAGAAAGTTCAGCTGGAAAGGACAAACCCGGAGTTTGCGACAGATATTTTGGCACTTATTTCGCTATTTTAATCCTTTGCGCCCGTAAAGCAGATTATGCCTGACTGAACATTTTTAACGTTTTACCGTCGTAGATCGGGCTATGTCTTTATTATATAAGGACTCTACGTCCTTTATTTAAAAGAACAATCCGTTATTCCGCTGCTCTGTCCTTTAGATCTTTTTTTCTAAAATGGCCATTTTGTTCTTCATTTTGGCCTTCATAGCTATGGCTGGCACGCGAAAGGATAAGCGACTTCAACTTTCCCCTCATCTTAACGCGTTCAAAAAAATCTGAAAAAATTCATGAGATATCTTTCAACATTCTAATTAACGACGTCGTAGCCATTTTGGTAAAAACTGTTTAATAAATATTTTACTTTCCATGAATTATGAACACAAACGAATGACAAGTTAAGTTTCCTTAAAAATATATAACTTTTTTTCACTAAAGAGGGAAAAAAGAAGTGCTCTTGAGGCCTTTTGCTTTAAAATTCAATGTTCAAGAAAAAAAATAATATCAACCGACATCTGCAAGAAAGTTGAATTGTTCGGGGTCAAAATGGAGTAGATATAATCGAAGTTAAAGGTATAAAATTAAATATAAATACAAACACATCTAACATTTTTCGCAACGCAATTAATTAAACGAAAATCTTTATTTCCAATATGAATAAAAAGAGTTCCTTTATAATAAAAAAAAAAAAAAAAATACATTTCAAAGACAAATTTTCGACTACATGTAAGCGCCGCGTCGGTCGTCCGCTTCAAAACAATTCCGCCCATGCCTCAATTTACGATCGCAAAAGTTAACAATTTATCACTGGCCGACTTATTATTATTAAATATTGCTGTAGCCAGCCAATCTTTTTGTCCAGTCCAAGGGTTTTCCTCCGCGCGCGCGCGCGAGCGGACGGAAATTTCGGAGAGACCGAGGTGGATTTCTCGGACAATTGCGCGCGTCTTCGTCACGGGGTGAATGTACACCGAGTGCATGCGTGCGTGCGGTTCGCGAATAGCCGAATGAACACGACGGTTACACGCAGGATACCGCGATGCGTCACATCGGCGGTCATTCAGTGTGCGCGCGAACGCGTCGCCGCACGCGGCTCTCCGAGTGCGCGCGCGCGCGCGCGAGCAAATAACGACAAGTCAGGGCCACCGAAGAGGCATATTAATTGCAGACATCTCGTCGATAAGTCGCACTCCTCGCCCGGAGGAAAACGCACACTCGAGAGCGCACTCGCGGCCGTTTCTGTTTACGACGTCGCGCGCTCTTGTCGCGACGGATGAGGCCGGGCGGCAGACGGAGGAGACAGCGCGGTGGAGGGGGCAGGGGGAGACGCGTCGTCCTCTGGTGCGCGCGCGTTTTCCCGAGGACAAAAAGGACCTTGGACCTCCTCGTCCGGCTAGAGTCACCGACACATTCCCGCAGGAGTCATCCCCATTATATTTAAATTAGAGAAGTGCGACATACACGCGTCCTCCTCTCCGCAGCCTGCGCGCCCTCGCGAGTCATCCCGCATCGGAACGTGTGCGATACGCGTGTGTGACGACTCTCTTTCCTCTCTTTTTTCTTCCTCTTTCTTTTTTTTTTCTCTCGTGCGGCTTCGAATGTGCAGCGTGTGCGGTGCAATCGCGCGGGTGATCAGAAAGGAGGATTGGACGAGCGTAAATTCTTTATTATCACACGTACCGAAACGTACAGCGAAGCGTACAATGCAGAAAATATGTAACAATAACAATGTAATAATAATAATAATAATAATAATAATAATAATGGTAATAATAATGGTAATAATAATGGTAATAATAATAACGGTAATGATGATGATGACGATAATAATAATAATAATAATAATAATGATAATAATAATAATAATAATGGTAATAATAACAGTAGGTGATTTTTTAATCCAGTTTGTACGCGGGTCGGACGTCCACTAAAATTATCCGTATTAAGCGTAGGACGCGCCGACGCGAAACTTGCAGCTGTACGTCAAACGCAGCGAACCGTTTATTAACATACACTTAACCGTTACGCGCTTGTCTCTTAATGCAAATATCACTTTGTCCTAGAAGATAAAGACGAAACTGTCGCCTCGTAAGCCGTCGACCGTCGACGGTAGAGATGACAATGGGAGAGGGGGGTGCCAACGACTAATTGTCTTTGTGCCGTTAAAATTACCCCTAGGTAACGCGAGACGTGACCTAATTAGATAGAAAATTAAAGTTACACGAGTGCATACACACGCGAATGCGATCGTAGTCCTATTGGAAATGATTATGCTTAGAGATAGCCGCTAAACAGAGCTTGCCAGATGATGGGTCTGTTCTTTCCAGCTGAGCTAGTGCTGCAATGCTTCGGAACTAGAACTGACGAGTACACGGCAAGAGTTCGCAGGTGCAGAAGTGCCAGACAGGCCGCAGTGAAAAGAACGCCGCAGTGCAGTGGAAATAACATGGCGTAACACGTGCACCGCAGCTGTTAATGACTCTTTTTAAATGAAGATTTTATGTCACCTCTATGCATCTCCATTACACGCAGAACCTATCCGGGGTGAAGAGCATGATGGAAATATACTGTTACTTCATGTGGTATGATTAATTGATATTAATAAAATAAAAACTGTAAAAGTATTTAATAGTCTAATAATTGTAGATCTGTCCTTTTCGAATACACCGCATCCGAACTGATGCAAATTTTGCCCTCGCGACGTACCTCCAGACCTAGCGCAAGCAGCACAGTCAACTGTTACACTACCCATACAGCACAGAAGTTGCAGCAATATTGCTGCAACATTGTTCCAAGGTTACAGCAATATTGCTGCAACATTGTTCCAAGGTTACAGCAATATTGCTGCAACATTGTTCCAAGGTTACAGCAATATTGCTGCAACATTGTTCCAAGGTTACAGCAATATTGCTGCAACGTTGCTGCAACATTGTTCCAAGGTCACAGCAATGTTGCTCCAAGATTGCGGCAATATTTCTGCAACATTGTTCCAACGTTGCAGCAACGTTTTTTCAACTGTGCGCGCTGTACGGGCAAGTTCCGCTGCACTGGTGGAAAGAACAGCAGCATCTGACTGAGTCACTTCTGCTCGGAAGAACGCTTCAGTGCGCACTTCTCGAGCAAGTACAGAGAGTTCATCTCGAGAGAACAAACCGCAAGTCTTACAGCGAGTGCGTCGATTCTCCGAGACGGAAAGTCCCGGCGACGCGGACGTCGTCCTCGGACTCGCACCGCGAGATCCTTCCGATCTCGACACGACGAGGCGTACCCGCGTTGTACACATATATACACACACACACACACACACACACGCACACACACACACACACACACACACACCGTTTAGAATATTAAATTATATTTTTATTATATTCATAAAAATTAAAATATACACACCTTATTGTTTAAGTCATACTTGTATCAGCTTCTATGCATGTATCGTGGTATGTATATATTATTTAACAATAGAGATATAGGTACTCCTTCGAGAGACACGAAATGAGCCTTATGAAATGAATATACGACTTTCCGTAGATGTGGACGGGGTTCCGGAGGGGGGCGGGGAGGAGGAGGAGGGGAAAGAAGAGAGGAAAGGAGACGGGGGAGTTCGGGGCGATACACGGTGTTTCTTTTTTTTTTCCTTTTATAACTTACTTCGGTAGATATTAATATTATTGACTGCTTATAAAATAATACTATTACACAGTATAATCATCCCTTGATCTTTTTACGACACAGTTCTAGAGTGTATTTCGTTAATAATAATTAGCTCTTAGACGGCCTACGAGATCGAAAAAGTACAATCTTGCTTCTTCCGCGGCAAAGGATGGTAATCGCGTTAAGAATGCCTACGTCAGCTACAAAAAGGATGAATAGCTTTTTCACTCGAAGAAATTACATGGAATATACTCGCTAGTTACATCTTCTTTATATCCCCTTCGTATCGTTTTATTTATCTTCTGACGTGGCGCTAAAGCACGGCATACCACTAGTGCGTCGTGTGTATGCGTGTGTGTGTGTGTGTGTGTGAGAGTGTGTCTTTCTGTGTGCATCAACGTATGACACGTGAGAAAAGCGCGCAGTGATGCACTGAAGAAATCGCGCGAAGAAGTCGGTCGGAAGCGATCCGGGCGCTGCTTCTAGCCGAGCGTGAAGGAGGCAAAGGAAACGCGGCCTCGGGAGATGCGCGAGATCCATCCGGCAATTCGCTCGTTATATCGGCTCGAGAACATTCATCATCCATTTCGCGAACAGACAGACCGCGGAAATCCCGAAGTTAACGAATGCGGCGCAAATGAACTCGCGTGCGTTGTCCTTCAGCTCACCGTGTCAAAGTGCGCGCGAAGACGTTCGGGGGGACAAAAGAGAACTCTGGAGAAGAGAGTGTATCGTTTTTGCGTGTGTCTCTATGTGTGTGTGTGTGTGTCAAGATGGGTCGCGATCACGGTATTCCGTATACGAACATTCAGAGAAGTAGCCACGAAGAAATCACGCGAAGCATCGTGCCGGAGAATACACGGAAAATACTAGCACCAGTGCGCTAAAGTACTCGCTAGTTCTCGACTGCTATCTCTCTCTCTCTCTCTCTCTCTTTATGTACTCTAAATATCGAAATTTGGATCGTGTCGAATCAACAACGCGACTTCGTCCCCGTACGCGAAGTGAACGCCTTCGTACATCTTACTAATTTTTTACACATGGCCGCTTCTCGCTGCGCTCACAGTTGTATCTCCTCGTCGACGATCGCTCGGACATGCCGGGATTTCGCGCGGATGCTCTTCGTTCGAGATTGATACGCGTTTCCGCGACGAAACGAGCGCTTCCTTCGCGACCGATCGCGCATCGCGAGAATCCTCGCGCGGAAAAGCTTCCTGTGAGCCGGAAGTGAGCCTTCGCGATCGTTTACGGCTGTGATCGAGAACGATCTCTCCCCTTTTTTTTTCTTTACATCGCGAATTACTTCTTCGAAATGTAATGGCAGGGTGCTACATACATAGGGTATGCCGGAAAGATTGGCGCCCCGGATTAACCTGAAAGGATGACGTTCCTTGACGTTCTTGAAAGAAAAATGTTAAAGTTATAAAATACAAAAGTTTTAGAATTCGGACATGGGCATCTAGTGGTGAGCTTGAACTTGACCTGGGAATCAAATTTAGAGGTCAAATCAAGGTCAACTCTCAAATCGTAAGTGGAAACCCCATTTTTTATTCCGCCATCTTTTTCTACGATTAATTAATTTTGACGACTTTGGTCCGAAACATTTTTCTATTTGCCCGATATTTTTTGAGATAACAGCGTATTTTTGAGACCAAACAGAATAAAAATTTGATCCTTAGGTCAAAGTTCAAGTTCGCCATTAAGATGCCCATTTCCAAACCCTAAACCTTTATATTTAACATTTTTCTCAGAAATCCCTCGACGTCCCTTCGAATTAATCCGGGACATCCGTCTTTCTGGTACACCCTGTATACATATACATACATACATGCATATACGGAGTGTATAAAAAGTACCGGGACGGCGAAATATCTCAAAAACTAAGCATTTTAGAGAAAAATGTTTCAGAAAAAAGTTGCTTGGTTTCAAGGGGGACGTAAGACAACTGTATCATTTTGTTTATGGATGGCGCCACTTTCGAGATATGCACTGATCATTACTTTTCTTAAACGGAAGTCCCATTTTTTTGTCAGATTATCTTCTACCAATTATTTTCAACAACTTTTGTCTGAGACATTTTTTTATTTGCCTAACATTTTTTGCGATATTTAAGGAAAACTTGATAACTCTTTTAACTTACGATATCTTACTAACTATTTGCCAAAAGGAGAAATAGTACTAGACTTTTTTACTCTATTTGGTTTCAAGAATATATTGTTACAGTAGTGCTCTAACTTTTGTTAACTCATTGACTTTTGGAAATTTCAAAATCATCAAGTTAACGAAAATCAGGGCGCTGTTGTGACAATTATTATTCTCGAGACCAAATAGAGTAAAAAAGTCTAGTACTATTTTTCCTTCCGATAAATAGTTATGCATTAGCGAGATATCGTAAGTTAAATATTGAAAAAGTTATCAAGTTTTTCTTAAATATATTCAATCAAGTTTTAGTTTATATCAAGTTCTTCTTAAAAAATATTAAGCAGACAAAAAGATATTGCCGACAAAGGTCGTTCAAATTAACTTGTAAAAAAAGATGATAAAAAATGGGGGTTTCCATTGAAGAAAAGTAACGAAAGACGAGCGAATATCTCGAAAATGATACCGTCTGTAAACAAAATGATATAGTCGCTTTACGTCCCCGTCATACAACTTTTATTTTCGAGATATTTCGCCGTCCCGGGGTGCTTTTCGCACACTTTGTACATAATAATATACAAATATATACGTCTGTATGTATATGCATAACGATACTGCCCTTCGTTATATTATACAATGAATCGTGAAATTAACCGAAGACTCGTCGAGAAATCCGCTAACTAACGCGCTAACTAATGCGTGTGCAATGAAAACGATATGCAAATGCGGACTGTACGTTCCCACGTTGCGTTGAAACGAGACTCGGGGTGTGTGTATGCATGTGTGTGTGTGTGTGTGTGTGTGTGTGAGGTGTAACGAGTTACAGAGCGACGTAATAACCACACACGTGAAGACGCTACGAAAGCTTGTCGATTGTACAACGAAATAAGTGACAAGTCACACGAATCGGCATTTACGACACTGACAGTCAACATCCTACATTTCTGTATAGTTCGGAGTTTCGTAATAAGCACTCCGCCCCCGAGTGCGCGCGTCGCCGTGAATACGAGCCGGCTAGATATCTTCATTTCTTTTTTATTACTTTTTTTTTTCGTCTTTAATCACACAATGCAAAAATAGGCTTTCCTATTTCCGGTTATCTAACAACCAGATCAAACGACACAGCATCCTATCGATCTACAAAGAATTCCCGAAATCCTTATCATCTAGTATCAACTGTGTTATCATCGTCCTGTATTTTCTTTTCTTTTCTTTCTTTTTTTCCGGCAGAAGAAGCTCTACACTTACAGCGTAGAATCGCCGATCGACTGAAACTATCCACGTCGTCCCTTTCTCTCTCTCTCTCTCTCTCTCTCTCTCTCTCTCCCTCTCCGTCTCTCCCGTCGCTTTCATCTCGCGGCCCGGCTCCCGCTCTTCGCGAGCATCGTCGGCGAAGTAGACAGAGGCAGTCTCGATCCGGCGATTCCGAGATTTAAGCTAGTTCATCCAGTTGATCCACGCGCTGTCGCGCAACGCTGATGACCCCTTCGGGGTCAGAAGCGTGTGCCCGCATCGAGCCTCGAAATGTAGAAGTGAACGGATATTGCGATCTACTTTCGGGATGCTCCGACGAGAAGCGAACCCTCTACGGCCCTAATTCGCCCTCCTCCCACTGTCGCTTTCGTTGTCGGCTGGAGGGAGAGCGGCCTCGTCCGTAGAGGGCTGCGAGGTACTGAGGGGGTCAGCGTGGACCAAGCGGACTCGGCACGAACGTGGCGAACGTCTCTAGCACGAGTGGGTTCCTCTAGTTTCAAGCGGCGAGAATGTGAGTGTATGTGTGTGTGTGTATGCGTGCGTGTATGTGACGGCCGTGTGTGTGTCTTCCCGGCACGGTCCTCTACTTAATTACACCAAGTTGAACGCGTGAGTTACCATGAGATTGCCTATCGGTATATGTATAGTGCCGTCGTCGTGGTGAATGTTATCCTGTTGTCTCCACTTAGCATGGCTAGAATAAATGAGGAGGAGACAGGCGAGGCGCGCGGGTGCGTACCCGCGCACCTCGCCGCTGATTTTTTTTTCTTACACTGTGTTTTTCTTACGCTGTGTCGATTGGCCGCGCGAGCGCGAGTTGGCGCGTCTCGTCGCGCCTTTTTTCTATCTTTTTTTTTTTTCGCTCTTAGCTTCCCTCGCACGCACACTTTTGTCCGTTGCTTCTTCTCGTTATGGCGCTCTCCTTCTCTCTCTCTCTCTCTCTCTCTCTCTCGCTCGCTCGCTCGCTCTTCTTTTTTATACATTACATTAAAATATAACACCAATCTCGAGGCTTACGTTGTACATGTACATGTGTTGGTTTTACATTAAGTATGATCGTTCGAACAGTCTCGCCGTGGAAATGTGGCTCAGAGGACTCCCGACTTCGGCGTCACGCTCTCGCGCTCTCGCGCATTCTTGTCCAGTATAATTGACGACATCGAAGCGCGGCCGCTGGTGAGGAATCAAGCGGTCGATAAGACACGTCGAGGAGCGGACCGCCGGAGGGACGAGACGCGACGACAGCTTTGTGCTCACCGCGGCCTTGGAGCCGCAGACTTTGTGCACACCTTGTCCCCCGTTGCGCAATGTGACGTATGTGTGTGTGTGTGTGTGTGTGTATATATAATACAAAGTTGCCAAGGTGAGACCGGACAGAAGAGCGTTTCGAGGGTGGCTTTCGGTGTCCAGACGGGGCCGGGGCGGGGGTGTGACGTGTTGGTGTGTGAGATCGCAGGACGCGTGCGTGATTGCTTCCCTCCTCTTCGGGAAGGCGGCCGTCCTCGCTGGTCTTACCGACGCGACCCTGACGTTGACCTCGTACGTGTGCTTTGTCCGACCCGGCTCTCGCTGAGCCGCGGCCGGACGACGACGAGGGTCGGCCTCGGTGGCGCGCGAGGACAGAAACGAGGGGAGCAGCGTGAGAACAGCAAAACATCGGTTTCACAGCCATTAGTTTAGGATACTCGATCGAAATGATGGACCCGTGCGACTTGTTTGGAACTTAGACCGTGGCGCGTTGCGCGGTCGCGACGGTGACGCCGAATTCGGGGGAGGCCCTCCGGAGACCCTCGTAAAACCGATTGGTCGAAAATATTACTCTAGAATCGTCCACAGGGTACAAAGTATAGAGTGCGAACGGTTATATCTTTAGACAATTGTAACACGGTAAAAATGGACATTGTCTTATTGCGGGATGGAATAGGCTGTGTAAGCTCTGCCAATGCTAAATGCTCCGCGCTGCAGCTTGTCGAACGACGTCTCTCCCGATAACACAACGACCACCTCCTCGTCAACCCTTTGTAAGGCCGTCGCGAGCCCGGCGCAGAATACGTCGAGGGAGTTCCAGCTCTCGCAATGCTTAATCTCTCTGGAGTTTGCCGCTCCGTCAAGTTTCCCGCTGCGGCTTTCCGGGGACCAAGCGACGTTCGCAAATGGCGCGCCTTATAAAGGGTTGCTGGGCGGAAACATAATCCAGTACTCGATTGTAAGAGCTGAGGGCGCGCAGGACGGAAGTCGTGTACGACGACGCCGTCTTCCGGCCGAGCCTTCTCGCCTGGAGAGCAAGCCGCGACTCGGCCGGGCTGGTCCACAGACTTCTCATATTATACACCAGACCGGTAACTCTGCTCTCTTTAACGCGTCCCCTAAAAGTATGTACTAAAATTTCGCGCATGCGCATTGCAAGGTCCCGTGAAAGGAATGCGAACTTGTACAGGCGTTTTTACTCCGGAGAATGTTAATATTTATCCAATATTTAATATCCCCTCTTGCAATGTCACGTTCAACAACACACATTCAGGGCCGGTTGTTTCAACGTCTTGGTGAGTTAACTGGCAGTTAAATCATACGTCCGTCTTTGTCCAAATTGAAGGAGAGACAGAGACATAAACATATGATTTATTTAACCATCAGTTAGCTCAACAAGAAGTGCGCATGATTTTATTCTTTACACATAAGACTTCTATATTATATACACTAGACTGACAATTTGTCTCTTTAACACACAGACTTCTATATAATACACTAGACTGCTAACTCCTATTGTTCTCCTTATGTATATAAATGTTGCCTATGTACATGTAATGCGCGGAGCAGATGCGCAAAATACGGACGCGATCCTAATTCCTTTCGAAGTGACACACGTATATGTAATCGCCGTTGCAACAAGACGTGCCCGAATGTGATACACGTTTTTAATATCAGTTATAATAAGTTAAGAAAAAAATACGTATCGCGAAAAATAATATTGGTAAAATTACGGTAAGTAATAAAATACTCGTGTGTGTGTGCGTGTGATCGTGAAAAATACATATATGGTATGTCAAATTATAAAATTTTGTTATTAAATTTTTATATAAATTGTAAATAAATACTCACAGAAAAACACGCCGAAACGGTAACGCGCCTACAGAAGTATATAAAACTGTTTACTGCGCATCCCCTTAGTTCGTATTCTGCGCAAGTCGCACACACTTTTTGGCAACAGTGAAAGGGACGCAGTTAGCAGTCTAGCGTATTATATGAAAGTCTGTGCTTTAACACGTCCCCTAAAAGTATGTACTAAAATCCTGCGCATGCGCATCGCAAGGTCCCGAAAGGAATATTACCGCACCGTACAGACATTTTTACTCCGGTTAAAATGTTAATATTTGTCCAATATTTGACATTTCCTCTTGCAATGTCACATTCAATGTTCACATAGATATTAAATATTGGATAAATATTAACATTTCCCGGAGTAAAAATGTCTGTACGATGCAGTTATGTTCCTTTCGGGACCTCGCAATGCGCATGCGCGCACGATTCTATGCTTTACACAAGAGACGCTTTTGCACCATGAAAACCAATGAAAGTTCTTAGTCTAGCTTATGTATATATAGAAGTCTGTGCTTTTACATAAGGGTTACTTTTATACATGAAAACCAATGGAACTTCTCAGCCTAGCTTGTACATGGAAGTCTGTGGGCTGGTCGTACGCGAGCCTCGGCGCGCCATCTCGAAACGTCGAAAGGAATGCGAATGCCGATCGTATTGTACTAACGCGAGAACCGACTGGGAGGGAACCGCGGTGTTCGAAACAAAGAGATTTATTAATTGTCGTATGTGTATGCCGGGCAGGCATGTAGCATCGCCGTGACACGTGTGTGAGTCTTTAGTTTTGCGTTTCTTCCCCTCAACAATCTCGATTATACCAAAAATGGACAGATGCCGCTGTGGCCGCGGCGACGTTTCCTCCTCGCGGGGGGATAATTTTCGTTTACGTACAGAAAACCGAGGGCGGGGCGGGGGGGCGACCGGGGAGTGTCGGCCGCGACGAGGGAACGTCGCGCGCGCTGCGCGCGTATAGCGATTATTAGTATATTCAATAAATATTACATACAGTAATATATACTCATTATATTGATAATATAAGTATTGTTCTAATTGGACAGGAGTTGTTTTCTTCACAATTTTGGGCGAATGTACGAGTAACCTTAGCTGTTAATTAGTGTGTGTATTCCTTCGGTTTCTTTTTTTTTTTATCTTTTTTATTCCTTTCCTCCTCATCTTTTTTTGTCTCACGTTCTTACACCACGCCAATCTATCCCGTGTGAATCAAGAGAAAAATAGAAGAATATTCTCGTCGTTTGATTTCGCGCAGGTTGGTGTGTTCAAGTGGTGGTGGTCTCCGAGACGAAGCGAGTGAAACAATCGGTATATCGTTAATATAATGAGCAAATCGCGCTAAAAGATATGAAATGTACACATATATATATATATATATTATATATATATATATAAATTGATTTGCTAATCTCCGTGCCGCCCACGAAAGGTGATACAACATCGGCAACCCAAATGTTTATCAAAAGACTGGATAAATACGGTTATGCGGTCGATACAACGAAGCAAGCTTATTTTATGTAGCTTCTCTACTACCTAAATCTATAAACCTAGTATTGCGAACCTCAGTGGACATTGTTGACCGTTGAGCTCGCAACTTGCTCCTCGAATCGACCAGCCGCCGTCAGAGGAGCAACTTGCGACTCTCGGAGATGCTACGTACGCGTCTAGACTGCCGTATATATAAATTAAACCGCGTGTCATGTTCGCGTGACATAATAAAATAACTGTGACAGAAGGCTTTATAATACAATAAGGAACTTAACAGATTGCGCTAAAAAAATACAATATATGAAACAATTGTATGCACATACATATACATATACATATATATATATATATATATAAGAGTCTTTAACCTTTTCGCTAGCGCGCGTCGCCATAGCGGAGGAAGCTCCCGTTGGAGGAAGGTCTTCCTGCAACGAGTCGCCGCCACTGCGGCGGCTCTCCCTCGCAACTTGCACGGAGAGTCGATGGACAGCTCGCGATCGTCGAGCAGCGGACTTTCTCGCGACGCAAATAAAAAGTTTAATTCAATTTATCGGAGCTATTTGTGTTCACGCGGACGCGACAAATCAATCAGACAGACGTCGGTCGCGCTGCTGCTGCCCTCCAGTGTCCGTCACGCGCGTTCAGCGGCGGCGAAACTGTGCGTACAGCGAAGCAGCTCCGCCGCCAGTCCGGCCGCAGCGAAAAGGTTAAACGGTGTACAAACACAACGCGGTGAAATATGCGTGTGAAACGTTTCGAAAACATTATGCAGGCTCGATGCATTCCATTGGGCACTTTACCGGCGGCGTAAATTACCGTGTCGGTAATTTCGGAAAGTGTTACGTCCGATGTGTGACGGTGACGCCAATGTTCAGCCGATTGATCGCGCCAACGCGGATAGAACGTGTCAGTAAATGCAAGTTACATGGAATATACATGTACGATAATGCGTGTATATATATGTATATATGCGTCAAATTATCATCGCCGTGCCCCTCCCAGGGCGGACACGCCGAGGGTGAGGCAGGCGGAAGAAAGAAGGAAAGTGCTCGTGCGCTGACTTTTGATTCGCTTGAGAAATGTACAATTAAGATCGCAGGGCGTGCCCTCTCCGCGAAACACAGATTGCTCGTGATGAGACCAGTCGTTGAAGTAAAATTATGGAATGCATGTCGGAAATCAATCGATATGCGTCGCGCGAGCGACATTCGATACACACACAGCGCGGCGACTCGCTACCCCGGAGTAGCGAAGTAGATACACCGCTCACACAGCATGAATCCGAGTCGAGAACATCCCACGCTTCGTGTGGTACACACATTAATGACCTAATATCTCAAGTATTACTTTGTAATAATTAATAATCGATAGCTGCCCTAATGTCTAAAGGACTGAAACATTGCTGCTACACATATCATAGGCATGTAGCAATTAGGATATTATGTAGTAGCTTTTCTTTCCTTATTACCACGAAGTAATGGTGAAGCAGTGTGTATGTCTCTCTCTCTCTCTCTCTCTTTCTCTCTCTCTCTCTCTCTCTCTCTCTCTCTCTCTCTCTCTCTCTTTCTTTGTGTGTACTCTTGTGTATGTGTGTGATCCATTTACTTGCCGCGTGGAAAAGAACGTGTACCTGTTGTAGAGAGGCCCTCCCCTCGGCTGCGACTTCGGTGCAAGGAATGTAACCCTTCGCCTGAAAGACGAAGACACTTGAAGAGTGACGCGCTCGCGAGCGAACTCGGCGAGTTAATCGATCGGGAAGGGGGGTTACCCTTGCTAACGCTCCTGCGCATAGGCGCGGATGGTGCTGGCGCAGTCTCCTGCTTCGCGTAGATCCTGAGCGCTCTTCCGATTCGTCTGTCTTGTATCAGCTTGTCCACCTTGACGAATATGCCGCATTTTGACCGGCACGTGAAGTACCTGTGACCGTTAACAGCACCATCGTTCTTGCCTGCAACGGTAAGTGCAGAATGGTAAGTGTAGAACGGGTGTGACCTGAATGAAGCTCGAAAGCGGTCAAGAAGATCAAGTCTGAGAGATTCTCGTTCATACCAGTTGGAGCGTCAAGTTCGATCCCTATCCAGGTGCCGGATGCGAATTCTGTGGTGCCGATATACGCTATGACCCCGGAATAATTGTAAGGACGAACCAAAACGGATTCACCGATGACGACCCACGCCGGTAAAGGTGTTTCCACTCGTGTCAAGTCGTGCCTCGAACCGAAAGCCGAACTTTTATCGCTGACGTCGTCTGCTGCAAAATACGGGAAATCCTTTTTTTCAAAGCCGAAAATTACAGATATACAGGATGTCCGGGATCGTTTGGAGACGAAAAATTGTAGAGATTAATCAGATTGAACCGAGAAGAAAGGTCGAGTACCATTTTGCAAATAAGTATGCAAATTTTCAAGTTATCAATATTAAAAGAGCTTCTAGATGTGGTAATTTTCTATCATTGATAACTTAATAACTATTGCGATTTTTCCAAAATGGTATTTGACTTTTCTTCTCAGTTTCATCTCATTAATTTTCACAATTTTTCATTCCCAAAAAATCCCGGACACCTTGTATATTGTGCTTTTATATTTTATATTTTACATTTACACAGAGCGTACCAGAAAGTTGGATTAACTTGAAGAGATAACTTGATGAGATTTTTGAAAAAAATGTTAAATACAAAAGTTTTTAAGGTTTGGGCATCTAGTGGTGAGCTTGAACTTGGACGTCGGAAGAAAAAGAGGTACTAGACTACTTTTTTACTCAATTTGGTCTCAAGAATATGTTGTTACAATAGAGCCCCAGCTTTTATTAATTTGGCAATTTGTAAATTTTCAAAACCTTGTGTTTAACATTTTTTTTTTCTCCAAAATGTCTCCAAACCCTTTCAGGTTAATTCAGGATACCCATCTTTCTGGCACACCCTGTATTTTGCGTGCAAATTAGATAAAAAGTAACAGCAGTGACTAGTAATGATTAACCGCTGATACTAATCAGTCACGCGAGCGTACCGTCGATTCTCTCCGAAGAACTATTGTCGCCGTTTTCATATGGCATACTAGGTTGTAGCGTTTGCTCCAAACGTGCTGCAGCCTTACTCTCAGAAAGTTGTGGACGGACCATAGGAAACGAAGCTCTATGCTGCGAACTGGTAGGCCTTCCTGTACCACTAGAAGTCTTTCTTCTTCGCACGACCTAGGGAAGATGGCAACACAAACTGTCAACACCAGAACTATCAAGCGGTAAAAAAATGAGCGACTCGTGATTTCCTATGAAAGAATTTTACTCAGATCTAATAAAAATTTCTTATAAAGATTACTTAAAGAACGATGCATTTTACATTCTTATTAGACGTTGAACGAAAACCAAAGAGGAATAAATCAACATCTTTCCAAGAACCTGTCATTTCGACCACTCCGGCAAAAACAAATCGTCCATCAATAGTCGGTTTGTGATTTGTTATAAAAAAAATTGCTCAAATTTGATAAAGAAATAAAAATTATTCAAATGACGTACTTTGTATTTTTAATGAATAAAAGAGAATGCGAGCTCTCAATATAATTGTCGTTTTAAAATTACTCAAGTCACGACGCACTTTAAATTTTTAATGAACGTTGAATATAATACCGAAAGAAATAGATCAACACTTTTACCCTTTCCGATAAAGTATCTCTTCAAGGACCAAAGTGATACTCGCCTTGCCAGGTGGCAGTTTGGTGTGTACGACGGAGGTTCCTTCCATAGGACTGTCGTCCCCGGAATTGGACGTCTGGCTGATCTCCATTTCGCTTTTCCGTCTGTCGTCGAGAATCTGGTCGTGTGCGCCTTTCCTTTGTGTCTCGACGTGGTGGGTCGCGCTGCTGCTGTTGGTGTCGCTCTCGCTCTTCGTGGAGGAAATCGGGCTGTCGATGTCAGTGTCCATGTACGCCCCTGTCTCCTCCAGATTTTTCCTACTGTGTTCTGTAAAGGCGGAAAGAGTTACGCTTTTTGCAACGGCCACACTTATCTATCAACGTTCCGCGCGACTGACCCTCTATGCAAACGTTCGGCGAGACGTTCAAGTTGTCCAGCGCGGCGTTCACTTCTCCCAGGTACTCCTCGGGCGTCTCCTCGACGAGGGAGCTGTCCATCTTCTCGGCCTTCTTGCTGTCGAGGAGGTTGCGGCACTCCAAGTCCGGAGTCTCGTCCACGCTGATGGACTTTATAGAGATGGAGTCCTCCGACGTGAGGTTCGTGGTGGACACGGCCTGAGAGCCGTAACCGCTGCTGCTCATACTAGGCGTGTTGATCTTCGTCGACTGCAGCTCGACCAGGGAATCCAGTGTGCGTGAAGAGGGTAGCGGTTTCACCGGCTTCGGTGGAGCCTGGCCGTGCAATCACACACACACACACACACACAGTCACACATAACTCTGACTCAACAGTGCGTGATAAAACTAGACAATCATCGTGGGATGTTGAACTTGAATCGACCGGCGGTAGAGAAGAAGAAAGAGGAACGAGATCTTTAGCCTTGACCTTGTCTTTGTCTGGTCAGACTGAAGCGTATACGCTACCTGATATGAGTCATATTCAGAATAGTCCGCGTCGCTCTTCTCCTCGTCGTCGTCGTTGATGGGAGTGGATGCTTGATTACCCACGTTCGACGTTTCCTCGTGCAACGTGGTCATGCGAAGCCCCAGCTTGCTACCGACCATGTTCGGAGATGCTACAACCAGCACAGTTTTATCAGTGACATGCAACAGGCGATCCTTCTTCAACGATACAAGCACATGTGTGTGTGTGTGTGTGTGTGTGTGTGTGTGTGTGTGTGAGTGTGTGTGTACTGTCGGACACATCAGGGCCGATCTGGCCGCTTCGTGGCGCAACTTTGCCTTGCCGTTACTTCTGCAGAGCAGTTAACTCACGTCACACGGTATTGCACTCTTACTTTAAGACAGACATTGACGACTGCTGATGGGTTGTTTATGAGTCACAAGAATGTTATATATTATATTGAGAGGTGCCAGGTCGGTTCTGATATAACACAAAGGTTCTCCCATGCTCTCTTCCTAAGAAACAAAAGTAAAACGGTCTCACGTATTCCACGTTAATTCGCTCTTGGTCGATCCACTGTGTGGATTTAGCATCTGTCGACTTCATGGGCGGCTTGCGCGCCCGTCGAAAAACATGGAGTACGTGCGGCGAAACAAAGAGATAAACTGTGATGGTCAAGAAGAACTGGAAGCGACAGACATTCAACACGTATAAGCACTACTCACTGCACCAGGAGTGCAGCAATAGCGTCTTAACGGTAAGAAGTTGTGTGGTAACAAACTATATATTTGAAACACGTGAAACAAAAGAAGAAAACCCAATCACTATACTGTCAAATGTACTACACTAGTATCTAGTGATCGAAACGGAACAGAAAGAAAAGTACACTACGAGAATTACGGAAATCACCCTTTCAAACTAGCAAACGACTTGTCAAGGTGCTCTTGGAGCTTGGAGGTGCTCTTATTCGCTCGGCACTCTCTCGAGCATGCTCTCGATCAACATGGTCGCAGGGGGTGCGACTACTCTCTCCGAGTCTCAGTTTGAAAGGGTGACCGACAACGAGTGTCACCTACACTTGGCAGAGGTAGATTGTTGAAGACGAGTCAATGAGTTGAGATTCAGGTTGAGATTCAGGAAAGTTGGTCTCGCTGAAAGGAGATAGATGCACTGATTATACTTCTTTTCCTCCCCCGCGTACTGGTAAACGCTTTCTACTACCCCCGTAATGGCGAGCTTCGCATTGAGCTTTACAGACCTTCTCTCGTGTACAATATACGGACCCGTATATACCGTGACAAATCATGCCTGCAGGCTACAGACACCGGAGACAGTGAGACGAGTGGTGGACAGACAACGTTCATTATGCGCATTCTAATGGACAAGTCCCATCGAGTGTGTACGTCACATATCGCAATCCCATTCATCGAGAAACATTGAGACGCCGCGGCGTTTCGCTCGCTCGCGCGAGCTTCGTGGACTTTGCTCTCATCGCCACTTCACCGTTACCCGCGCATCGCGGCCAACTCTATGTCCCAACAACTCGCCATTGTACTCGCGCTAGTCCGCAATGCACGTGTTCGAAGCATGTCGTACCGCAGCAGTCGTGACGGCAAACGCAGCGACAGAGGGGGGGACCACACAATTCGACGACGTGCATCAGCGTGAGTTTCGGAAGACAGACTCCCGCGGAGATGATTAGCTTAAAGTCGGAGGTGCTGACGTGCTGGCTAACCCCTGGGCTTCGTCCTCCAGCATATTTTTACTACGCGTCGTGCTATGTTAATTAACCGCACATGCGCTGCGCTATATTTAAATGGCAACACCATGCATGACCAAGCTGGCTCGATCTGTCTTGTTCTTGTTTTTTTTTCTTTTGCTTTTTTGCTCTTGTTCTCGTCCACGGTTGTTCTTGTACTCGTAGGAACGCAACCCTGACTTTAAACTACGTCTCCTTTTTTCCGAGCGAGAAAGATGAGGGGGAGGGGTCATGACCTTCGCGTGTTTCATCATCGCGTAAATTGCATCGAGAACGTCAAATATTCGCCGCTCCTCCCCCTCCATTTTTCTCCTTCACCTCCGAGGTCTGTTCTGTCCCTTCGTCTCGACATTTGTTGCGTACAAAATAATGAGAATAAAATCGATAGGGTTGGGAAAGTTACTTCGTAAAAGTATCTAGTTACATTTACAATTTTCCTCGCTGAAAAAGTAACTAGTTACAGTTATAAGTTACTGACTTTCAAGATTAACATGTTACAGTTATTTAGAAAGTAACGAGTCGTTACTTTTCAGTTACTTTTTTACAATAATTGTGCTGGTATTTTAAATTTCGTAATTGCGTAAATTCCTTCAATTTCGTATAAGAGTGATTTGTTGATTATTATATTCCTCATGTTGTATTGTAATTTTTACAAATTAGATTCATCAATTTAAATAAGCAATTCATATTTATTTTTTACGACTATTAACAACAATTATAAGAAAGTGATTGAATTTGATGAGGATAATAAATACTAAAAATACTAAAAAAAAGTAATCTTAACATTAAAAATTAGATTTTTTCATTAAAAAACATATTGATATTTTATAAATAAAGACTTGCAGTCATATGTTTTCTTAAATTTGCAGTTGAAGTTCTACTTGCATGAATAATTTTTTGCTAGCGCATGTTTTGCCGAGAAATGCCCAGTTGTTCTTATTTCCAAATTTTTACTGTAACTCGAATATTTCTGCATATGCCGGTCATGGCATTTTACAATCCTTCTCCGAAGATTGAGATGTTTTATCCATTGCTTAAATTTTTTATATAACCGAAACCACGCAGCGCACTTCTGAACGCACTTTGTGTTAACAAATAAGGACTGGCGACGCGCGACGGAAATATCCAATAGGCGTACAATTTTTTTGTAAGAAATACAGGTTGCATTCGGAGAGGAGACTATCAGTGGCGTCACTTTATCCTTGTTTTACATCTAATGAACGATAAAGATAGATGACGCAATAGCGCGTTTTCCAAATGTAGCCAGAATAACTGTATGCTTATCGGATATCAAGCATCGCACATCGCATCATCGTGCTGGTCTGCCAGAAACTTAAGTTTGAAATATATAAAGTAACTATTAAAGTAACTACCAAATTAGTTACTAGTTATCAAACAAATGTAACTGAGCTAAGTTACAGTTATAGATGGAAAAAAGGAACGAAGTCAAGTTATAGTTACCAAAAAAAAAAAAAAATAAAGAAAAAAATAACTGTAACTGTAACTTCGTTACAAGTAACGAGTTACTTCCCAACCCTGAAAATCGATCAGTCACGACCACGACGATGGATCCGGAAACGGGCGTCGAGTCGAGCCGTTTCGGACAGAACAAGCCTCGCCTAACGTATCAACTATGAAAAATATTTATTTACACATATATGTTACAATAAATTCTCTACTCTCTGTCTAGAGTGTTGCCTGATAGCACACATTCACAAGAATACACAAGGAAGACTGAAGCATCGCGCGACCCGCGCGCGATGGCTCAACCTTCGATTGTGGTTTGCGTACTTTCACGTTAATTTGCCGAACGTGGCGAGATCGTCGTACGCTCGGCAAATCACTCGGGGATATCATTATAGAAATCATCTCGGTCCGGAGCAGCCATGAGGAGGCGCCATCGATAAAGATTTTGAGAGAGATATCATACGAGTCGAGTCACACGAATCATGAAAACAGGTATATGGAAATGACAATGATTTCTATGCGATGAGATCTTTGATACAAACGGTGCGACGAGGACGAGGGTATATATATAGAGAGATATATAAATATACTTGTAGCACGATCACTCGCCGGTTACATTACTTACACGTTAGCCGTGAGACAGTAACATATCAAATCAGTCACATAAAGTGGTAAAAGTAAAGTAAGAAGAAGAAACAGCAATTCAATGAACGGGCTTGCCGATGTGCCAGGCACACAAGAAATGCATTCACATGCAAACTAAACCGCAAAATCACTGAACCGTTAACGTTCGCGCAACGAAACTCGCATTCGAATTCAAACCAAGGAGGTCAGCAATCACACACTAAATCATCTTCCTGCTTTCGGCGGGACGGTGATGCGCTAAGAGTCTCTCTTGAGCCAAACTCAATTGAACAAATGATGCTCGCGAAAACATATATGGATATATATATATATATATATATATATATATATATATATATCGACCATCCGTCAAAACGCATTCCCGTTCTGAACATTGCTATCACAAATAATGTCTCTGATGTACTAAGGCGAACTTGGAAACAAAACGAGACAGACAGACTCAACCACTCACGAGACATATGTACTAATTGTCATTGCCTGTGTGGCATCAATTAAATATCAAATCAAGACTCCATTTTACCTGAGTTCAGAATGGAGCCTTGCGTGGGCCGAAATAGTTGTAGAAGTAGTAGACGTAGTGTTAAAACAGAGGAACAGATAAGTTGCACACATTAATTAAACGATATTCATTAATTTTGCTGTAGAGTTCATTGCTTAAGGTTCGTTAGTGTTGTTATTTATATTGTAATAAGTGGTGGAGCTTAAATGTAGCTGGCTAAAACACTAGGCAGATTTGAAAAAAATGACCTCTCTCTCTCTCTCTCTCTCTTTCTTTCTTTTCTTTTTTCCTTTTCTTTACCATGCTCAACTCTCTTCGTATCTAAGCGGAAAGCCACGTTAACTCGTGGCGATTTTTCGACACATCAGCGGGGAACACGTTTGCACTAAAAAAATCGTGTGGATCGTCAAGTTGAACATAGCTTGTGGTGACATGACAATATGACAGAAGCTAGAATTGTAATAATATAAAATTTCAGTGTAGTAGTAATCACTAATAATGAGACTGAAGTTAGCAAATATTTTCATATAAGTGATGAGTTTGTCGATTATCTTAGATGAAGCAGCAGTACCCTTTCATAGCGTCGTTGATCATTCGCGCACATACGCTCAAACGGTTAGTTCGTGTGCGTTTCGCAAGGTACTCGAGGATACTCGGTACCTTCATGAACTACAGCCAATAGAACAGCAATCGCAGACACACATAAAGGGTACATGCTAATGATGGATGACATGAATTTCAATTAAGAAAAAAAGAGAAAAAAGAAAAAAAAATATATATATATAGACAAAATGTTTCTCCATTGCCCAAAATCAACATGTTCTGTAACTAAAAACGGAGTGGAGCTCGAGACAATCAAAACTAGGGTGGGATGTAAAGTGACCGTCATAGCCAAAGTGAAATATCGAAAACACTGCATAAGCCACATTTCAGAAACAAACTGTTGATTTTTCGTCGGATAAATCCCGAGGAAGCAAATCAAGGCAGTGAAAAGTGTCCCAACACAAACGAAAAACTCTTGATCTAAGTACTAAAGTCCCCTAGAAACACGATGCTGTTAAATTTATGTAAGCGTTAAATTCAAGAATTTAATAGTGACTTAAGCGAACTAAATGTTGCATTCAAGAAATGATGAGTTTGCACAAGTAGTCGAAATCCAAAATAAAGTCTCGTTGAAACCCCTATCGATTTTTCTCTCGGGAGTAATCCATTTTCAAGTCTGCGAGCAAGTTTCTCTCTCTCTCTCTCTCTCTCTCTCTCTTCCGCGAGAGGCAATTGCCCTCTCTCCGGTTCTATCTCGACAATCTACAATCTTGCACTCGACGTTAAAATGGATTACCGCGAATGATTATGAATGACCGCATGAGTGAATAAATGCATATCGTCATATGGATGAACGTGGGGGCGCTCGTGTAGCATGATGTTTTCGTATTGCTTTGCAATTTTCTATGATTTCATAAACGATCTCGTTTCGGGGACGTCATAAGCCGCGAAGAGAGGCACTTCGCGTCTCTGCCTGTAACGACGACGCTGCGAATCCAATGATCCAAAGTGGACGGCACGCGGAATTAAGAAATCATAGAATGTGTCTATATCTAGGTGTCCGTCCGGACGTTAGTATTAATCCAAGTCGGAGCGAGCGGAGGGTGTTGCTTACCGATTCCAAACGGCTTCGGCGGAGCGGATATGAAGTTCTCGTCGTTCCTCGCGTGGCCAGTGGACGCGCGTCGCGGATGCGGCAGACCGTTCATCTCCGTGTTGAGATCCGTCACGCTTTCCGAGCGGGTGACGTTCAACGAGTCCATCGACGTGTCAAATCTCATGATCTGCAAGAATTCGCAAGGTCGGTTGCACAAAAATACCAGAATCGCGCGTCCGAAGTGAACAGTGCATTAAGAAGCATGCCAAGAAAAGAAATCAGATTATAGACGTTCCTCCAAGATGAAACGGCACGCCTCGGAAAGAGGCGCACAGCCAAAGGTTCATGTATGCGAGAAACAAAGAGAGAAAAAATTGATGATAAAATTGACAAAGAGAACGAACAAATTAAACGTGAGAAGCATACAGTGCAGTGAAGACGTCGAAGGGGCAGTAGTACCTGCGAGAAGTTTGGAACACTTGCGGTCTTGCGCATCAGTGGTTGACCTTGGGCTTGCAACAGTTCCTTCACGGCGACGCTCTGCCGTAATCGGTCCAACGTCAGGATGCTCTCGACGGCGGATACGCCGCGGGTGTATTTCTCTGCAGAGACGTGAAGCGCGCGATGACATCACCGACATCAAGGATCAGCCGAGGACGCGCTAGCGACTGTCGCCGCAACTCACCTATGTAAGTCTCGCCGTCGCACAAGCTGTTGTCCTCCCCGCTGGCGGCGATTTGCGCTAAACTCTCGCGGTCCTCCAGCTCCTCGCTCGCCTTCGGTATGTTCGAGACGACCTCGTAGGTGACGCCCGTCTGCGCCAAGCAGTCGGTGCGAACGATCCTCTTGAAGATTCTGTCCGTGATGCTCTGCCGCTTGTATATGTTTAAAGCTAGCCTCTTGCGCAGCACGAGGTCCATCGGCGCCGGATGCGACAAGCGGACGGTAGTCTTCAGGATGAGGAACACCCTCTCGTTCGCTGATGCACAACGTCGATGCGAGATCAGTCTCCGCGTAGGGAACGCGAAGGAGGGCGAACAACGGCGATTACTCACCATCGGTTACTCGATTCAGATGCACGTTGTCGTGTATGCTGGAGTCCCAAGCGGCGATGGCACATACATCTTTCTCCAGGTGTCGGATGATCGGCAGGTTGTAAAACTTGTTTCCGTGTTCCTTCGGTAGAATCGAGTTCAACCCCGTCACCGACACTTCCTCTCCCGACTGGTGCGTCGACAGGTCGTCGGCTGTGTCACAAAGAGTCAACCGGTTATAACGCAGACGTCGCTGAGTCGGATCAGCGATCGATATAGCGCCTATCGTGGGAACGCTTCGCGTTTCGGCCGTACCATTGAGATCGAGGAACAATACGGGGATGTGAGGCTCCATTCCCGAGGGAGGAGTCCAGTCAGCGGGAGCACCAGGAATGCCAGAACCCGCCGCGGGAACCAGAACGGCGTTCCGCTCCTCCGTGAGACTGACCCACTGGTCCACGAGACTCTGTTCTCGCTCCATGTCTTGCTCCGTTTTGTCTGCGCAGACGTGTATCACCGTTAGAACGGTATTAGACTCTGAGGGTGTTGTTCGGAGACGAAACGAGCTTGGTCTAGTCTCTCTCATAGTTTAACAATAATACAACAAGAGACTACCGACATTTGTATTCAGAGACGTTTCTTGTGATTTAGTCTTGTATCAAACTCAGCTTACATCTAAACTATCCGTAGAGGTAGCCTAAGATTGGTTTAACCTTTCAATTGCTATAAGCGTATGTATATACAGGGTGTCCCATTTTAAATGAGCCAGACAAAAATCCCGAAAAATATGAAAGATACTGAGAAACGTTTCGGACGGAGTTGCACGGTTTCAAAGGGGACATGAAACAATTATATCATTTTGTTCACAGATGGCGCCACTCTCGAGATATCCCACTGATCATTAATTTTCTTAAATGGAAAATGAATTTAAACAATTTTTGTCGGAAACATTTTTTTATTCGCCTAATATTTTTTGAGACATTTAAGGAAAACTTGGTAACTTTTTTTTAACTTACAATATCTCGCTGTTTGTCAAAAGAAAAATAGTATTAGACCTTTTCACTCTATTTAGTCTCAAGAATATATCGTTGCAATAGTGTCCTAACTTTTGTTAACTTATTGACTTTTGGAAATTTCAAAATCATCAACTTAACAAAAGTCAGGGCGCTATTGTAACAATATACTCTTGAGACCAAATAAAGTAAAAAAATTTAGCGAGATAAATATTAAAGCTAAATATTAAAAATATTTAAGTTAAATATTAAAAAAGTTATTAAGTTTTCCTCAAATATGTCAAAAAATATTTGACAAACAAAAAAAAAACGTTTCAAACAAAAGTTGCTAAAATTAATTGGTAGAAAAAGATGATATAATAAAAAATTGGAGTTTCCATTTAAGAAAAGTAATGATTGGTGAATATCCTCGAAAGTGACGCCATCTGTGAACAAAATGATGTAGTTTTATATCCTCTTTGAAACAATTTTTATCTGAAACGTTTCTCAGTATTTTTCATATTTTTCAAGATTTTTGCCTGGATTATTTAAAATGGAACACCCTCTGTACACCCATTGATATCCATTGATATCAACAAGAATCTTCTTCCACATTCTTATTTGGCCTGATTCATGTTCGCGTCCGTACATCCTTTCTCGGTAATGTTATCTCTTTTTACTAGCGAATCCGTCAGGAAACTTTTCTCCTCTGTGACCCCGTTATCCTTCCTATTTCGCTTTATTTTACTTGATGCGTCCATTGAGAATAATTTTACTGTCACAAATTAAAAAAAAGTCTCAAAATGTAGATACAAACATCAAAAGTCGCGTTTTAACAATTCCCTGGTGATTGCATTTCATTGGATACGAAGTGTCTGAAGATAAAGTTAAGACGATTAAATATAAGATCCTACTATAAAACACCACCCGAAGAGCAAGCCGGAAAGCCGGTGATCAAGTAGGCAATACCGTCGTAGTCGTAGTGCGACCACACCACGTGGAATAGCCATTACCTTGCTTATTGATGAGCTTCTGAATCTGCTGATCGAGGTACTGTCTCCTTCTCATCAAAGCGTCGCTCCACTTTTCCCTCAGTATGCTCAGGTCCTCGTCTTGATAACTATCTAACGGAATTTGCAGTCGGTTCCGCACAGACACGCTCCCAACGGCTATATTTAATATCGATTGGCAGATTATCGGTAAGGTTCCGGAATTTTGTACTGGTTTCACTCGGACTTGTATCCGACGTTGTTGGCCTTGCCGAAGCTGATAAATGCCGCCTGCCGGACGGTACAATGATCGCACGGTGAGTAACAGCCGAGAGAGGGACGTGCGAGAGAGTACACACTGTGATTATTCCCACCTGTGCATGTGTCTTGCTTCACCGCGACTTCGACGGGCGAGTACTCGCCTTGCTCGTTGAGCTCCTGTATCTCCACCCACAGTTCGATCTTCCTCGTCAACTCCGACCACCGGTCAGCGAGCGACCTGGCTTTCGCCAGCTGTTGCTGCTCCACCTCCCAGCCGGGTTTGCTGCGTGAGAAGCCGGCGCTCCGGTGGCCCCACACCTCTATGCTCAAGGCTCCTTCTGCAAGTACACGCGACGATGAATCTCGACATGTTCGGCGAGCGAGAGGCAGCGAGGGGCGGCGATATGAAATCCTCCTCACCAGCGCTGTGCTCGATGAACTCCTCCGTGATGGGCACGGTGAAGTCTTTCGTGTGATCGAACTTGAACGCCAAGGAGTCCCTCTGGCCGGTGATGCAGTTTGAGTTCGGCAACTCGGCGTTCACCACCGGCGGGACCACTATCGGTCCTGAGTGGCCCCAAAACATGTACTGGCAAAACACAAAGTGGCTCAGCGACAGCGGCAAGCCGGTGGCCTGTTTTATCGTCACGCGGCACGTGATGTGGCTGGAGCCCGAGTAGTCCTCCGGCTCGGAGGACGTCGAGTCCGCGGAGGACTCCGAGGCGGCCTCGCAGATCCGGTCTTGAGGGAACTGCCCGGATATGCGACTTATCTCGACCTGCAGTCGACCAGCGACCTCTCCTTGCTGACTAATAATCGGGGTGTGATAATCTAACCGTACATCGTGGAACAGTACTTCTAAGAAAATATTGGCGACGCCGATAAGATTGTGATTCTCCTGGGACTCGTAAAACGGATCCTGCGTTTTCCCCGGCACTTCGTCCTGCAAACGACCGTTTGTTATTTATGCGCTCGCGTTGACGGCGCGAGAGAGGCGCGTCTCGATAAAGGAAGACCTTGGTGTACCTTGATGGAAGGTAGTCGCTGACAGTTGTGTGGGTCCTTCCGCTCCTCGTACATGTCCCGCATATCGACTAACTTATTCTCTAGTTTCTCCATCGACCACACTTGGCTACCCGTATTCGTTCTCTTCACTAAAATCGCGGGCTCGCTGACAAACGCGCCCCGCTGAAAGAATACACTCTGCATATCGAAGAGTGTGGAAAAGAAAAGAAAACGAAATAAACGGAAAAATCAACCAAAAGGAAAATAAGCGAGCAAGAGAAAGAATATTTCAGTTAAAGTAAATAACGATGACAGTGGAATAAATCGTGAAAGTGCAGATAAATCAAGCGGAACTTCAAAAAAAAAAAGAGCCGCACAATTGCGGCTCTTTTCTTTTCTATCGCTTTATGATAAATCTGCAAATTAAATGAAAACCGACACTGTATGAAATTGTGCATCACTGCGAAGTGTTGTCGTTACCTTCCTGTTCGGGCTGAGATTGTTCGGAGGGATCTGCAGGGTGACGCTGAATTTCGTCTGTTTGTCCATCTCCTCCGCGAGGAAATTGGCCTCTTGCACCAGCGCGTTGGCCTTCAAGATGTCCGTCTTCAGCTGACCCAAGCTCCTCTTGAACATCTCGTCGCGCTCCTGCGCCCACTTCTCGACGCGCATTTGGGTAGTCGGCGTGCAAGCCGGCAGCTTGCCGCTTTGGCTGCCCCTCAGCGGATCGTACGGTACGTAAGGTGAGTATGGCGTGGAAGGCGACAGTATGTTGCGCAGCTGTTGAAACTGCCGCTCGTACTCCTGCCTCTGCTTCTCCAACGCGACCTTCCAGACGAGAAGCGCATGAGTACGCAGCGCACGCTCGTTATCACGACGCTCACTCTTCGTCGCGAAACGTACCTGCTTATCCTCCTCGTGCTGCTTCTCCAGTCTCGCGATGGCTCTCTGAATGGGATCGTTGGAGAGCTCGTTGAGCATAAGCTCCTCTCGGGCGAAGTTGTAGTCGATGTTCTGCGCCGGAGTTTGCGGCTCGCTGTTGATCGCTGCGGACAGAACGGGGGAGGGGGGGATTTATTGCCGATCGTCTGGCGAAAAGCAGTGACGCGGGAGTCTTATCTCGAAATGAATAATCGCCGCACACCTGTGGCGCTCCTCGGGCAGTTCACTCGGAAGAAGTGGTGGTTGCCCCAGACGATCCTGTCGCCGTGCAACAGCGGGGTCTTGCTCACCACTTGCGTGCCGTTGACGAAACATCGGGCGCCGTTCAACGGCGTCATGTACAGGCCTGACTCCTCTATCGTGATGACGCAGTGCTCCGGCAGAATACCCAGACCGTGCAGCTGGATGTCCTGCTCGATCTTGGCCGAGCGACCGCCCACGAGAGTTCTCTCCTGCGAGGGCAAGGGGCAGATGTATGTAAGACTCGGTCGATCAGCGAGCAACAAGCGCTACGCGCGGCGTTACCTTGAGGTAATAAACCAGCAGCTCGTTCAAGCTCGGGTCGTCGTTCAGATTCACCAGGTAATACTTGTTCTTCTCCACTTGAATGCCGGATGCTTGCACGCTTATTCCCATCTTCTCCAGAGCCTGCTGCCTTTCGTGCTGCAGTCTCTCGGTCTTCACGAGCTTCTCCTCCCACGTCTGCGACATCTCCTTCATCAGCCGTTCCGACTGCGACAGCTTTTCCGTGATGTCTGTGCGTTGCTGGCCGACGATAGATCCTTGACCCTAGTTGAAAGTCGTTGAGGTGTTTCACGCACGTTTGCATATAATAGAAAGAGAGGGGAAAGAGAGAAAGAGAGGGAAGGAGAAAAAGAGTTATGACCGAGCGGAAAAGGATGGCTTACTGTGGCGTGTAGCAACATCTCCTTTAAGGTCTCCACCTCCTGCCTGAGCTCGCGAATAATCCTGGCATTGGGATCCTCGTTGACCACAGCATGATTGACTATCCTCTTCGCTCTGTCGGCGTATCGGAGGGTCGATAGCGTCTCTTCGTAATTGTCTGCGGCCGGCGATATAGTGGCCACCATTACGGTTTTGCTATTTCCACCAAGATTATCCTGGAAATTTCGAGAAGAAACAAAATTATACATTTTTTTATAACATTATATTGTACATAATAAAATTTACTTATTACATAGAGGCTGTTTGACGACAATATCTAAAGCTCTCGTGTAGATTAGGTCAAAATGAACAAAAAAAATTTTACATCATTTTGAAAAAAAAACAAGAGGAAGGTTGCCTATATTGGGTAAGATTTCAATTTTCTTTTTACAATTTGCAAATATTTAATAAAAATGGGATAAAGACTAATTGGAAGTTATCCTCGATCTATTTGCGACATTTTATAAATTTTATTTTTATATTATTTTTAATACGATTATTATTAATATGATTATGATTATGATGATGTGATAAATTTAAAAACTATGAGGGGATAAAAATAAAATACAACCAATTTAAATAAATACATCTTTAATTAAAATTACAGTTTATATAAAAAAAAACAAAGAAAAATATTTTTTAATTATAAAATAAACATTACAATTGCTTATTAAAATAATTATTAAGATTATATCCATTTTTATGTGAAAGTTATTTTATACGAAAGTTGACTTTTTATAGTCATAAAATCATTTTTTGACGTGTAACTAAAAATTACGAAATTTATCTGTTACATCTTCGAAATTAAAATTATAGAAATAAAATATTCATTTTGGAAAACTTAATTAAGAAATAAACAATCATTAAACAAAAATCTATTTTTCGATTAGAACAAAAAACGAGTATAGGTAACAAAAGAAACAAAAGAAAAAGATAAACTGCTAAATAGATTTTAAGAACAATAGTCACGGTTTTCTATGGAAATTCCTAAATTGTATCGATGCAATATAGGTAATCAATAGATGATACAATTTAAAAAACTACTGTTTTTCAAATTATGGCAATAAAATATACACAGAGTAAGATTATGTTCAGACTATGCCATGCAAATATGTCAATTTTAATGTAGTATAAAAATGACAAGTAGCTAAATTAATCTTTTGCAACTTTCGAAATGCCTTATGTTAAAGTAGGTAAGACTCACTTCTTAGAAAAAACCTTTAGTTGCTTTTTTTAACAAGACGCTTTTGTGCATAAACACTCACTTTTCTCCATTAATTTTATGGCGATAGATGAACCTTGCACAATATGCAGATGGCGCCAGGCCTTCAGATTCTATGAGATATAAAGATGCCACAATTTAGGAGTAGGTACAATATCGACAACTTTCCTTTAGAATAAAATTCTGAGTTATCGATTAAAGAAGACTGTGATAAATCGGGCGCAATCATTCACAGATATCGTGAATAGATAACTGATAACTCAAAATTTTATGTGTCTCCTTCTGCGAGATAATGGAGGAATTTTTGGTCCAGTTTCATCCGACCTACACGAGAGCTCTGTGTGTTACCATCAAACACCCTATATAAAATAAATAAATCATACGCATAATAATATACACACATGACTTCTTTATTGTACATTCTCGTATATTCTGTTCGTCCTTTCGACGATTGAGACGCACATAAGAGCATATACAGGGTGTCCAGGATCTTTTGGAAACGAAACATTGTGAAGATTAATCAGATGAAACTGAGGAGAAAAGTCAAGTACCATTTTGCAAAAACCGTTATCAAGTTATTAACGATTGAAAATAACCACATTTGGAAACGTTCTTTTAATTGATAACTTGAAAATTTGCATATATATTTGCAAAATGGTAAAAGACTTTCTTGTTCAGAATGATCTAACCTACAATTATATGATAGATATTGTGCCTAACGATAGATATGAATGTATTGAACTTTAAGTCCTGAATCTTGAACCTGTCGTTAGGTACAATAGCCGTCATATAATTGTAGCTTAGGTCATTCTGAACAAAAAAGTCCTTTATCATTATCTAATTAAAAGAGCCTCTAAATGCGGTCATTTTCAATCATTAATAACTTAATACGCATTGCGATTTTTGCAAAATGGTGGCTTTTCTTCTCAGTTGAATCTGATTAATCTTCACAATTTTTCGTTTCCGACTGATCCCGGACATTCTGTATTTCCAAGGCGACTGATAGAAATGTGATACCTTCAAGAGCCACGTAAGGACAGAATCTCTGTACGGCACGAATTTGTCCTTGTTCTTGTTGCTCCCGGAGTTCTGATCCGCCAGCTTTGAAATGACTAGACCCAACGTCGTTAGGGACCTGAGAAATGAAAAACGCGTGCAGCGCTCTCCTTCTCTCTCTCTCTCTCTCTCTCTCTCTCTCTCTCTCTCTCTCTCTCTCTCTCTCTCTCTCGCACGCGCGATCGGGAAATTCATTTACGGAGCCATGGCGGAGAGCTGTCTCTCCACTTACTTGTTAATATTGCTTCCTTCTTTAAGTCTATCACCCACCGCCCCGGTTTTCACAGCCCTTTCGCTCCCAGCTAAATCCACTAAGCTCATCCGAGAGACCTTCTCCCCGCTGACCCCGCTCTTCGAGTCCGTCAGAGTCTGCGTGAGAATCACCGAGAACACGGCGTGCGAACGGGAGCTCTCCGAGTTCATGTTCGTCGCCGCGACCGTTCGCGACTTGTTACCCTCCGCCATGAGATTGTCAATGTCCTGCAACAGTTGCGACATTCTCCATTAGTCTTGCCGCTCGGGGATTATCTATTCAAAACATTTGATAATGATGCGAGCCAAGCGGCACTCACTGCTCGTGATTAAATTACAATAATCGCCCGTCATTCATTATTCATCGACATTCGTTTTTTTATTCATGAGGGCATCTTTTCGCCGATAAATGATGCGCGAGGTACAATTTCGGTGCCATCAGGCCCGCCGAGAAGTAAAGCTAGGGTTGCCAGATTTGTAAATTGGTAAAGAAGCACGGTCGGAAATATGAACGGGCGAAGGAAGAAAGGAAATATGAACGGGCGGAACGCGTCTCTCATCTGGTCATCTCGCCGAATATTAATTTTCCACCGCATA
Organism: Harpegnathos saltator; assembly: GCF_003227715.2. Lineage (NCBI taxonomy): Eukaryota > Metazoa > Arthropoda > Insecta > Hymenoptera > Formicidae > Harpegnathos > Harpegnathos saltator. Next base: position 530,507 of record NW_020229935.1, read on the forward strand.
TATTATGAATTTCATGCATCTATTTTACGTATATCACTAGGTGATGATGGTGATAGGTCGGTAGCATATCTGACAGGCAAAAACAAAGAAACTCCTTCGACGCGTAGAGGACAAGCTGAGTAGAAAAATTAATAGGGCTCTGGTAAGGGCCTGATTATTTTTCTCTAACATTAGTCGGGCCCTAGTAGGAATAGAAAAACAAGATGTGTTACAAGTGGTTTAACGGGTCCATATAAGGCAATATTATAAGAGTCTTATAAGGCAATATCAATAAGGCTTTATAAGGAAATATTTTTTATCATTGTTTGAGTAGAAATATTCGCTATTTTTATTCCAAGAAATTTAGACTGCAATTTCTTTGTTTCTTTATAACCTTGTTAGTAACAAGAATTTTTTATTTGAAAAATATAGCGTACTTTACAATAAAATATAGCACTCTTTACGCATAAAAGTTTTGCTACTGTTTTTATTAAAGTACGCTGCATTTCAAAATGAAGGCAATACTAGAAAAATTCTTGAAAGAGACTAATGAATATAGAAACTAATAAAATTAATAACATTTGTTTTTAATTGCGATATAATTAAAAAATCTTTAAAAGAACTAGATAGAGCGTACCTACTAAAACAATACTAAACTGACAATTTTATTACACGCTTCAGATCTTATTAATTTTCTATAACAAAACTTGATTTTGTATATCTAAAGTATTCTCTTAAAAGATGCTTCTGAGATCCATATCAGTTTTCCATGTTAAAGTCTTATTTATTAGATTTAAAGCATCCCTAAAAAAATCCTTCTTGATTTTGTATATGTAAAGCATCCTTAAAATATCCTTCCACATTAGTGACCACATCAGTTTTTCATGTTAAAGCGTTATTTCGTAAAATCCAAGACACATCCCTAAAAAATTCTTTCAAGGCGCTTCTCTTATCAAGCTTTTCTTATCAAAGCCTTATTTCGTAAAATCTATGATATCCCTAAAAGATCCTTCTAAGGCCCTTTTCAGCTTTTCCTATCAAAGTCTTATTTCGTAAAATCTAAGGCACCCCTAATAAATCCTTCTATGGCCTTCATCAGTTTTCCTTATCAAAGCCTCATTTCGTAAAATCTAAGATATTCTTAAAAGACCCATTTCAGAGTCTGATGATAATGAGGCATCCCTTTTTAGGACATCCTCCTTTCAGCCTTATCGGGGCATTACGCTTCATGAGGATATGGCCCTAACAATTGTTTGCTCGGGAAGTAGCACTTTTGGCGGCGCACAAAGATTTCGTTTAATCTTGGCTAGAAAGAAGGACGAAGGAGAGCATCTGGCAACCCTAGGCGAAGCTAATTCGCCGATTACGAAATTCGCGCAATCACAGGAAGCGGACAGTCACCTGGAATGAAGTGACCGCCAGCTGACTGAGTCCGTCCACGTAGGGCCCCAGGACATTGTGCTCCCTGACTTTGAGCGACTGCTTGTTCGGCTTCGGGTCCAGGAGGTCGTGCACCTTCTCGTTGTAAATCTCCATGTAAGACACCTCGACCTTGTACGTGAGCTCGGAACTCTGTTGCTTCGCTATCATGTCGAAGAGATTGTCGCACAGCCGCGGTATTATCCCTTTGTTGTCGCCACTGCCCATCATCGTGTAAGACTTCCCGGAGCCTACGGGGTTAAGCGGCGCGAACGCGCGCATGACGAGAAACAGCTTTAAAATCCTCTTTGCCACCTTCCGACGAGTGCTCTTAAGCTTAACATCAATATTTGCTCAGTTATAAAACGACTGAGGCCGGGCGACGCGCCGACGGGGAAGAAGTCTTTGAACATCTCTGGGAATTGATACTCTAAGGACATTTCTCTCTCCGCGCGTCGGAGCGCTTCTCGAGGAACAATCCCGCGGCGCTCAGGGATTCGTCCTTTCGCTGACACGCGTCGCCGTTAACGCGACGCGATTCTGGATTTAACGGGACGCTCGACTTCCTCGGTTTCTTCTTCGCGACTATTGCGTGCGGGTAATTTGAGGAAAAATAGCTGGGATTTGTTCCGCGCTGAGCGCGACGCGACATTTAGCCGAGCGTTCAGCAGCTTCCTCGCTTTTTTCTAACATTACAGGCTGCGCTTGGTAATTTGAAAGGAAAAGAAGACAGCTGGAATTCGTTTGACGACGCGGTGGCGGCGGCAAGACGGAGCATGAGCGTGAGAGATGAGTCTTTTTAACCTCTCGACTGGGGCGAGCTGAGTCTCGCAAAGGTGCTCAAGCTGGTGGAAAATGGATTTTCAAAAGTTTAGTCGTTAACATTCTGGCTGCTATTTAGAGACAACGTGTAAGACAGCAATAATCTTACTTTAGTCCTGCCTTAATTAGTCCTTCGAGAGACCAGCCTATCCAAAGATGAAGGCTACGTTATTCAGAGATATTTTTCCGAAATTAATTAAGTTTGATATTCAGACTAAGGAAATTAAATTTTTCGGACAGTATTCGCAGTAAGATGTTATACTTGTCTTAAATTTATCTTCAGATACTTTTCGTAGCCAATGAAATGCAATCACCAGGGAACTGTCAAAACGCGACTTTTGGGGTTCGTATTCACATTTTGAGATTCTTCTTTTCTTTTAATTTGTGACAGTAAAATTATTCTCAATGGACGCATCGAATAAAATAAAGCGAAGTAGGAAGGCTAATGGGATTATAAAGGAGAAAAGTTTCCTGACCGATTCGATGTTGGAAAGAAAGAACATTATCGAAAAAAGATATACGAACACGAATAAGGTCAAACAAGAATGTTGGAAGGAGATTCTTGATATCAATATATGATATCAATATATATGTTATTTTTTTGTTTGTCAACGCAGCATTGCGCTTCCACCAGTTGAGAGGTTAACCGATTTGTTGGTGGATTCGAAATCAACATTCTGTGCCAAAACCAGTGACAGTAAATAATTTCGTATTTTACATGAAAGCTTACCTATAAGGGTTTTTCTTATATGATGGCTTCAAAATGGCTAACATTGATATTCCATTACGAAGAAGAGTGTATTCCATATGCTCATATTTTTCGGGTCGTTGGTGACGAAGTCCGGAGTCGACATTTCAAAATTCAAAATGGCGACTTTAAGTGGCTAACTTTGATATTCCATTATAGATACGTATCAATCGGGATGTTTTTTGATCGCAGATAACGACTGTCATAAATCCGAGGTTTTCACTAGTGCCATTTGGCAAAAAGGCCGTTTCTTTCAACATACTTCACTCGTTAATGATGGAGGTAAGAATATCCATAATGGAATACCGTTACTCACTGGATGCCGCCATATTCACCATTCTAGATTTTGCAATTTCGACTGGATTCATCATCAGCAACCCAAAAAACATGAACATATCGAATATATGATCTCCTCTATAATGGAATAACAAAATTAGTCATTTTGAGCCGCCATATTGGATCTGCTATTTCGAATTTTGAAATTTTGACTCCGGGCTCATCATTAGTGACCCGAAAACCCCTCCATAAAGAAGATTCACACGAAATGAAATGGGGTTGTCAATCTTAATAAATATCCTTCAGAAGCGGACAAAATTGAGTGTCTAAGCCCGGCCATATTGGACTCGCCATCATGAATTTCACAAATTTGATTTCGGGTTCGGGTAATTAGCGACTCAAAGGAACATGGGTGTACCAAGTTTGATGCGAATAATGTTAAAAATTGGCAGAGTTATTATTCATACTGCTCATATATGAGTCATCACAGGTTTTGGCACTTGGTCTTCTTTTCGCGCACATATGAGTCATCATCAGCGAACTGGTTGAGAGATTCTTTAGAGAAGAGCACGTAAAATGCCATTCTCTCCTTTTCCGCCCTTAACGCACGGAGAGTGTCCGTTATGAACGGCAAACACGGTGCTCTGTTCCGCCTGGTGGGTCAATGTCTCTCGCCCCGCGGAAGATCAAGCGTGCTGGTCGTTTACCAGCGACGAGCCGACCGACTAATTGCGTTATTCGCTGCATTACGCTCCGTTCGTGCGATCAAGCAGCCGCCTAGTCGCGCTTCCTCAGTCGTTACTCTTCGAATATGATTCTCATGCTTCCGAGCGTCGCCGGGGCGACACTTCGAGGCACTTCGAGAAGAAGCCTAGCTGGCCGCCCGAGAGACTTTCTTCCTTGCCTCGCTTAGCCACTCACCGGTCTGTCCGTAAGCGAAGATGCAGGCGTTGTAACCTTGGAACGCATTGTCCAAGATGTCGCGACCCAGGGCATCGAAGACGATTTCCTGGCTCGCGAAGTTCTCCGCCCCGGGCTCCAGGGAGTAGAAGCAGTGGTCGAACGCGAAGGTCTTCGGCTTGTTCCTGCAACAGTCACGTGAAAGAAAAAAAAAAGTATGAAAGACGTATCGTTAGGTAGAATCGACAGAAATGGATTAGGTCGCGTCGCCGTGCCCGCGGAAATTGAAATGGCGTGCTCTCCCTCCCCTCCTCCCTCTCTCTCTCTCTTTCTCTCTCTTCCTCTATCGGCTCAAATGTCAAAAGCGTCTCTGGTCTCTGCGGTATCGGCGAAAACGATCGCGGATCGCGCGTTGTTATCGATTTTCAGTCATGTCGCGGCTCCGACCGCTCGGTTATTTCGGAAAAGAGAGGACAAGGAGCGAAAACGACAGAGAGAGAGAGAGAGAGAGAGAGAGAGAGAGAGAGAGAGAGAGAGACAAGAAGGAGAGAGCGAGTTCGGCGCGCAGGATACGCCGGCGGGCGTGTCGAGAGGCGGAAGTGGAGATACGCGCGCTCCGGCGGATTTTCCGCAAGAGACGGAAAAGCCGATATAATATTTTCCGTGCTGACGAAAGGGAAGCTCCGGGCCGTCACTATCGCGGCGGAACGGCGCGCATTAATAAGCGCCGTCGTCGGCGCGGTTCTTTTGTCACCGCGGCGCGCGGCCGCCATATGTCGGCGAGCCGAGCGGCAAAAATGCGCGCGGCTGAGACCCGATCGCGTCGGCGACAAACAATGATCCGCGTATCGATCGCGTCGTGTCCGCGTATGAGTCACGCGCCGCAATAAATGTGCAGACCGATCGGAGGGTCGTCGCCGGCCGGCGCGAGCGGCTCGCGCGCGTCGATCATCGATTTCCAAGCGTTACGTAACTAGTGTGTCTCTTGCCGGCCGAGGACGCACTTTGCTTCCGTCACGCACTCCACCGTCGCGACAGGTGAGGGGGAGGGGAGGGCGAGGCACAAACCGAGGAAGAAACGGCGACCGAGCGACGAGCGCGGCGGGAGAGAGGCTCACACGCGGATCCGCTGAGGAGAGAAGGGACGACGCCTCTCCTCGCGCCTCGGACCTGTCGCGGCGGCGACTCGCGCGAGAACGGCGCCTCTCTTAATTGGACGAAGAAGCCGGCTCTGGCCGCATCGCGTGAGATGCCCGGCCTGAGATTACGATTCGGCGCGTGCATGCAGCCGCGTTCCGAGCAACGCGGCCTTCGGCACGCGAGCCTCTGCGGCGGGACGTCGGCGGAGCGACGCAGCGCGGCGGCTCGCGTTTCCGGTTTGGGCCAAGTAGGTTACCGCGACACGCGCCGCCGCGACCTACCCTCCTTCGTTCACCTGGCGGGCCTCGCGGACGGAGGACGGTATCCTCCGAGGTCGCGCTGTGAGAGCGCGGGCCTCATGGCAGGCTTTTCGTTAACCCCTCGAACCGGCTGCCACGGCTGAAATTTCACCCCGTGCGAATTCCCCTCTTGTTGACGTGAAATTAACGCCGCCGCAAACAATAACTTCTCCACTTTTCATCTAATATTCGATGATCATTTTTTAAATTTATTTATTACCGTCGCATTTCGTCGCATTCAACGTGATGTTTTTGTCTTGTGGTAGCAGCTTTTAAGGGTGTAAAACGCCCTCTGTTAAACGCTATGTAACTTTGAAGTCGCATATATTGATGTGATCGGGGTTGGATGAGTTAGTGGTATTTGTTTTTTAAACTAAGTTAATCTCACAAAGTCAATGACTCGTAAATTAACCAAGTTTACGTTAAAAGTTACTTAAACTGACTCGATTGAAAATTAAGTTAATTTGTTAAAGTTAATTACTCTAAGCTAAATGTTTTTTTTTTTACATAATTCATTTTTTCATTATAAGCCGCCATATTGGATCCGCCGTTCTAGATTTTGCAATTTCGACTGGATTCATCATCAGCGACCCAGAAAACATGAACATATCGAATATGATCTCTATAATGAAATAACAAAATTGAGTGTTTCAGCGCCGCCATATTGGATTCGCGATTAAATTTAGGTGAAATAATAAAAAGGTAGTATTTTATGAAAGAGATAATGTATATTTCCTTTTTTAATAATGTACGTTATTTAAAAAGTACAATAGTTGTGATGGAGAGAGATAAAGCGCTTTGAAACAAAGCGTTCAATTAAAAACAATTGCAAAAACAATGAAGGGCAAAATGTTCGTGTGCAGGTAGAGCGGCGAATCAGATCGAACAGGAAAATCCTATATTATTTTACAATCAAAGAATTGATTAAACAACCTATTAGCGAGCACGCGGGAAGCGACGAGGTTTCATCGAAAATGACTCGAGTTTGTTGATGATCTGTTGGCAACGGCAAACGACGCATGATACCAACTGCACAACTCCAATATCTACCGTCATGAACCTTTACCAGGGGATTATCAACAGATTCGAATCATTTTGAATGAGACTGTGTCTGCAGAGGTCATCCTTCTGCTAATGTTAATACTTTAATTAATATCTTTACTTAATACTTAGTTAAATACTAATACTTTAATTGAATTCCTTAATTATTGTGAGCCATCTTCACGCGACGTCAATGTCGACGAATTATTTTAACTCTTGACTTGAAGAAAGTTAACAAGTCAACGTTAACGCGTTAAAAAAATAACTAGTTTAAGTTAAGAGTTGACGCGTTTAAAGTTAACCGAGTTACATTAAAAAATTTATTAACTTTCCAACTTAACTGCTTTCAACTGCTTAACCAGTCGGCTCAACCCGAGCTCGGCTGATATTCTTAACTTAAATTACACACGCATGTGCAAATATCGTGACTTCACCAGTTTTTTCTTCGAATAAAATCTTTGAAAGTTATAAATTAATTGGTAATTTATATCTGGAGGTTGATATCCACTGGCTTCACGTTGCATAACTTTTTTCATTTACTCGCGAAAAAAATTAATTTACAGAGGATTAACTCGATGATTCTTCGGGTCTTTGAAAGAAACATTTGAATCGACGTTCGTTAGTGCGCTAAAATTTGGTCTCTTAATTTCCCCTTCCAATTCCATTCATCAAGTGCACAAATACAAAACATAAACACCTGTAGGGGTGCATTCGCTCTCTCCTTAGATCTCTGCCAATCTCCGGTACTCCCTCACCCCCTCTCTCTCTCGACTTGCTCTCCGTCTCTTCTCTTCCCTAAGGCCGGGTCTACAATAGGTGTAGTAAGCTTTAAGCCTTAAGAAATTAACTAATCCTAGTCGATTTTTACAAGAATAATCGAATAAGGTTAACCAATTTCTTAAGGCTTAAAGCTTACTACACCTATTGTAGACCCGGCCTAACGCTATACGAAAGACGAACAAATCCTCACTCGGCACTTATTTTGTACGTTTTTTGACGAGCTTGTACCCGACATCTACCGAGTGTTCTCCAAAGTACGCTGCAATTCTCTTGCTTTCCGATATCCGCAAAATACACGTCATTTTCTCAGATCTCTCAATGCTGCGCGGTCTCGATCCGGGTCTTACTCTGCAGATTTTCTCCGCTTTCTTTTCTTTAGCGAGACAGCGTCGCCTCATCGTTAGACGGAAGAAATATTGCAGCGAAAATGGCGAAGAAAATTTCGGCAATCTCGGCAATCCCGTACAGAAATATGAACGAACGCGTTTGTTTGAAAAAACGCCCGTTTGACGGTTTACCGCATACGATACGGTGATTACTTGAACGGTTGCTTGTTTAGTTCAGTTATGATTGTTCTCCTGTTGCCCGCTGTTTTTAATTACAGTAATTTAGAGCTTCGCGGAAATCTATCGTAAGTAGGAACATAATCGCAACGTAATTTCTGCCACAAGGCATTTTCTCCGCGTGCGCAGCTCGTCCATTGTGTATTCCGTTTCCCCGTTATTTACTACTCGCAACAGTAATTATTCGTGCTGCAATATCGATACGCGCGCACATACAATGCATCTCGTCTTGTTAATAATCATATTTCGTTAACCGGCTGACCGCCGCGCTAATTTCCGCGCATTATTTCGATGCTCGAGCTCGAGTCGCTCGATGTATGTCAAATAAATGCAATCTGCGATGCGCATATTCATTAGCCCTCGTTTCATTGGTTCTCTGTCAGCCGTATATTTAATTTGTTATACACAGTTGGTTACGTCTCATTCGTAAATTAATGACATCTGTTAACGATTATCGACCGCGGATAATCGCAACGCATGTTGATACAAATATAAATCTGCTCTCAAAGCGCGCGAGAGACCGGCGCGTTTTCGGGTTATCGATTTTCCGCTGATTATTCCGATTAACGCGCATCCCCCTCCCCCCGACGTCCTTCACCTTGACATATATATTATTAAGGGCGCTATGCTGAATAACACACGAAAAAGCTTCTCAGCCGTCTCGGTACTTGTTTACCACAAAGTTCTCGATAAAACAAGTTCCACAAATGGAACGTTTTTCTACGATACAGCGATATATCGAGGGCACCCCCCCCCTGCGCATGCACACGTGTATTGTTGTTCTTAAATAAACAATATGCACGTGTATTGTTTACGCATCAAGAATTAATGGTAGGCGAAATCTGCTGCAGAACACATTTCATTAATATGATGTAGTTCCCCGACATTGTGTATATTAAAAAAATAGGTAGAAGGATTTATGGCGGATTTATAGCGGATTTATGAAGGATTTATGGCGGATTTGTGTATGTGAAACAGTCATGTATGTACACCAGAGAGCTTTCCTTTCCTCCATACCATACCTAACCTAACCTGCATCATTGTGATGCTAATGAAGTTTAGGATCGGTTAGGTTAGGTTAGGTTGAGGGGGGATGCCGGGGGAGTAACTAAACGAGGTTTTGTTGTAGCAATGAAAGAGCGTATTGCATCGACTGTCCCCGCAGCAATACGTCGAAAAATTGCACGTCTTGCGGGAACAATTATTTATAGCGGCTACTTGGAACGGACGCATAAATTTAAAGAACAGAGATTACCACGCCACATGTCGCTTGATCATTCCGGGAACTTTGCAGTCACGGGAGTTTACACTCAAAATATCAGGCAGTTATATCCGACAAGGAATACAAATTGTAACAAGGATGAGCAGTATATTCCCGACGCGTACGAACGTCGTCGCGGTGACACAGATTAAATTAACCTTTTTTCCAAAGATTTTTACTCATCAGTACCGCTGGAACTCTTCACGTTATCCTCGGTAATACACGTCGAGGTCGAGATCGTCGACGAGAGGAGTCCGTTAATCGGAACAGTTAGCGATTTCTCAGACGTTAATCATAGAAATATTGGGTTGGTGTAGGAATAATTGCGGAATATAAGACCGTACATATCAGTTAAAAATTATATTTATTAATCCAAATAAGGACCACTGGCCTGCACACATTTCTCCCAACGGGAAGCAAGTTTGTTTATTCTTATAAGATAGAATTCTAAAAGAGATAACGGTAGTTGGAAAAATCGGCGCCAAATTCAGAATGATAAAAACCGCAATTATTTTTGCACCAACCTAATAAATTGCTAGGTCCATTCTCATGAAGCATAAGGCCCCGATAAGGCTGAAAGTAGGATGCCCTAAAAAGGGACGCTTCATTATTACCACATCAGGCCCCGAGATGGATCTTTTAGTTAGGGATACTTTAGATTTTACGAAATAAGGTTTGATAAGGAAAGGGCCTTGGAAGGATTTATTAGGGCTGCCTTAGATTTAATAAATAAGGCTTTGATAGGAAAAGCTAAGAAGGACCTTAGAAGGATTTATTAGGGCTGCCTTAGATTTAATAAATAAGGCTTTGATAGGAAAAGCTAAGAAGGACCTTAGAAGGATTTATTAGGGATGCCTTAGGTCTAACAAACAAGGCATTGATAAAGAGAAAACTGATGAGGGCCTTAGAAGAATTCTTTAGGAGTGCTTTAGATTTTATGAAATAACGCTTTAACATGGAAAACTGATGTGGGTCTTAGAAGGATCTTGTAAGAGGATGCTTTAGATATACAAAATCAAGCTTTGTTATAGAAAATTAATAAGATCTGAAAAGCGTAATAAAATTGTCATAGTTTAATATTGTTTTAGTAGGTACGCTCTCTATCTAGTTCTTTTAAAGAAAGATTTTTTTTTAATTATACCGCAATTAAAAACAAATTTTGTTAGTTTTATTAATTGCCATATTCATTAGTCTCTTCCAAGGATTTTTCTAGTATTGCCTTCGTTTTGAAATGTAGCAAACTTTAATAAAAACAGTAGCAGGATTTTTATGTGTAAAGAATGTTATATTTTTTAAATAAAAAATTCTTGTTGTGTACTAACAAGATTATAAAGGAATAAAGAAATTACAGTTTAAATTTCTTGGAATGAAAAGAACAAATATTTTTTTACCGAAGTAATAATAAAAATATTTCCTCATAAGGCCTTATTAATGTTACCTTATAAGGCCCTGTCGATATTGCCTTATAAAGTCTTCATAATATTGACTTATAAGGACTCGTTAAACCATTTGTTACACATTTCGTAGGGCTCTTGTCTTTTTATCCCTACTAGGATGCGATTAATGTTAGAGAAAAATAATCAGGCCCTTATCAAAGCCCTGTTTGTAATTTTTCTATTCAGGACCTGACGACTGGTGGCGCCCGCGAATTTGGGCGGCCGTGGCTGCAGGAGACCCCGACGGCGTTACAATGACAATACCGTTGAAACGCGATCCTCGTGCCGCAGTGCATGTAATAAATTAATTCGCCGTGTCATGTAACACTGTGGTTGCGCGAGAACGGCGCAAAACGCTGAGCCTCGGTGTTTGACGCTTGACGGGGCGCCTGTCACAGCGCCAAAAATGCTGAGGCGCGTTTGAGAACATGACTTCAGCGAAACTCCGCGCGGGAATTCAATCTCGCGCGCGCGCGCGAAAAAGGGAGAGGGAAGCAGAGGGAGAGAAAGATCGTGTATCTCTGCATAATAGAGAGCACGATTCAGCGATCACGAGCGACGAGCTCGTCGCGAGAGAGAGAGAGAGAGAGAGAGAGAGAGAGAGAGAGAGAGAGAGAGAGAGGCGCGAGACGTCCGTCTCACCGTCGTCGTATCTCCTCGATTGTCACGGGGGGAGGGAAAAAGGGGAGGGGAACTCCCCGGATCCGCGCGGCCGCTTAGCGAAACTTTGAACAAGCTGACCCACATAGCGGCCCTCGTTGAAATTCTTCAGCCGAATAAATCTCCCTGTGCTCCTGCGGGAGGCGCGCTCGCGCAGCTCGTACCTTATCGGGGGAGGGGGAGGGGGGAGGGAGAGGAGGAGGAGGGCCCGCCCCCGGTGGCGCCCGCCGCCGGAACGTTCCACTTTCGCATTAACGGTGCGCGACGGGCGCCCTCGGCGCTCGAGACGATTGAATTTTAACGATAAGCGCGCAAGCGCGCGCGGCCGGACGCGAAGCTTTTTTCCTGGCCTTTGTCGCAAACTTTCGCCGACGAGTCGCGAAAATTCGAGTCGGTTTTGCCCAGCCGAGCTTCGGGGCAAGGCTGTCGCGGGGGCGACATTGCCCTTTCGCCCTCCTCCTCTTCCTCCCTCCGCCCCGACGGCCCTCCTAGCTCGCCGTGAGTGACGTGTACTTCGCCTTACATATCGAAGGAGAGAAAATTTCGCGGAGACGCCGGGCGAAACGATGACGGGTGTCTCTTTCTTTCTCTCTCTTTCTTTCGCTCCGGTGACACGCCGACTGCAATCTCTCTCTCTCTCTCTCTCTCTCTCTCTCTCTCTCTCTCTCTCTCTCTCTCTCTCGCCGACGCGACGGAGGCTTCGACTCCGCGGTTCGATCGCGAGCGCTCCCCGCTCGGTTTTCGCGCGACGACGGTCGATAGACGGCGGACGAACTACTCCAACTCGCCGCCCAACTCCGCCGCGCTCGGCTAAGTATTATGGGATAAGTTAACTGTATACTGTACTCTCTCTATGTATAGTACGTACATACTCGGCACATAGCGAGGCGACTGCACGGCGGTATAATATGTGGGTTATTGCACGTTAGTGAACAACGCAAACGCAAACGCGACGGGCGATATCTCGGCTCGATCTTTCTCCTCCCCTCCCAAAAAGCTGATTTTTTTTCTCGTTTCAGGTCAAGCCCTTTCTGCTCGATTTTTGCACCAAATGAACAGAGAGTTTCGATCCGTTGAGACATTGACTTGTTCGCCAATGTTGATTCGGTACTTATAAAGTTAGGTTAGGTGCTTATAAGTTAGGTTAGGTGCTATCTTAAAATGTAATCGCATTAAATTGTTATAAAATTTATTTTCCCATTTCTTATGTTTACAATATGCCACGAGTTATTTAATTACGCAAAAATTTCGTAAAGTCCTAGGTAAATTAATTCAAAACATAAAGGATTGATGAAGAATTCAACTGGGGTTAACTGGATTGAAAGAATCTGTGAAACCTGTGGGAAAATCGAGCAGAAAAGAAACGATTTAAAAAATCGAGTCGAGATCGCCCATCATATTACGCCGCGGGAGAGCAGCGCGATCGCGCGTGCAATCGCGTGTCTTATCGATCGTCCGACACTTATCAATTTTTTATCAGCGACTCGTCCACACCGCTTCACGGATTCTACAGGGGAAAATTCCGGCTTCCGGGGAAACTCTCCGCCTCGAGATAACGGCCGACACCTCGTCGCAGTCCAATTGCAAGTCGCGCCGCGTGTTCCATGACCTGAAATTACGATCGCGAGAATCTTCCTAAAGATCAGCACCGTGATTCCTGTATCATCAAAGGAGTTCACCGTAACTGAGCCGGCCAGATTCGAACACCACACTCCAGCGACGAGCGATCTCGATTGAATTTTCAGAAAATCAATTCTTCCAAATCGATTCTCTCAAAATCAGAGCACCAATTTCCGACCCGTCGATACACTTATTCGTCAAAGTTGTTTCGTTTAATCCTTAAACACCGGGATAGGTGACAATTCACCTGATGATTTTTTTTACTAGATAAAAGCAAATTTAATTATATAAACCAAAGTTAATGTATATTTGTATTTTTAAGAGAAGAATTTATAATGTTTATAAATATCTTAGATCATTTATGTTCAAGCAAAAGAAATTTTTTTTATAGTGGAAGATTATTTTTCTTTAAAAAAATGATATATGATTTAAAACTGTTTTACACGTTGCTACAAATTTTTACCAAATATTTGTAGTTTATATATACTAAAAAAAAATAATAAAAATTTATGAGTGAAAATTCATCCGTGCTAGTAACAGGAGGGATGAGGAAAACATCCTAGTGTTCAAGGATTATTCCGACTTCGAATTAATAACGAAGAATTCAGATTCGTACGAAAAATTAAGTAGAAAAGAATCGATTGAAAAATCGATCTTCCGAAAATTGAGATGGCCCACCTGGGCGACCTTGCGCGGAGATACGCCCCTGTAAAACGCGATTTTGCGCGGGCTATTTTCCGGAGTTCCGGCGGTGATTCTTAATGAAGGCGCTCCTCGTCGCACGCCCAACGAATCGTACGCAACGCGAGGGTGCGACAAAATGAAATTCCTCGGCGGCCGTATATCGCTGTATATACAAAGCTCGGCCGTAAATCTCCGAAATGGCCGCTCTTTCTCCGTTAAGCAAAGTCGCGCGAGACCCGCTAAAAGCCCGGGGATCGAAATCAGCTAAAGGACGATCGATATAATAGCAACAACGAGAATAATGTTAATCTCAATTTTCACTATTCTGGCTTCACAAATCCTGGCTTCGCTCTCTCTCTCTCTCTCTCTCTCTCTCTCTCTCGCTTATTTATTTATTTATTATTATTTATGTCTCCGTTTTATCTGTTCGCTCATTTACCCGTCCACAGTTGTATACTCGCAGGTTTTTCATAAATTCATCGTCTCAACTCCTTGTTTATTTTTGCACTTTTCCTTGTCGTCGCTTGATTGATACCGTTACTTTTTATCGCCCGTTTGCTTTTCATCTCCGCCCTCGCGCTGTCACGTGTATTTATTTATCATGTAACCGAGAGGTTACATCGTTAACAAGCAATGATTGACGACTGCTAATGAGAATAACAACGTTATATTTTCTCGATGTCGGATAAGCGTGACTCGAAGGAGCTCAGGATCCGCAATCGCTCGGCGTTTTCGAATCTGGTCAGGCCCCGACTTTCTAATTAGCTCGCGAAACACGCCGTAAGAATATTTTCGCGTCGCTCGCGGGACTACGCGCGCTACGTTCTACCGTTTTATTAAAATCCTCTTTGACACGCAAGTCCTGTGAGCCGAAGATTAGATTTCCCCGGGTAGCAACTTCAACCCGTATCTCGTCCTTGATCTCGTGATATTAAAGGATAGTATATATATCATGGATGAGCGCCGATTGCCGATAAAAGGAAAAATGAACGAAAGGGAAAAATGAAGAAATGAAGGAAGGAAGGAAAGAAGTAAGGAAGCAAAGACCTGACGAAATGGACGGACGAAGGATACGTTATCACGTTTTCTCGCGAGACCTTCCTCCAATTCTCCGCACACTCCGGAGCACTTTGAGCCATTACAGCGTGCGATTCGCTGTAAATAAACAAGCGCCGCGATTTCTCTTCCATCCTTACGGAGGCGGTCCCACGAGAGAGAGAGAGAGAGAGAGAGAGAGAGAGAGAGAGAGAGAGAGAGAGAGAAGGGGGGAGGGCGCGCCGAGCGAGAACGAGAAAGAGACAACGTAGTCTCGCCCATAGCGGTCCTTATTAAAGCGCCGCATTTTCACTCTCGAGCTCATTATCTTCACTCTCTCCCTCCCCCCTCTAACTCTCTCTCTCTCGTCTGGCCGAAAATTTCTGATCCGTGTCGCTCCTTCGAGAACGCGGCGTCGAGACTGAAAGGAGGAAAAGCGCGAGGAGAGAGGAATCGCGGAGAGAGAGGAGAGGCGAAGAAAGGCGGAAAAAGCGAGAGAGAGAGAGAGAGAGAGAGAGAGAGAGAGAGAGAGAGAGAGAGAGAATGAAAGCGCATAGCGGATGATAATCTGGACGAGGCTCTCGAGTATGAAAAGCCCGTGCCGTCCTTTGTTCGCGAATTCAGCCGCGATCTTAAAGCTTCGCCTCAAGTTGCGGAACCGAGGCGCGGAGGGTGGAGTGGAGGGGAGGGGAGGGCGCGCCGCGCATTCAGCGTCAAGTTATTCGGCCGTTCTCCGCGTGCGCGGGCTTGAAAGACTTTCTGGCTTTATGGGCGGCGGACGCAAAAATAACTCCGTTTAAACTCCGACTAGGGTTCGGCCAAACGCTCTCGGCGCTCTCCCGCGCGCGCGTCGCAATTAGCGGGATTGGAGCACGCAATTAACGCGCCGAACGCCGTAACGGTCACCGGCGACAGACACCACTGCGATACAATCGGGTCTCATTAAATTACGTATCGAGTATGTAATTGATTGTGCGTTCGGGAGCTCGCCGTCACGGATCGCCGCGACGGAGGGCCGACGAAGCGAGGAAGATACGCGCGAGGTTCTCTCTCTCTCTCTTTCTCTCGAATTATGTTTACTCGCGACATCTGCCGTGCAGCTTTGGCCGACTAAATCGTATCGGTTAAGCTTTTGTCAAACGGAAATTAACGCGGTGATCAATGTGCTCACACTTGGACTGTCGTGCGTGCATGTAACTTCGTTGCGTCAGCGATTATCGCTTTGTAATTAAATATCGCCCAATGATATATATATAGGAGATATATATATATATACAGGATATTTCCAATTTTAATTTATCACCCCTCGTAACTTTGCAGGGTGCGGTCGTGGAGAAAAATGTTTCGGACAAAAATTGTACGGTTTCAAGGGGGACATAAAACAACTACATCAGTTTGTTTACAGATGGCGCCACTTTCAAGATATATTCACTGATTATTACTTTTCTTAAGTGGAAACCCCAGTCTTGTATTATATCATCTTTTTTTACCAATTAATTTACAATACTTAATAAAAATGGGATAAAGACTAATTGGAAGTCTTATCCTTGATCTGTTTGTGATATTCCATAATTTTAAAAAATTTTTTACATATCTTTTGTAGATACGACTTTCTTGAAACCTCTGCAAGTGGCAAATTTTGATAGTTGCTTAAATTGTAGCATTGTAATTTTTATATTAAGTTCATTTTACGTGAAAGTTGACTTTTTATATTCATAAAATCATTCTTTGAACACATAACTAAAAATTGCAGAATTTATCTATTACGTCCTCGGAATTAAAATTATAGGAATAAAATATTTTCGTTTTGGGAAACTTAATTAAGAAACGAACAACCATTAAACAAAAATCTATTTTTCGATTAAAATAAAAAAAATAAGTATAGATAACACAAAAGAAAAAAATAAACTGCTTTCTATAGACTTTAAAACAATAGTCACAGATGTAGTGTGCCTTGGAAATTCCTAAATTATGCCGATACAATATAAGCAACCGATAGGTGATACGATATAAAGACGGTACAATGATTTAGAAGTCTGTAACAATATCGCTCACTTTCCCCTGTATACCTGTATCCTCTGTTGACTTTTCTTCTCAGTTTGATGCGATTGATCTTCCGAATTTTTCGTTTCCAAAAGATCCCGAACACCCTGTATACACATAACGGCTTACAATTACAATATTGTAAGAGCTTTGTAAAAGTAGATTTACGGATTTACACACGACGAGAATGTCTTCGGGAGCGTTCTAAGCGGCTTCTCAGGAGCTGCCGACAGCGGGTGCGAGAATTAAACTAAAGTTCCCGCCCTGTAATGAAATGTTTGTTGACGACACACGCAATGGTCCGTAATTCAAGTGCAAACTTCATAAAACCAGATTTACGAATCTGCACATAAATACTCGTGTCTTCAGACACGGTCGAGAGCCGCCGCACAGTGAATCGAAACGATGAAAAAGGTGAACATCGAGCCAAAAATAAAAATTCGAATTTCACAACTTCATCTACTAGAATGTATTGTAAAATAGTTGTAATATATGATCCGAATGCAGAAAATATAAAGTAATGAGTAATATAGATACTGTAAGCGTCTAAAGTCTCGAGTTCCTGTGATAAGTAAAATGTGTTAAGCATAAGTCGTCCATTTGTATTCGCTGTATTTTCTATAAATAATTATCGATCCTTGTCTATCTTATGGTACACAATTCTATGATTCTTCAAGAACATTTTTATCACATCCGTTGTTATATTTTACGCATTTTTCTCTATGATGAATTAGAACGAAATCGTAACTCAACTCATACATGTTTATTGTATAATTTAAAAAAATGTCCATATTTGTCCAAGATCTACTAAATAGGATTTTAAAAAATCATTCATATACTAAAAAACCGTATAGGTTTCAGCTGCGATCTCGTGCGATCTTTTCTCCTATACATCGTATAGTGGATAGAAACCATCTAACCTATTATGTACAATTGTACATGAATGAAAATTCGGTTCGGAGGCAGAATTTCGCCCAGAAATCATTTGTAATGAAAATTTCAGCAAAATTTCTATTTATATTTCCATAATATTTTTATAACAATATTTTTTTTATTGAATTTTAAATATTCCTGTTTGGTTTCAAGTCAGCGTCACATAGATAAGAAACAAGACATACATTTTTTTTCAATCTGTTGCAACGGATTGAAAAAGGATCGCAAAATTTCGAATAGTCCTTTCGTTTAATCCAGTTCTATTCGCACACACGTAATCAAAGGATTCGCGAAGAACCTCTATGCTGTATTGTTATCCTCAGCTATTTTCACGAATTTTGTTTTACAAAATCCACTAGTCTTGCAATTTTCTCTTGTGTTTTCATACAGATTGTTTAATCTTAAAATTTTCAAAAATATATAACAAATATTTTATTGATTGAATTTATGCAAGAAGATTTGATATAACTTGCCCAAGGCTAGCTTGTTCCTTACCTTCACGTGGTGCTAGCTGTTGAAATCGAATAGGAACACTATATTTATATACCGGGTGTTTCAGACCACCCGGGTCACCGATTTTTTCGTTAACGCGACATTCTAGAGAAAAATATTTCAGACAAAAGTTGTAGGGCTTTAAAGGATCTATTTACTGACGTTATGAATTTGACCTTAGGATAACCTTGAAAAGTCCAGTCAAGATCAACATAAAAATCTGAAATGGAAACCGCGATTTTTTATTACACCGTCTTTTTCCACCAATTAATTTGGACAACTTTTGTCTAAAATATTTTTTCATTTGCCTAATATTTTTCTAGATATTAAAAGAAAACTTGATAACTTTTTCAATATTTCACTTACGATATCTCGCTAACTAGTTGTCGGAAGGAAAAGTGGTACTAGACTTTTTTGCACTATTTAATCTCAAGAATATATTTTTACAATAACGCTCTGACTTTTGTCAACTTGCTGATTTCTGGAAATTTCAAAATCATGAAATTAACCAAATTCAGGGCGCTATTGGAACAATATATTCTTGAGACTAAATAGAGCAACCAAGTCTAGTACCGCTTTTTCTTCTGACAAATAGTTAACGAGATATTGTTAAATATTGAAAAAGGAAAAGGAAATCAAGTTTTTCTTAAATATCTAAAAAAATATTAGATAAATAAGAAAATGTTTCAGACAAAAGTTATTCAAATTAATTGCTAGAAAAAGATGATGTAATAAAAAATTGGGGTATTCATTTAAGATTTTTATGTTGATCTTGACTGGACTTTTCAAGGTTACCCCAAGGTCAAATTCATAGCGTCAGTAAATAGATCCTTTGAAGCCTTACAACTTTTGTCCGAAATATTTTTCTTTAAAATGTGGTGTTAACGAAAAAATCGGGTGGTCTGAAACATCCTGTATATTTGTTACAATATTATTATTATCAAAATGGTGTACAAAAATATAAACAAAATATTTTATGAAAAGTAATTTCATTAAAACTTATTCCTGCACAAAATTTTGTTTCCGAATAGAATTTTCGTCAGTGTCCACAGAATTTGAAGTTTCGATCCACTGTGCGCCGCGGGACGGCGGGTGCGAATTTTTCCGCGACGTGCAAGTGTCAACAGCGGATCGCGGGGACTGCTCTAAACTCACGACAAACATTCGCCCGCGCGCGTCTCGCTCGCGCGAGTATCCAGCGACGTAGGAAGCGGCGAATCGATTTCAATTACGCCGGGGGGTCTACGGCATAAAAGCCGTGATCGAACTAGGCGGGACCTTGCTAAGCCGAACGAGGACGTCCCCTTTTCGCCTCGCCACGTCGGCTAATGCAGGAAAGTAGATCGAGCGTGACCGTTCGGCCTGACGAAAAGCTCGCGACTTCCGCTTTTCGCTCGCGACAATTAGCACGCTAGCGCGCGTACGTGTATGTGTATGTGTGTGTGTATATGCCTTACCGACGACCCGTTGCGCAATCACCTGGCTACGTGTACCTGACCTATATTCCCCGCAGTTTCGTCGCGCCGTAGCGTGCCCGGGGTCTGTGCCCGGCCGCCATCGCGGCCGCTGGGAACCGAGAGAGCCGTCAGGATCGAGTCCTTCGGAAATCGCAAGTCGGGCACTCGCATAGAAACGCGACGACGGAAGCGTCTCCCGGACGCGGCAAGGAAGCAGACGCAACGCTTGAAGGAACGGCCGGATGTGTAAATGAGAGACAGGCCAGGCTCGACGAAGGGCGAGGAAGGCGGGACGGAGCGGGGGAGGGGGAGAGGAACAATCGCGAGCACGCGATTCAGCGAGCCTTCTGGTCCTTCGCGAGCGCAAAGCGGTCGCACGATCAACCGCGGCCGAAGTACCGCCGGAGAAATACGAGCGTGAGGTTTCCACGTGACAAGCGAAAGGGAGGATAGGAGAAAGAGAAAGAGAAAGAGAGAGAGAGAGAGAGAAAAATCTCGGCTTTCCTGTCGGCGTTATTGCGGTCTTGTCGTGCAACGACCAGACATCATATGTTCGCCGCTCGTTCCGTGCCAACCGGGAGCCGCCGAGCTGGCCGCACGCCGCGAAATCGAGCATAAAGCACGCAATATCGCGCTCATGTGAGACATGTTATTACCCGGCGCACGCCGGAATCGCACATGGTATCTGCTCCGCCCTCCCCCCCTCCTCTCCTCGGTCCCGGCTATTATTTAGCGTTTAGCGTAACGCGAGTTACGGTTCACGCGCCCGGGAGGGGTGTGTGCGCCGATACGTGGCTAGTTTCCTCGAGTTCTGTAGTGAAGGAGCGGCTGGGGGAGGGAGCAACGACGCCACGGGAGCAGCGCAACTCTGCAACAATGCGTAACAGGTCGAAAGAGAGAAAGAGGGAGTGGGGAGACAGAGATAAATGCGTTTGTTACCACTGTAGGATTAACTTTCTAGGAGCGCTGTAGCAAGAAGAAAATTACAGATTACCGAGTAGAAATAATCTAAAAAAAAATTTAGAAGAGAAAAGGCAAGAAAAGAAAAGAAACAATTATACAGAGTGTTTAAAAAAAAAAAGGACCAGGACTTTGAGGACAGATGGCACTCACAAAATGGAGGAAAAAAGTCCTAGTAAACATGGGTCGAAAAATTGTATGGCAAGAGAGAAAATTACAGATAACCGAATAGAAAAATTCCTAAACAAAATTTGAAAGAAAAAAGGAAACATAGTTATACAGAGTGTCTAAAAAAAGGATCTGGAACTTTGAGGACAGAAAGCACTCACAAAATGGAGGAAAAGAGTCCTAATAAACATGGGTCGAAAAATTGTGTGGCAAGAGAAGAAATTACCGAATAAAAAATTCCCAAGAAAAATTTGAAAGAAAGAAAAAATCACAGTTATTCAGGGTGCCTAAAAAGGGTCCAAAAAAAAAAGGGTCCAGGTAGCATTCACAAAATGGAAGAAAAAAGTTCTAATAAACATGAATGTTAAAATTGTATGGCAGGAGAAAAAATTACAGATTACCGAATAGAAAAATTCCTAAACAGTTTGAAAGAAAAAAAAAAACACAGTTATATAGGGTGTTCAAAAAAAGGTCCAGGGCTTTAAGGGCAGAAAGTATTCACAAAATGGAGAAAAAAAATCCTAATAAACGTGAATCGAAAAATTGTATGGCAAGAGAAAAAATTACAGATTATCGAATAGAAAAATTTGAAAGAGAAAAAGAAACACAGTTATACAGGGTGTCTAAAAAAAAATCTAGAACTTGGAGGGCAAAAAGTACTGAGAAAATGGAAGAAAAAAATCCTAATAAACATGAGTCGAAAAATTGTGGAAAAATGGCAAGAGAAGAAATTACCGAATAAAAATTCCCAAGTGAAATTTGAAATAAATACAATTATACAGGATGTTGAAAAGGTTCAGGGCTTTGTTGAGGGCAGATGGTATCCGCAAAACGGAAGAAAAATTCTAATAATGGGTCGAAAAATTACACCAGAAGAGAGCAGGTTACTCGTCTGAATTAAAATAAACAATCGTTCATAACTATATTAATTTCTCGATCCATTTATTAAGACCTTTTCCTCCATTTTGTAAGCGCCATCTATCCTTAAAGCCCCTTTTTTTAAACACCTCGTGTACGTAACGAGGAATTTCCACGACAAGCATAAGAGATGGAAGCTTTGTTTAACAAGAGAATTAGAGATCGGTTGAATATTTATGTGAATACTGCGAGCCGACGTAGCGGCTCCATATTTATATAATGCGCTGGAGAGGCCACGCAGGATGCCGCGGGAACTACGGCCGGCCTGTGTACTGTCATTGTCGCACGGAAGAAACTTCGAGATTCCCAGCTTAAAGACCTTTACAGTGTCTACGCTTTTCATTGATTGAAACAGAGGCAGGGCAAGGGTGAGAGAAGGGCGGCAGCGCGCGTTACGGCCGCCATCGTCCTCGAAGGCGGCGCCGCCTTCGCTTTCGCAAGCGCGCGAGGAACGCAACCACGAGTTAAGCCAGTGGCATAACATGACAACATAAAAAAAACTTAAGCAGTAAGACGTAAGCAATAACGAAACTGACCAATCACAATCAATTATTCTCGTAAGTTTTAAAATGGCGTCCTTAAGTTTCGATCGTGATTGGTCGATTTGCTTACTGCTTATGTCTTACTTACTTAAGTTCGTTTGTGTGCTATGGCCCTTAATCGCCGCGCCATAAATAATAACGAGGCGCCCCGGGAAAAATGACTGACAGAGGAATCGGAAACACGGGAGCGTCGCGCGTGCCGTCGTGCAAACGGAGCGTCGTCGACGCTCATCGCCGATGCTGCGTGAGGTCCGGCGAGATTGATCTGAAATTCGCCGCGATTAATGCGCGTCAATGCGAATTGCCGGGCTCTTCCTCCTCGCGTCGACGCCTCATGTATAATTTATAGCCGCGTTTTCTCCAAAGCCCTGGGCGAGAAGAGGAGGGAAAAAGCTTGGGGAGTCTCCAGAACAAAGAACGTACGTAATCTCGATCGGGCGGGAAGGAGAGAGAGAGAGAGAGAGAGAGAGAGAGAGAGAAAAAGAGACAGCTCGAACTCGCGCGAAGCTCGTTCTGCTAATTAATTCTGCGTCGATACGTCGTGAACGATAGTCACCGCTTACGGACTAATTGATTTATCCGTACCGCTGCGGTTTCCTCCGTTCCTCACCGACCGCCTCACCGCCGCACTCTCTCCCCGTCGCCGAGGAGGTAGGCGGCCGCCGCCGCGCCGCTGGATGAATCTCTATTTTTTATTCACAGCGGGGCCGACGCCGGCGGGGTCGGAACGCTCTATTAGCTCGTGATCAATTCCGCCGGCGTATAGCGGCAGGTGCTTGTAATGAGTTCCAGATGGGTAGGCGCGCAAGGACGGCGGAGACGCGGAGACCTTCGCCTGAGCGCGACGACAGCGGCTCATTGTTCGTGCACGCTCGAGCGCTAACGAAGAGATTCACCCGGCCGAGCCATTTATCAAAAGCCCGGACGTTAGCTGCGTGCGACGACCTCGCCCGACATCCTCCGCCGATTTCACGCGATATCTCGTGATCTCCCGCCCTCGCGAAGATGCCCTCGACGACGGGCCGAAGCCCAGCAGCAGGGAGGTGAGCTCGCGGGAGGAGCTGACGGGGGCGGGGGTGGGCAAGGAGGGAGGTCAGGAAGAGACGAAGATGAGTTTGCGCGTCGACGAGTACCGGGAGTATCGCGACCCGCTAACCTACCCCGTAGTTCTGCGCTCCTCTTTCTCTCTTCCCATCATCGAAGGAATAAGAAGGACGACGATGACGACAGAGTGTGCCGCGCGCACCAGAGACCAAGACAATGGACAGGAACACCGAGGGAGGGAGGGAGAGAGGCAGAGAGCTGCAAACGCGCCGGGATACACCGGCGGCTTTTCCAACTACCGCAGCGAGCAGTAGCCTGCTCTACTTTTCGAGTTCTTGTCTCTCGTGGCACTTGACACGCGTGTTAAGTGCGCGCGAACCCGCTCTACAGTCCTCCTCCTCTCTTCGACGTACGGCACGAGCTGTCCTCGACTCTCAGGACGCGGCCTGATCGATCGTGTCTCGCGCCGTACTGTACACCTCGTTCTCTCTCGTTCTCTCTCGTTCTCTCTCGTTCTCTCTCTCTCTCTCTCTCTCTCTGTTTCCTTCCACCTCGACATGTTAATGAGTCGTCGTTGTCCTAAGGCCCGGTCAAACTGATCACACTTGCGAGTGCGCGACGGTGAGCGCGAATTTTCGCGACTCCCCGGACGTTTTTCCAGAGGCTTTCCCGAGACACGCTCGCGTTCGCAAAGTCGGGCCTAATCGGCGGATTCCAAACGCAGCGAGGCGGCGAAAAAGTGCCAGGTTATTTGCGGCCGCGATTGCGTGCCGAAGCGATTGTAGTCGGGGGAGCCATTTTTCTAGCGAGCGTTATTGCGGTGTTGTTGCTATTTCGCAGTGGGTCGGTGAAAATGTTGCTCGTTGAGTCGGTGGGAGAGTTTCACCGACGACTGGTGAGTACCCATCGGTTTTCAATGGAAATCGGCCTTCACTTTGTCGCTCCGCCCGTCTATGACCGAAACTACATGTTCTATTACCTCTTTCACTGTTGAATTAACTTCTCTTGAAAAAATTATTAAAATATTTGGTAGTCCTACGTTTTTTAGGTCGCTGATTACGAATCTAAAGTCAGATTTGCAAAATTCAAAATGGCAGACTCAATATGGCGATCATGATGTACAAAATTAATGAAAATTCGAATTATTATTAAATAATGATTAGGTCGTAATAAGAACATATGATTCTAGACGATGGAACTCGATCGAGCTGGAAAAAATTTATGTGGGAAAATGTTCAGTACTGCATATTTATGCTTACTAGCGATTACACATTCATGTTTGAATAAAATGATATTGATAGTACGGATAAGAAATGGAGATACAGAAAAAACTAGGAAAATAGAGCTGAAAAGTGCAAAAAATCAAATTTCGGCCGTTTTTGTAGAAATATTTGTTTATAAAAAAAAAAATCTTAACTTGCAAAAAAATATTGAAAAAAAATATATGTTTCTGTACAACATCAGAAAAATATTTGGTGAAAATTTCAGACCTCTACATTCGATACTCTCCGGGGAATCGATTTTTCCCTAAAAAAATTGTTTTTCAACTTTGATTTGTTATAAATAATCACAAATGAATAATTGGATATATAAACCTATTGGAGTATGTTGAACAAAACTATTCAGTTATTTGGAAAACTCAAACCCTCGATTAGTTCTTCAAAATTATGTAATTTACAATGCAAAATTGAATCAAGAAAAAGTGGGAAGTATACTTTCCACTAACAGTGAAAGAGTTAAGAGTCTGATTTCACGTTACACAATGTTATATTTGTCTGATAGTTTGTCTTGTTGTTTACTGTTTTTAGTTGATGGTTACAATATTCATCCAGTTCAGATCTACAATGTTTTCTTTGACTGATGAAAATAAGTAAAAATTACGTCCCCAAATTATGTTTCTCTTTACGATATTTGTGTAAAGCTGGGCTACACAGATTTTGTCATATGAATTAGTATGGAAAAGGTAAATAAAAAAAAAAAACAACGTTAAAGTAGTCACAAACTTACGTGTTAAAAAATCAAATATGTCTAACATTTTGGTACAAATCAATATGCAGGGTGTCCGAGATCTTTTGGAAACGAAAAATTGCAAAGATTAATCAGATGAAACTGAGAAGAAAAGTTATGTACCATTTTGCAAAAATCGCAATAGTTATCAAGTTATCAATGATTGAAAATGACCACATCTAAAGGCTTTTTTTAATTGATAACGGGAATGCGTACTTATTTGCAAAATGGTAGAGGACTTTTTTGTTCAGAATAACCTAACCTATAATTACATGGCTATTATGTCTAGCGATATATATTAGTATATCGAACTTTGAATTCTGAATCTTGAATCTGTCGCTAGGCACAATAGCCGTCATATAATTATAAGTTAGGTCATTCTGAACAAAAAAGTCCTTTACCATTTTGCAAATAAGTACGCAAATTTTCAAGTTATCAATTAAAAGAGCTTCTAGATGTAGTCATTTTGAATCATTAATAATCCAATAATAACTATAATAACTATTGCGATTTTTTCAAAATGGTACTTGACTTTTCTTCTCGGTCTGATCTGATTAATCTTTACAATTTTTCGTTTCCAGAAGATACCGGACATCATGCATGGTAATTTCGATCTTTCTTGTATGATCTAAGACTACTGAAATTTCGTTGTTATTTTTACTATAATATTTCCTCTGTGTAGCACACAAATGCGTTGTGCGTTATACCAAATCCTATTTTTCCTCGTGTGCGGCGATAGGATTGACGGCATATGTCTTGCGTGCGATGATTCTGTGTTTGCAAACTGCGTCAATAATGGGAACACAGTTGCCGCTACCAACTGATCCTTTCAACAAGATTTTACCGATCGCAGTGCTACGTTTATGACTAGACCATTATTCACAAGTACAACATTTTACGGCGAAACTTGAGGAAACGGCCTCTTGCTTCGGTAAAGCTCAAACTTTACAGGTAAATCATTTTAGATGAAAATGTATCTCCCAAAAATGATTTCTAGCAACTCGAGAGCTAAAGAAGTTTTAGAACATTTGTTTTTATTCTTCGCATTTTTTATAATTGACTGAGATATGATATTGTATAAATATCTTTGACACCATATAGATTCCTCGAGTGAGTCTAACTAACTCTCCCTGCGCCCCCTCTCAGAGAAAAAGAGAAAACCCTAACCTTAACCGAATCTATTGCAACAAGTTTCAGGAATGAACTTTCGAAAACTACTCACGCCCTATTAGCGTGAATTTTGGCGGAACTATCCCACATGGTCTCGAGTGAGTGTCCTTAAATGGATTTTCACCGACAAAGAGATTTAATATCAGAAAAGTTTAAATAATGCAATTACACATCATTCTCATGATATATCACGTTTTATTTTCCTAGATAAGTCTGCAGGCTGTCATCATATGTTCGTCACCGTTAACGCGTGTAAAAAAACGCTGCTATTTTTAGTGGATTCTACGTTACAAGAAACTGGAGCATCCCCATATTACGGTGGATTAGGTTAGGTTAGGACAAATATTCATTTCTTATCATGCAAACATGTAATAACAGTGCACAGATTAATCTTTGCCAGCGTGTAATATTATTTCAACGCTATTGTGTCTTGAATTTTACGGCAATTAGCCATGGACGGTTGCCGGAAGTCCATCTATTTTCAGTTGTCAACTTATCAACGCCGAAGGAAGATACGTACATTAATCCTTGAACACTAGAATGTTTTTGTTATCTCCCATTACTAGGACGGATGAATTTTCATCTATGATATTTCTTATTACTTTTTTAAAATATACGTGAACTATAAATATTTAGTAAAAATTTGCGGCAGTGTGTAAAACAGTTTTAAATCATATGCAACTTTTTAAAGGAAAAATAACGTTTCACTGTAAAAAAAGGACTTTTTATTTGAAAAATAGTCCAAGATATTTATAAATTTTATATAACTTAATCCTTATAAAACATTACAAACATTATATTCTTCCCTTCAAAATGCAAAAAATATACATTAACTTTGCTTCATGCAATTAAATTTATTTTTATCTAGTAAAAAATATCATCGGATGAATTTTCATCCATTTCAGTGTTTAAGGATTAATATATAGGGTGTCCGGGATTTTTTGGAAACAAGAAATTGTGAAGATTAATCAGATCAACCTGAGGAAAAAAATCAAGTACCATTCTGCAAAAATCGCAATAGTTATGATTGAAAATGATCACATCTAGAGGCTCTTTTAATTGATAATTTGAAAATTTGCGTACTTGAAAAATGGTTAAGGACTTTTTGTTCAGAATGACCTAATCTACGACGATACAATTATATGAGGACTATTGTTCCTAACGATAGATATGAATATATTGAACTTTGAACCCTGAATCTCGAACGTGTCGCTAGGCACAATAGCCGTCATATAATTGTAGGTTAGGTAATTCTGAACAAAAAAATCATCATCATTTACCGTTATTTAATTAAAAGAGCCTCTAGACGTGGTCATTTTCCATCATTAATAACTTAACAATAAGTATTACGATTTTTGCAAAATGGTGACTTTTCTTCTCAGTTGGATCCGATTAATCTTTACAATTTTTCGTTTCCAAAATATTCCAGACACCCTGTATACAGAAAACATCAAAGTACCGAAAATATCAAGAAACCTGTTTAACTTTCCCAAGTCGCCAAGAATCTTCCCGAAATGCTCATTTCTAGCGTGAAATCAATCTACTTGCAAGGTCCGAGCGAAATCGGAGCATGGCCGTTTCCGGTGGAATAGCCGCGCCTTTTCGCCAGGACAACAAGAGAGGACAAGCTTGGCGCCGGGGATCGCTGCGATTTACAGTGAGCTTAACAATCAATCCTCTCCAGTGCGCAGCGCAGAACGCGCTACCTCCAGTCTACGAAGCGTGTCCCCATAGCGGAAAGAGACCCATAAATCCGGAAGGGTTAACGATCACAACGCGCGAGGACATCTCGTCGTTGGAAAACACGTCTAGCGGAGATATAGGACGCTTGGCACGGCTCCACGGCGCGGCTTTATCGCGCGGGCCCCGATGACGGACGAATCGCCGACGTTTCAGACAGTCAGCGCGATTCGCCGAGGACGCTCCGCGGCTCCCGCGAGTCTCCGGCGTGTAGCAATAAAGGCGACATTACTGGCGACGTTATTGGCAGCAGCTGTTATTAGAGACCCTCTCGAGTCAGAGTCCCGACACATCAGTGACTTTTTCCCTAATTTTAGGCCTCTTCTCAAATCAGTTGCGAAAACTTTGGTTCCGGTTATCAGTTTGGCGGGCCTCAAACCAACTTGGACAAGTTCCTTAATTCATCTGATCAGCTGATGAATTATCGAGACAATAATAAAAATCTATCCATTCCTCTATCTAATATTACAAAATTAATAGCTAAAACCAAGTTGTAGATAAAAACATGGCTGTAAACGTCCAAGCGTGATCAGCTGATAGATTACGGAATGTGTCTAGGTTAGTTTAAGGCCTACTAAGCTTAAAATTAAAGCCGTCACTAAAGTCGAATGATAGAAAATGGCGTCTACTCGCTATATTCAGATAATAACTTCCACTTTCACCTTTGTTAGCGTAATGTGTGGGGTGTTATATAAAGCGTAACAAGCTATTTGTTGCATACGAAACTGTAGCAATAAAAGTAATAAAAGATTTCACGCGGCAGCCATGCCAAAAAGATCTTGAGATGCGTTATTGGACGGCACTCCGCTATTTTTTTATCGCTTTAGAAACTAAACCAATCAGACAGCAGGCGTTAGGATTCGAGCTATTATTAGACCCGTTCCGAAATCGGTTTTGGAAACTTTAAGTTTGGCAGACCTTAAGCTAACTTGGATACGTTCCGTAATTGATCAGCCGATCAATTACCAAGACAACAAGTAACAAAAAATCCATCCATTTCTCTATCTAATATCGGAAAATTAATAGCTACTGCCAAGTTTGTAAACGGAAATAGTACACGGCTGTGTGACGTCCAAGCGCGATCAGCTGATCGATTGCGGAACGTCTGTAATACCCGTTCCTACCAACCTTGGCCAATTCAACCGGTCGGTTGTTCCAACGGAATTGACCAATCGCATTTGTCATTAAATACGATTGGTCAATTCCGACGGAATAACCAACCGGTTAAATTAACCACAGCTGGCAGAAACGGGCGTAAATTAGTTTAAGGCCTACCAACCTTACAACGAAAACCAAAGTTTTCGAAACCGGTTTCGGAATAGACCCATTACCGCGCTTTCCGACACTTCGGGGCTGGTGACTTCCGCGCGTTTCGGGACGGGGCGCGGGAACTTGAAGAGCGACGGCCGATTAATTCGCATAATTCGGCGGCGTCGTTGATGGGAGCGATGCCGAAGCGTAGCTTACGGTTCCATCTCGCACCGTTGGCCGCCGATCCTCCGGAAGGATGATACGCCGGATACATCGCCGCGACGAGAGGAGAGCGTAAAAACGCACGGGAATGGTTTCTTCTTCAGCGGCAACGGGCGCGCTCGGATGCCGAGCAATGACTCACAAAGAGACTATACATCCGAGCGGCGTCCGGAAAGCGGGCTTCTTCTTACCGCTCGCTTCGCTCCCGCAACGAGCGCGCTCTTTAACCTTTCGCGTGACTGTCGCGGTTTTTCCGTCTCATCGCGTAAACTGACCCATTTTTGCGATCAATCGCGCCAGTCGTCGAACATGGCTGTTGGTACCGAAAATTTTTCCAGGGATGCTACGTGACGCTCGCTTCAGTGCGGAGAAGTCGGAAGTGCGCGTGTGAAAATTTAGGACGAAGCTCTGCTCCGGAACTCCCGTCACCAGTCTCCGGTGTTGCGCATGGGCGATTTTTTAATTAACTGTGGTAAAGAGATCGGATGAAATATGGAAATTCTTCTTGGCGCTTTGTCCTGATTATAAAGGAATCCCAGTGCAACCTCGGTCTCAATGCCACCTGATACGTGCGGCGTACTAACGTGGACGCCTGCATGGGAAAAAATTCAACAATTTCCTGGAAAATACGGGCGACAGAGAGAGATTTATCAGAATTCAGGCTAAATAATCGAGATTTTGTATTAACTTGAAGGGAATTCAATCGGAATTTCTGAGTCGTTTGTATTTCAGAAGAAAATTACTTCATTCCACCAAACATTTCTTTCTCTTCGACGTAGAAATAAATATTTCAAAATTTTACGCATTTGCAGCAATGTAGACTAAATTATCTGCGAACGCCATTTTGGATAATTTTGTAAAGATGACGTATTTTTCAATTTAAGATGTGGGTAAAGAGAATATTCATTTATATCATCTTTATTAAAAAAATTGTTACTAAAATTGTTACTAAAATGGTTATTTTCGATCCCGACTGTTTTCTTATTGTTCAACCGGAAGAGTAACACAATACACATATACGGCTATCATCAATAACACTATAATAGCTATTATTATAAAAAAGAAAAGATTCTTCTGCTGATAAAACATATTCTGCAATAAAAGTCATAATAAGTCGCAAAATCGTAAAAAGACTGACCAATCAAAATTAATTATTCTTCGATCCCAAGGAAAATATCCGCCTGCGATTGGTCAATTTTCTTACGACTTTACGACTTCTATTGCAGATCTCGCTTAATTCTTCCCCTATGCGATTATATTAGGTGTGTGAATTAATTCGGTCCATCTGGCGGTCAATTGCTGTACTATGAAATTTTCTAACTTCTAATGTCTGTAAAAGGTTTTATTTTTTAGTTTTGATATCTGGCAATAATAGTTCATAATTCAGTTAATAAACGTTTGGGTTTGTAATAAATCATCGTGTTTATCTGATTCGAAAATGTCGAAATTTGAGCCAAAAAAGCATCATTTCCGGGAAGTTCTCATTTTCTGCTTTCATTTGAAGAAAACAGCCGCTGAAACTTACCGAATGCTCGTAAAAACTTATGGTGAAAGTGCTCCCACCGATAAATTATGTAGAGAATGTTTTCGACGTTTCAAAAGTGATGATTTCAGTGTCGATGACAAACTTCGTCCAGGTCAGCCGAAGAAGTTCGAGGACGAGGAATTGCAGGCGCTAATCGATCAACAATTTCTGTGCGTTTGGCAGCCATGGGAAAGATTTACAAAGAAGGAAGATGGGTGCCATACGAACTGAAAGAAAGAGACATCGAGAGGCGAAAAGCCATGTCTGAAATCTTGCTTGCCAGGCAAAAAAAAAAAAAAGGTTTTTTATATCGTGGCTGGAGACGAAAAGTGGATGTATTTCGATAATCCCAAACGAAGGAAATCCATTAGCGACCCAGGAAAACCACCCACCATCGATACCAAAGCGGAATATTCACGGCAAGAAAATAATGCTCTGTATATAGTGGGACCAGAAGGGTGTAGTGTACCATGAACTATTAAAACAGAGCCAAACCATCACTGCCGAACATTACAACAACAATTGATCCGTTTAAACAACGCATTGAAGAATAATCGGCCGAAATATGCAAAGAGACACGACAAAGTGATCTTCCAGCACGATAACGCTCGGCCACATGTTGGAAAGATTGTGAAGGCCACCTTGCAAGAACTTGACTGGGACGTTTTACGTCATCCGCCGTATTCACCAGATATTGCTCCATCTCATTATCACTTGTTCAGATCGATGGCACAGGGGCTTTCGGACCAGCACACTTCAACAATTATGAAGAAATAGAGAAATGGCTCAATGAATAAATCGTTTCGAAGGACGAGTCGTTTTTCCGTCACAGAATGCAACAACTGCCAGACAGATAGGAAAAAATAATAGCAAGCGATGGCAAATACTTTGATTAGTGTACTTTTTCATGTTTTTTCATGCTAAAGTCTTTTTTTGGAAGAAAAAACGGACCGAATTAATTCACACACCTAATAGTTACAAATACTAAACACTTGTCCCAGCGTGCCGGGTGGGCGTAAGAGTTTCGATGGTTTTCTCAAAGATGTGACTGACCGAATTTTATACGGCAACACTTGCAACACTGTTGGATAATAGAAAAAAATGGCAATTACTCGGTAGAATGAGCAGAGTTTCCAGCGAAATTACTCGGTCCACTTTTCCGTCGCGAGACGTCTACCAAAACTTTCACACTCGCTCAGCTCGTGTAAAAATGAGTCGCTGCCAGGACTTTATCTGGATGATATAATTCTATCAAGATGAAAGCGCAACCATTGCTCGCTTCATCTCATTTCTCTGAAAACGTAACTCGGATTGAAGAATCTCAAGCGTCGTAGAATTACCCCGCCATATTTATTGCGACAGCGATCATGAGGTTGAAATGAAGTTCACTAACGACGTGCTGGGCGTCATTACGAAGAGGTCTTCACGAGGGTGCACAAAACATCGTTATAACGTTATTATGCAGGGATTTGTTTGTGTTAAGGATACAGCTGCGAAACGGGATATCTCGAGTTACACACAAGGAGAGGAGAGGAAGAAGGTGCGCGAAGATGAAGGTGAAGAAGAAAAAGAAGAGAACGACGAGGCGAATGGAAGCGCGCTGGGAATACTCGTGCTGATTTTCCCGCGTTTCAAAAGCGGTCACGCTCGCGTGCGCGTTGTAACATGAAAGTTGCATACGGTTCTTTGCGTATGTCAATAAAATGCCTGCTGGAGGAGAGTAGAAAACGCGACACCGCATTTTGTAGAAAGCAAAGGCGTGTTGAGGCATAAGACAGGTCACCCGACCGCGGCGACGAATCGATCCGGCCGAATTTCGGAGATTCGGGCCCTGTTCCGAATTCGATTTCGGAAACTTTAGTTTCAGTTATAAGGTTGGCAGGTCTTAAACCTAGATACGCAATTCATCAGCTCATCACGCTTGGACGTCACAACCACATAGTATATATATACTACTTCTATTTACAAATTTACTTTTTAAAACCAAATTTGTACATTTCTGTTCACAAATTTCGCTTTAGTTATTAATTCTGCAATGTTTAATAGAAAAATGGAGATTTTTTTATTAATCGTTATCATGATAATCGATCAGCTGATCAATTACGGAACATACCTAATCCTTGAACACTATGATGTTTTTGTTACTAGGGCGGGGAATTTTCACTCATAATTTTTTTTATTAATTTTCATTAATTTTTTTCAGTGTACATGGGCTATATAAATATTTATGAACGAATATTTATTATTATTTATGAATGAATATTTATTTATAAATTCTAGCGAGACAACGCTGTGTAACATATTGCTATCTGGTGGCAACGGTTAAAAAATGTCACTAGGTGGATTTTCACCCTATCCTAGTATTCAAGGGCTAAGTTGGTTTAAGGCCTACCAACCTCATAAGTGAAATTAAAGTTTCCGAAACCGATTTCGGAAGAGGCCTTCGATTTTTGGACGATCGATCACGCGACGAAATGCCAATGCGTCCCGCTTCCACGGGGATGTTCCGTCGGCAGGTTTGCCTCTTCCGTTCTACGAGGAGAGGCAAGAAGGCGCGAAGAGGAGCGCATGCGTGCGCTGCTGTAATCGCTCGTCGCGATTCGCTTTCTCCCGGCGAGCGCGACGAGGGGAGATGAGACGGGAAACAAGGCGACGCGGCTCGCTTTTGTCGCGTATCCGCGGACGACGCGAATTAGCCGCGCCTATTACTCCGCAGCGGCAATTATAGCGGCGTAATCGTATGGGAACGATCGCTCGTGACAGCTTGGAAATTGTCTCAATGGGCTTCGGCATCGCGTGCGTATGTGCGTGCGTGTGCTCGCGATTGCGCGATAATTCCGGCGCACACGATTTCCCGAGAGCGTCCCGGTAATAACACGCGACGCGATCGCCGAATGAATCAATGGCGAATTACCGGCGATCTATCGAACGTCGAGCACAGCCGGTGTGGCCGATTAGGCTCGATCCACACTATCGCTCACGCTCAGGTCGCGCTCCGGTCACGCTTCGATCAAATATTTTTCCATTGTTTATAACGTACGTATTCATATTATCGGTAACGCTCAAGTTTCGGTCCGATCTCGCTCTAGTAAAGATCCTTCGAGAGAATATTTTGCCGGAGCGTGATCGAAGTTGTCCGAAGTCGTACCGATAATGTAAACAGACTTTCGATCAATCCACCGTCAGTTTCGCAGACTCGTAGTCTCGTGACTTTCAAGCAGTATCAAATAATAATAATAATAATAAGAATAAGAAAATATGAATAAAGAAAAATTGTGGTCATTTGAAAAAGGTACGTACATACATATATCGTGTTATAATTAGAAATTAATTATGAACATATATAAGAAAATATGATAAAATATTAATGTTTCTTACAAAAGAGAGCAAATAAGAGCTGACGCCGATGATGTTCAAGGGAAATTAATGTTTAGGTAGAAACTACACTGATCGTCTGGAATAGAACCGAGAGCGGATCGATGAGTGATTCAATACTGTGAACATTTTAGGAATACGATCGGATCGTGAACGAACCGATAGTGTGGATTGAGCCTTATCGGGAAAAAGAGAGGCTGGACAGCACTTGAGAAAAAGGCCAAATATATAGAGTGTACAAAAAAAAGTACCGGGACGGCGAGATATCTTGAAAACTAGGCATTTCAGAAAAAAATGTTTCAGACCAAAGTCATATGGCTTCAAGGGGGACATGACACAACTGTATCATTTTATTGGCGCCACAGATGGCGCCACTTTCGAGATATTCATTGGTCATTACTTTTCTTAAGCGGAAATCCCAATTTTGTTATTGTATCATCTTTTTCGATCAATTAATTTTGACAACTTTCGTCTGAAACATTTCTCTCTAAAATACTTCGTTTTCGAGATATTTCGCCGTCTTGGTACTTTTCATACACCCTGTGTAACAGCTCTGTGTTCGGTGTTGAGTTTCAAACACAATTACGGCGTTGGGTATATTGACTTTCTTGAGCAAAGAAAAGTAACGTGGGCCTTGTTATTGAGCGACATGCAAAGCCGGATTTTGCAGCTCGGTCTCCGGACATTTATGATGAATGAAAGTATGGAGTCGCGATTGACTAAAGAAAAATGACTGCCAGATTGCAAATATCGCGATTGTAAAGAAATTCTCTCCGCTTCTCAAAATAACGTCAAAATTTCGAGTTTCAAAACCCCCAACGTTACATAAAAATAAGCCGAGCGCCTTCCACCAGAGATTTTCACTAAGCTGCTTAACAAATGAATCACAATGAATCAGTCGGCTTCATCAGTCGCACTTCGTCATCTTTATAAGAAGATTCACGAGAATAAAATAGGAGAAAAAAGCGGAGCAACTAAATGTAATTTTTACCAACCGAGTAAAAAATAAAAAGACCTAATCCCTAGCTGGAAATTAGCTAGGTTGGTGACACTGTGCGCGACTCCATCCGATAACTGAACTTGGATGAGATTTATCCAGCCAGGTGACGAAAGGAGAGGGCCAATGGGAGCTAAAAAAGAAAGAAAGAAAGAAAGACCATTCGGAACACCGCACGATCGAACGAGCGGTTTGTCGCGACCATGAGGTTTTGCTCGGACACAGCTTCTTCCGCCATTTTTTTGTTTCGAAAGTTCGGCCCTCAAGCGGGGACAATTAATCCACCGGCTGAATCGATGACAAATTACTGCGCGATGACCTGCCGAACACCGGAGCCTCTGGCCGACTTCATCCGGAAACCGGGCTTGGACACGACTCGAATTTATTCGATCGGATCTAACGAATGCGGGGGAACCCGGAAGAAAAAAGAAATCACTTTGAATTAGGGATGAGCGATATTCGAAAATACATCGATGTTTAAAATATCGATTAATAAAAAAAAATTGAAATGACATTGATTTTCTAAAAAAAAAAAAAAAAAAATCGATTTACCGATTAAATTTACAAAGTAAACACTTAAATTAATTAGCACTAGATTAAACATTGCTAGGAGTGCGTTCGGAAACTCACTCGGATGCTCTTCTCGCTTACATGTTGCATGCGTTCTTAAATTCGCAACAGATGTAGGCGTTATTCAATCCTTATTTTTCACTAAATGTTAAACAAGGATGGAATGATGCTCGTAATATTCTCAATATTACTAGAAATCCTCCTAAAGGATCTTGCATACTAGACGCGACTAGCGACGTGCTATGAGCGATATCTAATGACAGTTCTGATTTAAGAAGAGCTTTTATTTCTTTTTTAAAATAGAAGTCTCATTGGATATCACTTATTGTTTGTCGATATATAACAACGTAAATTATATTACCCAGCGAAAATATAATAAAAATTTACATTGCACTTTAATATAAAGAAATATTCGATTATTTTTTTAAAGTTGCAATTTGTTCTTGAAGCGCTTCTGCTTCTTTTTGCGCACTTTCTAAAATTTGTATACGTTTCATTTCTAACTCCTTTGCTTCTAAATTCTTTTTTCTTTTCAAAGATCTTCCCTGTTCCATATTATTATAATATAAGAAAATTTTAAAAAGAATAAATTCAAAAAAATTCCCTGATTTCTAATAAAATTCCCTGATTTTCCAGGCATAAATAAATTCCCTGAGTTTTCCCTGATTTTCCAGGTTTTTCCAGGCAGTAAACAAAACCTGTTACTATACTTATTGTAGATCCGGATTTAACGTTCATGAATTTCGTTTCTCGTATCTGAAAGACGATATTACAAAAATCTCTCTATTAAAAAAAAAAATAAAAATCGGTTGCCGATGTTGAGAAAAGATCATCAAACATCGATTAATTGAGTGAAAATAAAATTACCTGAAAACATCGATTAATTAAAAATAAACTATCGATTCTTTCGATTAATCGATGAAAATCGCCTATCCCTACTCGGAACATCGCATGGTCGAGCGAGCGGCGGCGGTTTGCCGTGATTGGAGACGCGCAATTTGCGAAATTGCGCGTCGCGAGAGATGCGGTCTCTCTCAGAAATCGCAACGAGTGCGATATATCGCGCCGCGATCTTGCGTCGTAAACGCGATTTTGTATCGCGAATGCGATTTTGAGTCGGGCGCGTTTTCATGACGCTAACTCGACTTTTAATCGTATGTACTTTGCGATCGCATGCGGCTTTTTGCGCTCGCAGGCGCGATTTCGCGATAAAAACCCAACAGTCGTGTCGTGATTCAAAAAGGAAAATCGTAGTAGTCGCGATATGTCTCGCAAATGCGATTTTGAGTCGGGCGCGTTTTCGTATCGTTGACTCGATCTTTAATTATACGTCATTTTCAGCGGCGTGCGACTTTTTGCCGCTGCAGGCGCGATTTTGCGCAACATGCGAGATCTTCAATCGCAGGTACGATTTTGCGCTAAGGGTTCGATCACACTTCGCATCGCGATTCGAAAAAAAATCGCCGCACCTGCGATATAAATGCGATTTTGAGTCGAGCACGATTCGCTGACTCGAACTTTAACCAGTTCATTGGTAATATGGGCGACAAAAAAACGTCACAACTGGTAATAATATACGAGCACCGTGAATAATTCTGCTACTTTTCGACGGATTTGTATCAAACTTGATAGAATCATGTTTTTTTTAGGTCGCTAACATGGCGGCGCTTAAATATTCAATTTTGTTAGTTTTTTAAGAATATTGATTAAGATTGATAATTTCATTTCTTGTGAAATCTTCTTTATAGGTTTATGCTAGCGGTTTGCTAGTGACGAACTCGAGATCGAAATTTCAAACTTCAAAATGGCAGATCCAATATGGCAGCTTCAAGTGACTAATTTTGTTATTGCATTATGGAGGAGATTATATTTGATACGTTCATGTTTTCTGGGTCGCTGATGATGAATTCAGTTGTAATTGCAAAATCTAAAATGGCGGATCCAATATGGCGGTTTCTGGTTACTAACAGTACTCCATTATAGATACTCTTACCTCCATCATTACCGAATGGGATATGTTGAAGGAAACTGCTTCTTTGCCAAAATGCTAAAAATACCGCGTTTGATACGTATTCATAATGAAATATCATAATGAAATTCATAATGAAAGCTAGCCACTTGAAGTCGTCATGTTGAATCCACCATTTGGAATTTTGCATGTTCGATCCTGGATTCGTCACCAGCGATCCAGAAAAACCCTTATAGGTAAGCTTTCATGTAAAATACGAAATTATTCACTCTCACCGGTTTTTACACAGAATGTTGATGTCGGATTCAATAATCCGGTTAACCTAAAATGACGGCTTCTAGTGACTAACGGTATTCCATTATACGTTTACCTTCATTATTGGCGAATGAAAGGAAACGTTGGAGGAAACTTCCTTTGCCGAATGGCTCTCGAGAAAACCTCGATTTGATAGTCGTTATGTGCGACCAAAAAACATACTGAGTTTGATAGGTATCCATAATAAAACATCAAAGTCAGCCACTTGAAACTGCCATTTTGAATTTTGGAATTTCGACCCTAAATTCGTCATGAGCAACTCAAAGAACAAAATCCTTATAGACAATCTTCCATGTGAGATACGAAATTATTCATCCCCACCAGTTTTTACACAAAACGTTGATTTCGGGTCCACCAGTGACCTGGCTAATTACACGTAATGGCGTATGACCTTTCGCCTCAGCAAGCGCGACTCTGCGCTAAAAATCCAATTGCACATCACACTGCGACCGAGGAAGCAAGAAACTCGCGCGATACATCGCAAAATCGCACATCTCTAGTCGTGACTACACCAGGAGTTGCCCCCAAGTGGCTTCCGCTGCTCTTCTCCCTTCGCTACGGGAGTTCCCTCGTCGACGAGC
This sequence comes from Harpegnathos saltator, assembly GCF_003227715.2. Classification (NCBI taxonomy): domain Eukaryota; kingdom Metazoa; phylum Arthropoda; class Insecta; order Hymenoptera; family Formicidae; genus Harpegnathos; species Harpegnathos saltator. The sequence goes on from NW_020229935.1 coordinate 569,449, forward strand.
GTATCTGAGCCGGCTGCCGCGAGTAGCGGGGAGTCCCCCGCGGAGCAAGTTCGGCGAACGCTCGGCGAACGGAGGATTACACCGGTGCGGCAGCCGAAGTGCCGTGTCGGCAATCGATAGCCCGCCGCCGACGATCCGGAAACGCCGTGGAAGTGGCCGTTTCTCGTCGTCAACGGCGGTGCCGGGTCTCGAATCTCGACGTTATCGCGTAATTGGCTGCGAAATCGCCGTTCACGAGTACCGGGTGTTGCCTACGCGGATTTTTATCCGTTCATTTTCCAGCGGCTCATCCCCGAAGAACAGCCGAAGAAGAGACTCGCTCGCTCAGAGCGGCCGATGATACACACGAAGGATAGCGGTAGCTTATCGATACACGCGGCCCGTGATTACGACTGTCTGCGTATTGCCCATAAATACCCCGCCGGCGACCTTTCCATCGATCCGGCCTCGACGCGCGTACGATTCGCGTCGTAGACACAGCGCGAATAAAAATTGGCGGAGCGTTCTCCTCCTCCTCCTCCTCGGCGCGCGGAGACGCGACGTATGCCGGACGACATATCGCCGTCGAGCGTTGCAAAAATAGCGTGGCATTTCATCGATCGTGTAACACACTTGTAAAAACGCCTGCGAGTCCGGCCGCGGCGCGCACGCAACGGCTCGCCGGGTTCGATTTCGAGTTTTCGATCCCGCCGCATCGAGAGAAAGCCGTTAAACCGACCGGCCGACGCGCCGGGAGATTGATTCGATCGCGCCGGATGGACGACCTCAAGTCGATCCTCAGAAAATCGAATTTTTTCCCCCGGAAATCGAATTTTCTATCGATTCTTCTCCGCTGGGTTTTCGCATAAAGCGATTCTTCTCGGTGGCGGGATCGAAACTCGATTAGTGGACGGACTTATTCATCACTGTTGTTTCGTTGAATGAAGAATTCAACGTTTGAGAAAGTCGATTTGTACAAAAACCGAACACAAAAGAGTCGATTTGAAAAATCGACTTTTAAGGGAAAGATCGATTTTCCGGAAATCGAATTCGTCCGTCGTTAAAGCACACGTGATTGAGCCTGGTTTGCAATGATGAGCTGCAACAATGATGGGCGATCTTGATTTAATCTTCAGAAAATCGCTTTTTTCAAAGGTCGATTTTTTAAATCGATTCTTTTCTGCTCGATTTTTCTACAAACCGATTCGTTTCGGTGGAGAATTGAATCTCGATCTCTTAACATATTTATTCATCACTATTATTTCATTGAATGAAGAATTCAATCGAGGTCGAGGTTTGAAAGAGTCGATTCGTAGAGAAATCGGACAGGAAAGAGTCGATTTGGAAGATCAATTTTTGAAGGAAAAGACGAGTTTTCTGAAAGTCGAATCGAAATCGCCCATCGCTACTCACGACGACGACGACGACGTGCGCTGATCCGTCGTCGATAGAACCGTCCGGGTGGGAGTGCTCCGGTCGAGTTGCATTGCGTTTCGCGTGGAAGGGGAATCGCAAAATGTCCCTTTCCGAACGTAAATGTAAACTCCGCTTGTGCGGCGTTCTGAAATCAGTTTAGTGGCACCTGCGCTCTGCGTTTACGGGAATGGCGTAGAATCGATTGGATAATTTTGAGGTAAAGCAGCTGTAACGTATATAGACGCTGCAATGCGTGCGATGCTGCAATATTCGTGTTACATGGCGCGTAAACAATTATGTCGTATTATATGACAGGTGACACTAATAGTTGCGATACCGAGGACTACGAGGGTAGTCCCAGAAGTACCTGACCTAACAAAGAAAACACAAAAAATTTGGGAAAAAATATCTTTATTTCTCTACATAGTCTCCTTTTAGCTCAATACACTTTTCCCAGCGATGTTCAATAGCTTCGATACTCTGTTTATAGTGGGAATCGTCGAGCTCCTCAAAATAGCCATCAACCGCAGACTCCACCTCTTCATTGTTGGCAAATCTTTTACCACCAAGCCATTTTTTCAAGTTTGGAAACAGAAAATAATCCGAGGGGGCTAAATCTGGCGAATAGGGTGCGTGAAGAAGCAATTCGAACTTTAACTCATTGATTTTGGCCATCGCGATAACGGATGTGTGAACTGGTGCATTGTCTTGATAAAACAAAATTTTCTTTTTCGCCAAATGCGGTCGTTTTTTCTTGATTTCATCACTCAAACGCTGCAATAAGTTTCGCATAATACTCGCCGTTGATTGTTTTTTCCTTTCTGAAAATAATCAATGAAAATTATCCCACGCGCATCCCAAAAAACTGACGCCATGACCTTGCTTGCAGATGGAACTGTCTTCGCCTTCTTTAGAACAGATTCTCCCCTTTCAGTCCATTGTTTTGAATGTTCCTTCGTCTCAGGTGTGAAGTGATAGACCCATGTTTCATCCATGGTTATGAATCGACGTAAAAACTCGGCTTTATTGCTGCGAAACTTCGCCAAACACTCGATTGAAACATCCTCACGATACTGTTTTTGTTCCAATCGCGGCACCCATCTTGCGCACAGCTTTCTCATGTCCAAATTTTCAGTCAATATGCGATGCACAGCACTTTTTGAAATGCCTAACCATGTCTGCTAACTCGCGCACTTTCAGTCGACGGTCATCCAATACCATTTTGTGGATTTTCTTCATCATTTCTGGCGTGGTCATCTCATTTGGTCGACCACTACGATGTTCGTCTTGGCAGCTCGTACGGCCTCGTTTAAACTCTGCCACCCAATATTTTACTGTTGTAAACGAAGGAGCAGACTCCCCCAGAGTAGAAGCTAGCTCCGCTTTCATATTGGTTGGACTGAGGCCTTTCAAATGAAAGTATTGTATCACATGACGATGACCAATTTTTTCCATGTTTACAAATTCACTGAGACCGTTCACTATTATTGGCTGCCAAACAAATACTAAACAACGTAGCGTCGTCAAACTTCAAACTTAAGCTTTATAAAGTTGGTACTTTCTACCATAGTCATTCTTTTCAAACAACAACCACCATCTATACGTCAGGTCAGGTACTTTTGGGATTACCCTCGTATTAAATAGATTTTATGTCGGTCACGAGTAAACGTGGATTACATTATCTGTATGTGTATGTGTGTGTATGTTGCTAGATTGGTTTTTCGGACTGCGGGGGAAACATAGCTGTGGATACTTTTCCGATTTTCTGGAAGAAATACTTCGCGATTTCTTTTCTATTGTTTCGCTCACAATAAAAGCACGGCAAGAAATCTGATTCAGTTCGCGTGGCTAGAGATCCGATGAAAATGTATGACTTAAAAACGATATCTCCGTTAACGCAATTGGAAATCCTGATCTCTTTAGCGATCTCAGGCCTTTGTTAAGACAAACAACAACTGACTCAACAAAGAATCCCAAGAATTTTTCTCTCCTGCAATCAGATTTTCGTTTGTTTTCCAGATGACAAAAAATCTGTTGCGCGAATAAAGTGATTTTAAACGGAAAAACATATTAATCCGCACAATTAGATAAGCGCCAGACGGAAAGTCAGTGACGAGAAATGATGTTGCGATTGAAAACATTCGTCTGAACATTCAGCCATATTAACATTTTGATCGATGGAAATGCAATACCACGTTTTGGTATTCCTAAAATTGGTTATTCGAAGGTTTTTGGGATCGCTCTATTCAATGATTAACTTCAAAATTATTAATTTAAGGTGGATATATAAGAAGAATATGGTCAAAAATCGGGAACAGGATAAAACCGTAACAAGAACTTTGAAATATTAAATCTTGAGTATTTTAAAGTCATTCTCTTCAATGATGCAGAAGTTGAAAAATAAAAATTCGATAATTATATTATAACACATTATTATAAAATATACTTGTTATTTCATATTGTGTTACACTTTACAGATTTTAAATAATAAGAATTTTCTGTATTTTCATTATTCAACTTTTCTTTTCAGAGCAGAGGTGCAGTTTCATCTCAGTGAGATAAAATTATGATTTTAGTCGTTACATTAGATTCATTATTTTGAATTTAAGAAATTTTGACTTTGATTCTTGAGTAGAGTTTGTATCGAAAATCAATCATGATTAATTCATCAAAAATATCGAACTGAGAAGATCGATTCTGTGAAAATCGATATAGAAAAGATCATTAGATGTCTTTCCAAATCCGCAGATATCTATCTATGGCTGCGTTCCGAAATAGTTTTCAATATGCTGCAAAATAGTAAAACTTTTTTACAAAAATAGTTTTAGGAAATTACTGATTTCTGACTAATTCCGCGCATTATTCCAAGATAGTGCAAATTCGGTAATGGCTATTAACTTATGTTAGAGAGAGAGAGAGAGAGAGAGAGAGAGAGATATAAATAAGTGTAAAAAATGTCACCAGTAAAATACACGATAATTGAACGTCGTGAAAATAAAAATAAAACATATGAAATATTTTCTTCGTCATTTGATGATGAACTTTAAGGATCATCTTCAATCACATTTGCGATACTTTGCGCAGCAAATAAAATTGGTGTTAAGTTGGCCATTATTCCACAAATTTACTTTCAATCTTTACATTCAGATGGGTTATACTCTGTTAATCACTGTACGATACTGCAAATGAGTCCCGTTTTCCGCGCTGCTGACCATTTATTGACGATTTTCAAATGGCGCTTTCAATAGCAGTACCAATACCTTCTTTCGAGACGCGGTCTGTGAATAGCGACTGTACAGCTTTCATACATGACGAATTGAAAATCGATTTTCTGTTAAAAGAGTCGATTTACGTAAAAATCAAATTGACGACAATCAATTTTCGTTGAGAGAAAATCGATTGGAAATCGAACATCCCTAGCTAAGACAACGGAGAACAATGGAGTGGGCATGAACGTCCTACAGTAATCTCTCCGCAGCTGCAATCGAGTTTCCCGGCCCCTATTTTTCCCGGGAAAACTCGGTTACACCATAGAGTTGTATCTTCCGTGTACATGCACGAAACGCAGCCCTTGCATCAACCTGATTCGGCCTCCAACAGCATTATGCCGAAATACAAACAACTCCACGAAGACAACGAGTGATGACGGGCAGACTCCGACGATTCGAATGTTCCACGGCGCCCGAGCATCATATCGAACAGAGACGGCGTTATCGCGTCTCCGACGCGATAACGGCGCACTTCATGTACGCTTTAACAATCAGCAAATGACGCGGACACGCTTCCGTCGTTATCAATCAACGTAACACGTCACTCAATAAGTTCGTAGGATGACATATAAATGGCGCTACTATTGACAAATCCATATGATTTTTAGGAAGTACTAACCTTCAAATGATACGTGTCAAAATTTCATGACAATCGGACGTTTAGTTCACAAGTTACAGTGGTTTTAGTGACGCACGACGTCGACTCGTTTTAGCAAGGCTTCAGTTTCGGCAATCACTTCTTCATTGGAGCCAAATCTCTTTCCCTGGAGCTTTCCCTGCCGATTTGACTCTGGAGTGTAGTGATGGATCCATGTTTCATCCGTTGTCACATACCGCATCAAAAAATCCTTTTTATTGCGCTGAAACAGCTCCAAACAGCCCGCTGAATCGTCGACGCGTTGCTAAAACGAGTCGACGTCGTGCGTCACTAAAACCACTGTAACTTGTGAACTAAAAACGTCCGATTGTCATGAAATTTTAACACGTATCATTTGAAAGTTAGTACTTCCTAAAAATCATATGGATTTGTCAATAGTAGCGCCATTTATATGTCATCCTACGAACTTATTGAGTGACGTGTTAGATCAGACTCGGCGGTCCTTGGCGAGTTTCTTCAAAGCGCCGCGTGAGGTAGGACGCACCACGTGTTTAAAGGCGAATTTACACCTTAGCAGAAAAGCAGAAAGCAGAAAGGCAGCATCCAGTCAGAAGTCGCGCTGATAGCGGATAGTCTGTCTCTCTCTCTTGCGAAAGTTATTCTCTGTCACTCTCTTAGCTTCTGCTGTTCTGCTTTTCTGCCAAGGTATGAATTCGTTCTAAGGGCGGATTCACACCTGGGCAGAAAGCAGAAAAGCAGCAGCCAATCACAAATGGCGCTGATAATCTGTCTCTCTCTTGCGAGAGTTTCTCTCTCTGTCACTCTTTTGGCTGCAGCCTTTCTGCTTTTCTGCCCAGGTCGTCCAGGTTCCGCCCTTAGGGCGCATTCACACCTGGGTAGAAAAGCAGAAAGGCAGCAGCCAATCACAAATGACGCTGGTAGTCTGTCCTTCTCTTCTCTTTTCTCTCTCTCTCTCTCTCTCTCTCTCTCTCTTTTCTCTCTCTCTCTCTCTCTCTCTCTCTCAAGAGAGGGAGACAGACTATCAGCGCGACTTCTGACTGGATGCTGCCTTTCTGTTTTCTGTTTTTCTGTCAGAGTATGAACCCGCCTTAACTCTTTTTGGAGCATAGTGGAATAAAAAAAGTGTCCCGCTGTTTTAGCATTTTAGCATAATGGGGAATGTTTTCCAGCCTACTTTGGAATATTAAGGTAACTCGAAGCACAGTGGTACAATTCATCGTTTATAAGTAAGATGAATCCGCTTTGTTATATATTTTTTTAATAAAATTTCTATGTAACCAGAATCTCTTTTTCTTAAAGTCCTCTGCCCTAAAGAGTCAAACGCACATTCTCGGTGGAGGTCGCCGCGCGCGAAGAGCAAAGTCCATCCGAGCGACTTGTTATCGCATCTGCGAGCTTCCGTGGAAGAACGAACGAGAAAGACAGCAGGTCCGAAATTCACTCACCGATCGATCTTGTCCATCGTGGTGGGATGCTGCAAGATGGTCTGCTGCTCTGTCATCTCGACGACGCATTGCGTACCGAGTTCCAACTCTGTAAATGCGAAAGAAAAAAAATTACTCGGGATTCAGTTTTATTGTCGAGATCGGAATATGGACTTGTGTGGAGCACTTTATTCCCCGTCCGATCGCAGCCTCGGAACTTGCGCTCATCGCTGTCTTCGATTTATTTATTTTTAAGTAAACAAGCGATTTTGATCAATTATTTATCGATTTCCTTTTCCTTATTTTCTTTATCTCCTTTTTAAAGCCAGGTGTTTAGTTTCGCTTATTTTATTTTCTCTTTCCTTCGGGCCGTATTAGGGGAGTGCCAAAATGGACAACGAGCTCGAGAAATGTTAATAAAGTAGGGGGGATCGCCCAGATGTTACATCAAAAAAACATTAACACGATTTATCATTCTTGTACGCCTTGTCCGCATAGATCTCGCGTAAATGTAAGACGTCGCTCCGTTTCGCTGTACTGGGGGGAAAACTTAGCCGCGTACATATAGAAATGTTCCGCCGAATTTTTCGTATATTTTCAAGCCTCTAAGTTCAGCTGTAAAAATAGATACCAGACATAGAAATTTTCTTGGAAAGTTTTCGCATACTTCTCAGCCTGTGAATTCAGTTGTAAAGGTGTGGTAATGTCTCTTTGGAAATTTTCCTGAGAGAAGCGACCCGTCCCCTCTTCCCCCCTCCCTTCCACACACAATAGCCCCTCAACATTCAGTATAAGATTGCTAATATTTTCCAATCGTACGAATTCTTCTCTAGACATTAACACAAAACTGCCACCGTGACAAATGTGCTGCGTCGACTAATCGGTAAATAATAAATCAATATTGCGTACGATGAAAAAACCTTAACGACTCGCGCAAAAAGTTAAGGTCACCGGTCACCGTGGGTCTTTTATATCGGGCGAATCTCTTTGCACCAGCTGGCAAGTCGAGACGTCAACTTGGAAGTTTGCTGATACCCTTTTTATGAGCCGTTTTCGTCAGCCATTGAGCACCGCTCCGATCCACTTTCGTACTTTGCATTTCTGTCGCGAGCAACTTCGCAGCGGGGAAAGGTCAATATCCCGTGGGTGAAGTTTCCAAGCGGTGACGGGAGCAAACGCGAGATCGGTCGACGTTAAAATCAGTCGACATGAAAATTAATATCGAGTATCGTCAACGAGCTCGCGCCCGATCAAAGTTTCATTAAGCGCGGCGACGCAACGGAAGATCGAGACTTATCGCTTTTAATTATCCGCCTCGGCGGAACGTGTCGGCGCATAATAACGAGCGCGAACAGCGCGGCGAGGAGCGACGGAGGACGCGGCGACGATCGCTTCCACGTATACCGCGACTGCACCAATAAAAGTTAAAGTTACTTAAAGCCACGCGACTTTTCTTGTCATCGCGAAGGAACCGCAATAACGGCTCACGTTCCTTCCCCATCCCCCCTCTCTCACTCTTTTTCCTTCACGAAGGCTCCGCCGTCATTTCGCTTCCTCGGATTCGGAGATACTCTAAATGCGACGCGAACGATGCTGGCCGAGCCGCGGAAACCTATGGACTAAAGAATAGAGGGACGAAGTCTGAAAGTACTATTTGGGCAAGAGGGGTGGAAACTCAGGCATGTGGGGGAACTGCTTTCCGCCATATTAGATTCTCCCAGCTTACACATAGACACATCCCGAGTAGAAAAATTAATAGGGTCCTCTGGTAAGGACCTGATTATTTTTCCTTAACATTAATTGCGTCCTAGTAGGGATAGAAAGACAAGGGTCCTACAAGATGTGTAATAAAATGGTTTAACGGGTCCTTATAAGGCATATTATGAGGGCCTTATAAAGCAATATCAGCGGAGCCTTATAAAGCAATATTAATAGGACTTTATAAAAAAATATTTTTATTATTGCTTGAGTAAAAATATTTGTTCCTCTCATTCCAAGAAATTTAGACTATAATTTCTTTATTTCTTCATAACCTTGTTAGTATACAACAAGAATTTTTTTATTTTAAAAATATAGCATATTTTACAATAAAATATAGCATTCTTTACACATAAAAATCCTGCTACTGTTTTTATTAAAGTTTGTTGTATCTCAAAACGAAGGCAATACTAGAAAAATTCTTGGAAGAAACTAATGAATATGGCAACTAATAAAACTAATAAAATTTGCTTTTAATTGCGGTATAATTAAAAAAGAATCAGATAAAACGTACCTACTACTACTACTAAAACAATACTAAACTATGACAATTTTATTACACGCTTCAGATCTTACTAATTTTCTATAATAAAATTTGATTTTGTATATCTAAAGCATTCGCTTAAAAGATCTTTTTAAGGTCCACGTCAGTTTTCTATGTTAAAGTGTTATTTCGTAAAATCTAAGGCATCTCTAAAAAATCCTTCTAAAACCCTTCTGAGCTTTCTCTATCAAAGTATTATTTATTAGATATAAGGCACCCCTAAAAAATCCTTCTCAGCTTTTCCTATCAAAGCCTTATTTCGTAAAATCTAAGACATCCCTAAAAGGTCTTTCTAAGATTCTCATAAGTTTTCCCTATCAAAGCCTTATTTATTAAATCTAAGACATCCCTAATAAATCCTTCTAAGGCCCTCATCAATCTTTTTTATCAAAGCTTTATTTCGTAAAATCTAAGGTATTCCTAAAAGATCTATCTCGAGGCTTAATAAGGCATCCCTTTTTAAGGCATCCTACTTTCAGCTTTATTTTCATGAGGATGTCCCTAACAATTTTTTGCTCGGGATGTCTGTGAAATATTGTGACTAAGAGATTAGGTGCATATAAAAAAGTCGTCTTAATCGTCTTATCCTCAGATACTTCCTGGCCAATAAAACGATCCGTACATCTAAAAATGAACTTATAGGGCAATTATGAATATAAGATCCTACTATAAACACCGGTTTAAATTCTATTTCAAGGCTACGGTCTACTTGACGCTACAAATGCATTGAAGCGTTAAGTGAACCCCAATAGGAGAAACAAATATGGCGGCTCTCCCCCGCCGCGGACGTGTTACCTCGCTGTAGCTTATGCTCCGTCCCCTTATTCTTTAGTCCACGCGGAAATCCCGAAGCCTTCCCTCGCGAGTATCGCAGGGTAAACACCACACCCGCCGTCAGCTTGTCCCGAGCAGACAGGTGCTAAACTGTTGCAGCTCGTAAACGGAGACATGCGGCCGAGAGTGGAGGAACACCTACGGAGTCCGGCGGAGTTCTCGGAAAAGAGCGGACGAGCGAGTCGATATTTCCATTCCATTTTACGCAGCGCTCGGTCTACCGTCTGCCCGAGTGCTAAATAAAAAAGAGTGTGAGAGAGAGAGAGAAGTACGGCCGGCTGAGAGCTGCTCGAATCGTCCCAACCGCGTGGAATTCCGCGCGCGTACGCTCGATAATAGCTAATTACGATAATGGAGATGCACTCTTTGCCCTCCACCTGATTGTCCAGCCCGAACGCGGCGCGATTGGTCCGACCGATCTCTAATCCTCGCGCTCTGCCGCGCACGATCGTCCCGTGCGTCACGCGTCTACACGTCTACACGCAGGAGAGAACGAGCCGTGCGCACGCGAGGAACGCGTGTCGGCCGGACGGAAAATGAAAGCGCTCCGTGCTCCGTCGGAGTTCGACTTTGCTCGCTACGGGTTATTTCTCATCGAAATGCCTCGAACGGGGTCACTTTGCGCTAGAGACCGTTTCTCTCTCTCTCTCTCTCTCTCTCTCTCTCTCTCTCTCTCTCTCTCTCTCTCTCTGCCCCTTCCTCGCTCTAGTCGTGCACTTTCTCTGGTGAATTTCTTGCGAGCGCCGTTTCGTCCGCTCCGTCGTGTCGTTATTCGCCTCGTCGACGAGACGAGCGATCTCCGTCGCGACACCGTCGAGATATTAAAAGGGCCCGGAGGGCTTCCGCAGAGTTACACTGACGCGATCCTCTCCGTTGTTCTCTCTCATCCTCTCTTCGGTGAAAAGCGTAGGCACTGCATTTCATCTGGCACTCGACGAGTTCCTCCTCCGGCAGAACGATACTTCAGACCGGCCGTTGTTCCTGCGCATCCTGCGCCGGATATCGGGCGCGTAATCGCACAATACAGAGACATCCAACGTCCGATTCTTACGAGAGAAACGTGCAGTTTCCCCAGCCGTTTTCCACTCGCTTTGGTGTACGATTAGGAATGCTTGATTTCGAAGCGATTTTTCAGAAAATCGATTGTTGGCAATTCGACTTTTACGTAATCGACTCTTTTAATCCTTTGAGGCATAGTGGTAAGTATACTTACCACCTATTTATTCTCACATTTTCATGAAATATTTCATATTTGAGGGATTCTTGCGTCGGGTTTTTTTGCGTTTTTTAGCTCCTTATATGATAATGGGAACATATATGAAAGGTTGAAAAGTGTTTTGCATAAGTTGTCCATTTATTATAAATAAACAAAGTGTGAAAAATATACATTTTTACAGAAAAAAAATCATTTTCCACGAACTATGAGTGAATTTTTTGCTCAAAATCGAAATTTGGGGTTTTTTTGGGTTGCTAATTACGAATCTGAGATCCAAATTCCAAAATTAATTTTCCAAGATTGCGGATTCAAGATTATAGAATTTTTATTAAATCAGCTAAAATTGTACTCTGGTTAGTTTGGGCGACGCACCTGGGCAAAAAAGCAGAAAGCAGAAGAGCAGAAACCAAGAGAGTGACAGAGAGAAGAACTCTCGCAAGAGAGAGACAGACTATCAGCGCGAGTTCCAATTGACTGCTGCCTTTCTGCTTTCTGCTTTTCTGCCCAGGTGTGAATGCCTTTAGTCGTTCAAAAATGGTCACCAAGACGGAGAACACATTTGCAATATTGTGCAGTGATTAACAGAGTAGTATAACCTATCTGAATGTAAAGATTGAAAGTAAATTTGGAATAATAGCCAACTTAATGCCAGTTTTACTTGGTGCATAAAGTACCGCAAATTTGATTGAAGATGATCTTTCAGAAAATTTATTATCAGACAACGAAGAAAATATTTCATACATTTCATAGGTTTGATTTTCACGTCCGTCAATTCTCGTGTATTTTGCTGATAATATTTTTCACACTTATTTATATATGTCTAACATAAGTTAACAGTCAAGCGCCATTATTGAACTTGCACTATCTCGAAATAATGCGCGGGATTAGTCGGGAATCAGTAATTCCCTAAAACCTATTTTCGTAAAAAAACATAACAAGTTTTACTATCCTGCAGCATACTGAAAACTATGCCGGAACGCGAAAACAATAGTGTTAGTATCGTCACCGCATTTCAGAACGCAGCCATAGATAGATGTCTGCGGATTTAGAAAGGTATCTAACGATCTTTTCGCATATCGATTTTCGCAGAATCGATCTTTTCAGTTCGATATTTTTGGTGAATTGATCTTGATTGCTTTTTTCGATACAAGAATCGATTTTCATAGGGACGATCGAACATCCCTAGGTATAATATCGTTTTTTCTTCCCTCTTCTCTTTAACCGTCATCGGATGTTGATGTCTGCTTTTTGAAATTCATTTGTACGAAACTTATTTTCCTGTAATCTGATTAATTTCATCTTTTGGCTCCTGGCTCTACCAAACTGTAGAATGTCATCGTTATTTAAATTTCACAGATAAAACTCCAATTAGTATATACAGATTCACTCGCAACGTCATATCGAGATCCCAACATTGGATTTGAGCTTTCAAACGAACGTCCGTTGAGGTTTCAATATTTTTCGGTGACCTCTGTAATTTCTCCCATCTACCTGTTCTATCGACCAATTTATCTTTCTCCCCTCCCCGCATCCCGATGACACAATATCGTCAGAACGCAGTCGGACATCGTTACAGGCGGAGTCGTCGGGCGCGAAAGGGACGAGGAAGGAGGGGACACCGATATCTACCTATCTATCCACGATGGATTGAGAAAAGGATGACTCATAAGAGCGGGTAGAAAGCAAGTGGCAACAGCTCGTTAGTATGCCGAGGTGCGACGTCACGTACGCCGCCGTGCCGTAAGAAACACATCTCGAGCGTCGCCTCTTTTCCCAGGGAAGTCGAGAATGTAATCGAGGTAACCGAGAGGCGGCCGACAAGCCAGCCATTCGGTCTCTCGACGTCCGAGTGCCGGTGATTAGATTTACGGTTAACGTAATATACACCGGCAGACTCCGAATGCGCGCGGCGTTCGGTAGCGGCGCACAGTGGGGCCAGATGACATTTTTTTGTTCAAAATTCTCTCGAGACCTGAATTTCCAACCGATCATCGACCAATGGATGAGGTGGATCCTGAATAAATTCCGAAGAGATCTGTCTAGCCGAAATTTTGAAAAAATTATCGGTTCAGGGTTCATGGGTTTAGGGTTTGACTTGAAAGTTTATCGTTTAAAGTACAATGTCTTGGGTCCGACCTCAATGGGTTCGAGCCTATGGATACTAAATGCGGGACCCCAGAACTTTTAGAAAACTCAGAACTTCAAAGCTCACCATTTCAGCCCACATTAGGAAAGAATTAAGCCATATAGACCCAATAAATAAAAACATGGAGAACCCGAGATTTGGCATTCAGCATTTCTAGGCTCGAACTTAATGTTTTATAGCTGAATATTCAACGTCGAGTATTATTAGGTTCTCGAGCTATGATTAGATTGGGTTCTTGGACTATTTGGGGCTGTTAATATATACGGCTTCATGCATCCACGAGTTAAAAAGTTCTCGGATTGATAGATTCCTAGGTTGATGGGCTTAAAACTCAAAATCCCTCGGTTTTGTGCTTAACGGGTCTATATTTCATGTATTTTTGTATTTTGGGCATATGAGTTTTGGGTTAATGGGTTTCTGCTTCAAGTTCGACCTCAAACCTCGAGGTGTCTGTTGATTGGTTTCATAGTTTCAATCCGCTGAATACGCTATTAGATAGAAATAAGTGTCGAATAATGAGTATTTCACAAGTTTCTCGCGTTTAACGATAATTTTTCCTCTTTTAGGGCTAGTAATTCGAGAAAAACATTTTTTTTTTAATTTTGGCAAGACAGATCTCTTCAGAATTTATTCAGGACCAACCTCATCCATTGGTGTCGATGATCGGTTGGAAATTCAGGTCTCTAGAAAATTTTGAACCAAATAATGTCATCTGGCCCCACTGTGCGGCGGCGCGAATTGGGAGCGCGGCACGCAGGAAGACGACGAGACTCGAGCAGCAAGGAGAGCGACCGGTCATAATCGATTATTCCTGGACCGGGAGGACTCAGCAAGGCTCGGTCTACGGGTGGTGTGTTGAGCCTTCAAGCTTTCGCTCCGCACACGAGCTCGAAACTGGAACCTCAGCTTCGGCCGAACACGCTTTCCGCTGCTACTCCAAGTCGCAATCCTCGAGCTTGAATCCTTTATATCCTGACGGTACTTAAAAGTACCGCTCTGTATAAATGTCCATGTGTTTTTGTATCTTCTCTTTTTATTTTTTTTCACCTGTACCCGTCGATACTTATAAGTACCACCTTAAAATTTAATCGTTAAATTGCTGTAAAATTTATTTTTCTACTTTTTAGGTTTACACTATGCCAAAAGCTATTCAATTATACGACAATCTAATGAGGTCTTAGGCAAATTAATTGAGGATATAAAGGGTTGAGCGAAATTCCGGTTATCTTTACCGCGACGTGAGTAATTTGAACTTTGCATCTGCAGCTGTTTAACACTTGCAGCGTCAAGTGACGTTCCGATAAAAAAGTTGGATCGATGAACTTATATATATATAACTGCTGTCGCCTAAATAACCCACTTGAAGTTGCCTACTCTTTGAAACGCTTAAAGAGTTTAGAAGTAATTTCAAGTAGGAGAATGTTTTCTGCCAGAAATCGCACGACTTGCTCCTTGGATCCACAAGCCTGCTCTAAGACGTGATAGACCACGCACAGCCACTTATTCACGAGTTTACGAGGAAAAATAATCAAGACTGTGATTGGTTAATTTACTGTTTACTTGTCTCAAAGCAGGATTGCGAGCCTGAGATTGAAGCGAAAAACAAATGTTTACTACACCCACTACAAACTAGCGATGAGCAATCTCGATTCGATTTTCAAAAAAATCGATCTTTTCCTCCAAAAGTCGATTTTTCAAATTGATTCTTTTCCGTTCAATCTTTGTACAAATCGGTTCCTTCGGATATTGACCCCAGTTGAATTCTTCATTAAACCAAATAAAAGCGATGAACAAGTATATTAACGGATCGATTCTCGAACTCGATTCCCTTATCGAAAAGAATCGGTTTGTAGAAAAATTAAACAGAATAAGGTCGATAAAAAAAAGGCCCGTTTTTAAAAGAAAAAGAATGATTTTCTGAACATCAAATTGAGATTGTATGTTACTATTGCAAACCGTGCTCAATCGTGTGTCTTAGTGATGGGCGATCTCGATTCGATTTTCGGAAAATCGATCTCTTCCTCCAAAAGTCGATTTTCCAAATCGATCCTTTTCGGTTCGATTTTTGTACAAATCAGCTCTCCCAAACGTTGTTTCGTTTAACGAATTCTTCGTTAAACAAAACAACATCGATAAACAAGTATATCAACGGATCAAATCTCGATTCTCTGTCGGAAGGAATCGATTTGTACAAAAATCGAGAAGAAGGGTCGATCAGAAAGAATCGAGATTCCCGGAAGAAAAAGATAAATCTTCTGAAAGTTGAATCGAGACCACACCAATATACCTTGTCAATTCGGATATTGCTCGAGTCCTACCGCTTAGGTTTTCCCACATGTCGCGGTAAACTCGAAGAGGGAAAAAGCGAGAATCGATCAATCGCGACCCGCCACAATTGCGCGGAAGCTGCTGTGTAACATTCGCAAATTACACATCGTGCGCGTAATCGTCTGCTCGATTTGGGACGAAAGCGAGCTGGGGAGCGGGCCATGAAACGGATAATTCATTAAATCGTCTGATCGTTGCTTCGCGAACATCAACGATATAACTACGGCGGGAATACATCGTGCGCGAGGTTAAAATTTCCGCTCTGTCCCGCCGTTTCCGATCGATCCGGCTCGAGCGGGCAAACTCGAGATCGGACTTCATTACATATAAATACGGAGAACTCTGTAAATATCATACATCGCGTGATGAAATACTTAACTCACTCACTCACTCACTCACTCCCTCTCTCTCCTTCTCAGACCTGTCGCAACGGTTGCACTGCGAAAATCCACGACGCGCCGGATTAATGACTGTCATTAAGAGAGAGAGAAAAAAAAAGAAAAAGAGAAAATCACTGCGGCGAGGATAACACGTAAGCGACTTTTCAGAAATACATCAGAGTATTCTGCCGGGCACGCGTCGACCGTCGTGCTATCATTCTCGAGGCGGAATCACGCCGCAGATAAAGAGTTTAATTCGGTCTCTCGCGTGAAAGCGTAGTTCAGAGGGAGTGTCGCGGCCTGAGGACCGCGAGAGGTCTCGATAAGGCTGAAAAGTGATTTGTGGCTCGTTAAGTCTCGTTAAGAGCCGTTGATTAACGAGAAGCGCGGCTACGGGCCGCGTCGCGTGAATTAAATCTCGCAAGCGCGAAAGCTTGACGATTAATACGCGAACGAGTGAGCGAGACGGCGGGGCGAGGAGCGGGGTGGGAGGGAGGTAAGAGGGGGGATTACGCAAGCTTATCGCGCAATCGTTATCCTCGTCGTCGGCTGCACTCGCCGCGAGTGTCGTCGCTGAAAAACCTGACGTGTGTGTGCACGCAGGTGGCGCGCACGCGTAAAATCGTGCACCGAGTGTGTCTCGTCGAATCGAATACAGATTATCGCATTATCGCATTATCCACACAGACGGCGACGACAGAACTTTTCGTCAGTGCTCCGTCGAGTTTCAGTGCTTTTGCGGCGGAGTCCGCAAATTCGCGGCACCGTGAATAGTCGTCGGGTTGCTGCGTTCGAAGCCGCAGACGTTTTGGAACGCTTAAAAAGCCCGTGACTGCATATACATTTCGTGCAGATGTCACTTGTTTCTCGAGTGTATGTGATTATACAGGGCTGTCCCATTTCAATCGGGCGCCCCGATCAGTATCGCAGGAAGTAGCTGGATGAAAAAATGTTTTAGACGAAAGTCGTTTGAACCGGGGGGGAACTGGAAGCGCTGGCATCATTTTATTCACAGATGGCACCGCTTTCGAGATGTTCATTAATCATCGCTTTCCTTAAGTGAAGGGAATCTCAATTTTTTTATCGCATCATCTTTTCCCACCAATTAATTCCGACGACTTTTGTCTGAGACATTTTTTACTTGCCTAATATTTCTTGGAATATTTGAGGAAAACTTGGTAACTTTTTCGCTCAATATTTAGCTCACGATGGTACTATACTTTTTTATTCCATTTGGTCTCAAGAATATACTGTTAATAGTGTAATCTAACCTAACCTAACCTTTGTTAACTTGATGGTTTTGAAATTTGCAAAGGAAATTTCACCAAGCTATGATCCGCGAATTCATCATAAGTTTATCACAAGTAATCAAATTTACTAAAAGTACATTCTGAATCCTAAGTAGTAAGTTTAGTATTTCGATCAAAAGTTTCGAATGGACACAAGAGTATTAAACTAAAACGACAATTCGGTTTGCTTTCCTCTGCGTAGATTATAAGTTTTATAATATTCTTGAAAAGAGACATCCGCAAATCTGTCGCAAGTTTATTATAAGCAAGTTTGCTGAAAATACATTCTGAATCTTAGTGAGCTTAGTACTTCAATCAAAAGTTCTGAATTGAAACGAGAATGAAATTAAAACAAAAATTCCGCTTTTTCTCCCGCATGGAGTATACGTTTTGTAATGTTCTTGAAAGGAAATTTATAACAATCTTGGCAAGAGAATTCTTCTTTTGTAACATGTGTAGCAATGAACTTTTCTCTAATTTGTCATAAATATATCTTCAGATTATTATCAAGAAAATATTCTTCGCTGAAGATATTCGTTACTAATAAGAACGAAAACAAGTTGAATGATAAGCAAGTGAAATAGCTTTTCTCAGCAGAATATTTTTTCCTTTGCAGTCCGTGCGTCAAAAGTTATACCTCATTCAATCCCGGGTAAAGAAAAGAAAAAAAAAAAAAAAAAAACCGACAGATTCCTAACTGCCGCCGGGCAAATGTGAAATTCAATCTAAACCAAAAGGCGAGCGCCACGTTATTTTAATGTAATTCGCGCGAAAAAGCGAATGCGCATTTAAACGATTCCGGATTGCGCAACGAGGTGTGTTCTTCTATGTCGTTTCCGCGATGTTGTAATAAACGACACGCAGTAATCACAGCGCGGCAACGCCGATGCGATTTTTATATGCCTTGCAGGCGAAGACGCGATTTTGCGATATATCGCGATATATATCGCAGGCATTGCGATTTTTCTTCCCCCAATCACAATATACGATAAGACTTTCATCGCAAAATCGCCCCTGCGATCGAACATCACATTCAAGATCGCACTCGTAGCCGCAACAAGTCGCACGCAACTTGAAGTTACATGCAATCGAAAGGCCAGTCGGGCGATACGAAGTCGCGCCATATTCAAAAGCACAAAAGCACATGACACGAAGCGACTACGACAGACAATTGTGAAATGCGTTATGTGGCGATTCTCAAGGAAGACGCTGGCCGACCCTACAAATCACGCGTCTTTACTTCTCATATAATCGAAGGTCTAACACTTCTTCTTCAGTGCAAACTTACATACTTGTTTCATCCTAACGATAAAAAAGTACATTCTAATTCAGCTAAAAAGTACAGCCCTGAGCTAAACCGGTGCGACACTGAAAATCCGACTGTTCCTCTTCAACGCAAATTTGTATACTTGTATCATCTTAATGGCAAAAAGTATATCTTGATTCAGCTAAGAAAAATCTGAGTTGAACTAGGTTGGTATTGAAACTTCGACCCTTTCTGTTCAGCGCGCCTTTGTATACTTGCGTCACCTTAATAGCGAGAAATAACCTTAATAGCGAGAAATAACCTAATTTAGCTAAAAGGAGCAGACCTGAATTAGACTAGCACGACACTGAAACTTCGACTTTTCCTCTTCAGGGCGAATTTGTACACTTGTTTCACCCTAACGACAAAAAGTACATCCTAATTCAGCTAAAAAGTACAGCTCTGAGCTGAACTGGTGTGATATTGAAACTTCAATTCTTCCTTTTCAGCGAATTTATACACTTGTTTCACTCGAACAGCAAAAAGTGCAACTCGATTCAGCTAAAAAGAGCAGACCTAAGCTGGATTAGTGCGACATTGAAACTTCGACTCTTCCTCTTCAGCGTGAATTTGCACACTTGTTTCACCGTAACGACCAAAAGTGCAACTCAATTCAGCTGAAAAAAATAGACCTGAGCTGAACTAGTACGGCACTGAAACTTCGACTCTTTCTCTTCAGCGCGAATTTATACTTGTTTCACCGTAACAGCCAAAAGTACAACCTAATTCAGCTAAAAAGAACAGACCTAAGGTTCGTCCTCAGCTGAATTAGCGCAGCACTGAGAAACTTCGCGGTTCTCATTCTTCTCAGCGCAAATTTACATACTTGTTTCATCATAACGGCAAAAAGTGCAATCCGATTCCGTTAAATAGCCGAAGACAATGACGAGCATACGCGGCGAACTTATCGCGGGGTCGCAGCGGGCCGACGCACAGCGGGGCCAGATGACATTTTTTGATTCAAAATTCTCTAGAGACCTAAATTTCCAACCGATCATCGACACTAATGGATGAGGTTGATCCTGAATAAATTTCGAAGAGATCTGTCTTGCCAAAATTGAAAAAAAAATGTTTTTCTCGAATTACTAGCCCTAAAAGAGGAAAAATTATCGTTAAACGCGAGAAACTTGTGAAATACTCATTATTCGACACTTATTTCTATCTAATAGCGTATTCAGCGGATTGAAACTATGAAACCAATCAACAGACATCTCGAGGTTTATCGATCTCGAAGTAGAAACCCATTAACCCAAAACTCATATGCCCAAAATACAAAAATACATGAAATATAGACCCGTTAAGCACAAAACCGAGGGATTTTGAGTCTTAAGCCCCTCAACCTAGGAATCTATCAATCCGAGGACTTTTTAGCTCGTGGATGCATGAAGCCGTATATATTAAGAGCCCCAAATAGTCCAAGAACCCAATCTAGCCGTAGCTCGAGAACCTAATAATACTCGACGTTGAATATTCAGCTATAAAACATTAAGTTCGAGGCTCGAAACTTTTAAGACAAACCCTAAACCCATGAACCCTGAACCGATAATTTTTTCAAAATTTCGGCTAGGCAGATCTCTTTGGAATTTATTCAGAATTAACTTCATCCATTGGTGTCGAAGATCGGTTGGAAATTCAGGTCTCTAGAGAATTTTCAACCAAAAAATGTCATCTGGCCCCACTGTGCGGCGGCAGGCTCCAATCCTCTCGAAGAGGACACCTCCTCAGCCGTCAGTTACAAGCCGGCTCGTGCAAGACCGTCGCGCGCACGACACGCTTCCGTCCGATCGGGCCGGTGGAAATTCGATATCCCAAGATCGCCGGACCTAATGTCACCGCCGCCGCTCGCCGTCGTGTCACCGGCGGAGCGTAGCGTTTCCCTCGGTTACGCTCTCGCGCTCTGTCACGCAGCCGACATTCGCGCACGCGAATCCGATTCCGTACGCTGCTTCTGCCGGCGGCGCGGCGGGGCGAGAAGAGGAAAGAAAGAAAGGAGAAATCGCGGCTCCCGATGACCGAGCTTCGTCGTCCCGCGAGAGACCAGCGAGGGCTCGCGACCCGGCAAGAATCCGCAAATGTTAGACCTGTTCTGAAGTCGGTTTCGGGAACTTTGGTTTGTCATAAAGTTGGTAGGCCTTAAACTAACCTGTTCCGAAATTGGGTTCGGAAGCCCCGATTTTAAGGTTTGACTTTATATGATTATAAAGTTAGACTTTAAACTGACTTGGATACGTTCCGTAATTGAGCAACTGAGCACATTTGTCGTCACAGCTATGTACTACTTCTGTTCGCAAACTTGGTTTTTGCAATATTAAATAGAGAAATGGATAGATTTTTTATTACTTGTTATTTTAATAATTAATCAGCTGATCAATTATGGAGTATATTTGAACTGGTTTAGGACCTACCAACCTTGTAACTAAAATCAGTTTTCGAGACTGATTTTGGAACAAGCCTTTAGATACGTCCCGTAATTGATCAGATGATCACGTCTGGACGTTCACAGCCATGTGCTATCTCTGTTTACAAACTTAGTCTTGGTCATTAACTTTGTAACATTAGATAGAAAAATAAGTAGATTTTTTATTACTAATTATCTTGATAATCGATCAGCTGATCAATTACGGAATATATCTAAGTTAAATTAGATTTGCCACCCCTATAACTAAAACCAAAGTTCACAGGACCAATTTCGCAGCAGGCTTATCGTCATCGTCAAGTCGCGCGAACGAAGAACGCGCGAGATGAAGCCGAATGTCCTCTCGGGGGCGAAAAGCGCGGAAGTCAGCAGGTGCGATTCGTGCCTCGTTAAAACCCGGTGTACAATAAGCGCGATGAGCCTTCAGCTTTTAGCTCACTCCAAGTCCTAGGATTTCCGGCGAATGACATCTGCCTCGGCAGCTGAACCTGGCGAGCGCGCTTGAAGCTGGAGAATCGCGATTCTAGACGGCTGCGTTCAGTTGCCGAGAATCGACTCGCAGTGTCGAGCGGGAGGTTGGAGGCTTACTGCGCCCATTGTGAATCGGGGCCGGGGTAGGCCGGGGAACCATCGCGCAGTGATGAGGTCCGTTTTTGACTCAAGTAGTGCCGTACTAAAACCTTAAAAGAACATACCAGAGCTGAACTAGTGTGGCACTAAAACGACTCTTCTTCGACTCTTTTTCTTCAGCGCAAATTTGTATACTTGTTTCATCCTAATGGCAAAAAGTGCAATCTAATTCAGCTAAAAGGAACAGACTTGAGTTGAACTAGTACGGCATTGAAACTTGGACTCTTCTTCTTCAACGCAACTTTGTATACTTGTTTCTTCTTACTGGCAAGAAGTGTAACCTAATTCAGCTAAAAGGAACAGACTTGAGCTGAACTAGTGCGGCATTGAAACTTGCACTCTTCTTCTTCAACGCAACTTTATATATTTGTTTCATCCTAACCGCCAAAAGTGCAACCTAATTCAGCTAAAGAGAACAAACTTGAGCTAAACTAATACGGCATTGAAACTTTAACTCTTCTTCTTCAACGCAACTTTCTATACTTGTTTCATCCTAACGACAAAAGTACAACCTAATTCAGCTAAAAAGAACAAACCTGAACTAAACTAGTACAACATTGAAACTTGGACTCTTCTTCAACGTAACTTTATACATTTATTTCATCCTAACGGTAAAAGGAGCAACCTAATTCAGCTAAAAAGAACAGACCTGAGCTAAACCATTAAAACTTGGACTCTTCTTCTTCAACGCAACTTTATATACTTGTTTCATCCTAACGGCAGAAAGTGCAACCTAATTCAGCTAAAAGGAACAGACTTGAGCTGAACTAGTGCGGCATTGAAACTTGGACTCTTCTTCAACGCAACTTTGTATACTTGTTTCTTCTTACTGGCAAGAAGTGTAACCTAATTCAGTTAAAAGCAACAAACTTGAGCTGAACTAGTGCGGTACTGAAACTTCGCGATCCTTCATCTTCATCGCAAATTTATAGACTTATCTTATCTTAACGGCAAGAAGTGCAACCTAACTCAGCTAAGAAGGACAGACCCGAGCTGAAGTAGTGTGACACTGAAACGATGCCTCGTCTTCAGCGCAAATTTATAGACTCGTTTGATTTTAACCGCAAAAAATGCTGCTCAGCTGAGAACGGAGCTCCCGAGTAACTAGGAGCGCGCCACGACGCGTCTTCGTCGCGGTTCAGCTCCGTGGATCCCGGGCTCTCCCGCTCGCTCGCTCGCTGGCCGTTGCATGTCGCTGGTCGGCCCTCCGGAGCGGCTCCGACGCGAGAGCGACGTCGCGACGACGTTATCGCGGCCCGGAGCGAGTCATGTGGCCGCGCTCGGCGAGGAGAACCCGTGGTGTCTTTACAATGCATCCGCACGCGGCGCATAAGCGACAATCGGACGTTTGTTTTCGCTACGGGAAACATCGGGAAGGCTCCCTCGGAAGCCGACGGATGCGACGCGCGCGCGATCGGAGGATCACGCGTGTCAAAGGGACAAAGGCTCGCGGCGAGCCTTGCGTGGATCTTGCAATGGGCGAACGCACCATGCACACATACAGATACACACACACACACACATACAGATACACACACACACACACACACACAGACACGGCTCGCGGACTTTCCGCGAAGACTGGAGATCGCCGTTCGACGTCGCTGCTCGCCGCCGTCATCGCCGAGTTCGCGGAGTGTGCGTCATCGTGATCGCGCGCGGCTGTTTGCCCGAGGCGACTCGATAAAACGATAAGAGATCGGTCGCGACGACGATGCCGAGCGAGCGAGGCGGCCAGGGCAGCCAGTGAGCAGGTGGATGAAAACACCGTGTCATACAAGGAGCGTCTTCTCGCTCGCTCGCTCGCCCGTGATACTCGGTGTCGAAGGTCGATCGCATTTTTCCGTAGAGAAGCTCGGCGGTCTCTTCGATCCGGAGTGCCCGCGCGTGGCGAGATGCGGAGACGGGAGGAGAGGAGAAAAGAGGAAAGGAAAGGAGCGGACAGAGAGAGAGAGAGAGAGAGAGAGAGAGAGAGAGAGAGAGAGAGAGAGAGAGAGAGAGAGAAAAAAAGAGAGAGAGAAAAGGAGAGAGACAGAGAGACGGGACGAGGTGAGGCGCGTCGTCGTCGACGATGACGACGACGGCGACGGTTTTTACGTACCTCTGCGATTGAAGGGCCGTACCCGTACGGCGACCTTTATTTTATCCGTAGCCATGACTTCTCTGCACACACCGGCGACGGCGAAGGCGCGCACACTCTCGTATCCCGTGTATCACCGTGACCGGGGAGAACACAACCGCTCGACGACGCAGTTTACGTGCACGATTACGTCGGACTCTCGCACGATACGCACGTCACCGCTACATTATTCTCAACCCATACCGCGAACTTGTCATCTTCTCAAACGACACTACGTCTCACCGTGCCCCCCGTGACACACTTCGCCATATTGCTGAAAGCCCGTCGTGCGCCAGACAAAACGACGGCCGTTCTATCGAGGCTATCGAGTGAGCCCGCGCTTCCGTCGAGCGCCGCCAGGGGCGCTCGCGCGGTTCGATAGGCGCGCGCGACGTCACACGCACGATGCAGCGCCGGTCGCATGGTGTCGTCACGTCGCGGCCGCGGCGGGAATTTCACCGCCGCGCGCTCGCTCTCGGTAGTTCGGTCGATCTTCTATCAGAGACCTCTCCTGGAAAATGGACAAAATAAGCAGATATTTCCCATTTTTCACCTTCCAAAATAGAGGCAGAATTGCTTTCGGCTCGTATCAGACTATGGATTGGGATTGAGACTGGATTGAAATTTGACCAATTGAAAAAAAGAAAATAATCTCAAATATAGTAAACTTAGCCGTGATTGGTTAAATTTCAATCCAATACTCAATCCCAATCCGTAATCTGATATGGGTTTTATAATTATGATATTTGTAATCAGGAGAAATGTACGTACGTTTTTTTTAGAGCTTAAAATAAGATTACTTGATTTATTAGAGCGAGAGTTGCACTTGGAGTGCAGCACATACAACGTTGTATTATTATTTATTACAAATTTTGAGGGGAATAATTGTAAAATCTAGCTTTGTACTGATCTCGGGAATAATGTAAGGAATGCTAAAATTGTGGCTGTAGTTTGACCCAATCTACATGCATTTGCGACCGCGAGAGCAATACATTGTAATAAATTTGATTGAATGCAGAGTTGTTAGATGCAATATATTACGACGCTACAGCGCATGCGTGAGATGACGTAGCACGCTGCTTGAGTAAAAGTCTCAGTATCATATATCTTTTAAGGTATTATAGCGCCCGTATTATACTATGCATTGAGAATTACAATCGAGTAAATTAGATAATCTAAATCGTGGTTATTTTAATTGATCCGATAGTAATTCTCAATCTACATTACAATTTTTCACCTAATAATGTCATTGTTACATAATGCAAGTATTATGTAATAATTACATAGTCGAGTGAGAAATTATAATGTTAATGTAACGTAACTTAAACCAACGGCACACGATGCTTGTTTTCGTGCTCGATTGCTTGCTGGATGAAAATACTGCGTTCTGATTGGTGCATTTCCATCCATCTTCGGAAATGCACCAATCAGAACGCAGTATTTTCATCCAGCAAGCAATCCAGCACAAAAACAAGCACCGTGTGCCGCTGGCTTTAGTATCCACAGGGGCTGTATTCCGTACTCGTGTACCAATAGTTGTCGGCGTCGTTAGCAGTATTGTGCAGCTTTTTTGTTATATGAAAAACCTGCGCAAACCTGCGCAAATGCCGCTAACCGACAACTGTCGATATGCAGGTACGGAATACAGCCCCTGTGATGCGATTCTTTAACTCATTATTGGAGTTAACGACAGTTTCGTTATCGTTGCGCAGCATTCTACGGTATACAAAAGCTGCACAACGATAACGAAAGTGTCGTTAACTCCAATAATGAGTTAAAGAATCGCGCTGTTGGACAACATAACCTGGGATAAGGCACTCGCGCAAGAAACGCGGGAAAACTATGCGGGTGAAGACAGCTGATCGGATAGCTCGGGCCCCTCCGTGGACCCTGAGATGCGCTTTATTGCCGTTATTGGCATATGATTTCGCAGAGTACGTCATCTCACGCATGCGCTATAGCGTCGCAATATTGTATTAAAGGTGCGTTCGAGGAGCTCACAGTTAGCACTATTTAGCGCTACCGCGTCAATCTGTCCTTGTTATATTTTTAAAGAGCGATAAAGATGGAACAATGCGGTAGCGTTGGTAACGCGCTTCCCGAACGCATTCCTAGCAACTATGATTGAATGCACCAGTGCGCACTAAAGCCAGCGGTACATACATGGTGCTTGCTTTTGTGATGAATTGCTTGATGGATGAAAATACTGTATTATGATTGGTAGATTTCCGAAGATGGATGGAAATGCACCAATCAGAACGCAATATTTTCATTCAGCAAGCAATTCAGCACGAAAACAAGCACCGAGTACCGCTGGCTTAAGAGCAAATTAGATTTATTCATAATATGTTCCATTATTTACAAATTTGTCTTAAATTCATTTACAAATCTTTTGTAGCTAACCAAAAGGTCAGTACAGTAATCAAATTTTATGAAGTTCGCAAATTTAACCAAATTTTCCTCCATTTTTAAACGAGTCATTTTCCATAAATTTTTAAAATTGCATTCGATACTATTCGTTGAAACAAAGAAAATGACAGTTTGCCTGTATTTTTCCATGCAAATGCTTGAAAATTAATGTAATGTGTTAAAAAATAAGAAAACAATTTTTTTCAGGCACTTTGGGTGATCGGAAAAATTCGGGCAAGGTGTTATTTTCTTTGTCTCGACAAGTGCTACCGAATGCAATTTTAGAAATTTACAAAAAATGAGTGATTTAGATTTTGTCTCATTTTACAGATTCTTTTTTGAAATTAGGCAAAATCTGAACCAGGCATTTTCCGTGAACTTTTAGAATTGCATTCCATAGTACTTGTCGAGACAAAGAAAATGATACTTCGCCCGACATTCTTCGACCGGGAGTGCTTGAAAATTAATGTACAGTTTCGGAACGCAGCCTTGTTCTCGCTGTAGGGTTAGGTTAGGGCTATGTCGTATACATCATGATATATTTGGCGGCAACTTGTGCGTCTTAAACTTGTAAGAAATTGAATGTATTTGATTCCCATTGTGATTGTACATAAACAGAGTACAAATAAAGCATTAACGTGATAATGTTTATAGATAATTGAAAAACTGGATATTTGAAAGAATTGTTAAAAATGATCGTCAACTTGGGAAAGATAATAAGCTGCTCCTCAGAACATCCGTCGTATCCTGCTGCTAATCTTCTTGAACGCAATTCAGAAAAATGGAAAGCCACATGGCGGTGCGCCAAGCCGGGGGAAATGCTCGCTCATGTTATCTTCGAGCTCTCTGAATCGTCATATATCACTGGAGTTGATATCGGGAATTTTCAGAGTTGTGTGGTAATTGTTACAGCGTCTACAGCATCTGAGCCTGACAACTGGATAGTCATAGTGAACCATAAATTTATGACAAACGACGAAGCCACGAATAATAAGTTTAAAGACCAGGTACAAATATTCACCAGGAGAGAATTGAATCCAGATACACTGAAAATAAAATTTGACCGCATCAAGGTTACCTGCATGCAGTCAGCCAATTTGAAAGTGCTGTTTGGATTGTCTTACATCATTTTACGATCAGACAATGTAGTTGATTTAGGCTTAGATATGTTTGGTAAATTTAAATTAAAGCAACTACACGTCATGAAGACACCCATGGAGATGATGAAGGAGAAACTCACTAAATCAGAAGATAAGAAAGCGGATTATAAGGAAGAGTTGCGCGATCAAATAAAGAAAAATTCAATAGAAAATTTCTCTAGATCTCAGGAGGATAAAAGGCCCATGAAGAGACCGTTACTAGATAAGCTAGAAGCTGGGAAGGCTGATGAAATTTTTGGAAAGAAAGATAAAACTCAGCCGCTAAAAGATAAAGATAAAACATCTCACAAAGAATCTAAAGATGCTGAAAATATATCAAACGAGAAAACAGTCATCAGAACTCCTTTTGGAGATATTGTGTCCTCAAAAGATACTGTTAAAACTGTTGTAAAAGATATTACTAAGAGTCCTTCAAATTCAAAGAAACGCCCCCTTAGTGAACTAGAGGATCCGCCAAATGCAAAATTCAGTGAAAAGAAGCAGCGGTGTGCAGAGTGCTGCAAAGAATCACAGGATCAACTGTGTAAGACCTGCCAACGATTATCGCAACCGATAACCACTGAAAGTACTACTTCAAAAATAAAACAAAGCACTCCTATAAGATGTAAAAAGCCATTTAAAGAGCTGTTTAGAGATGTTACTTTCTCGCTCAGTGGATATATTAATCCACAGAGAGATGAAATTAGAAGGAAAGCACTGAACATGGGCGCTAAGTACATACCTGACCCAAACATTACTAATAAAAAATGTACCCATTTAATTTGTGCCTTCAAAAATACACCAAAGTATCAACAGTTCAAAAATCACACAAAGATTGTCTCTCACACCTTTATTGAGGAATGTTTCGATAAGAAAAAAAGGTATATAATATCCTGTTGCTTTTTTCTTGTATAACATATGAAATCATAAAATTTTGTAACTCGTATACTGTCTTTGCAGATTTCCTTGGAGACGATATGCTCTAAATCAGAAGGATAAATCTCAGCCTGAAAGTGAAGAAGAAATTGATGGTAATCAGCCAGAATCTGTATATGATATGGACACTGACGCTGATTCTGATTCTAATTATTGATATATCAATTTGCAACATTAATTTTTCTTTAGAAATTCATTATATTTTGGTAATTGTATGGTCAGTCTAAATGGTTACCATCTGCAATTTTATTTTATCTGTGTATATATAATTTTCATTGTTTCAATATTTACATAAAATTGATAACATTGTTAAAAAATATGAATAGAAACTAAACATCTGTATATAAACATATGTACATACATAAGTTTGTATTTTACGCAGGCTACCTGTGGAATAATATCGAAGGTTAAAGTTTTCCAGCCATTCTCCGTCGATATCCAGCCTTCCTCCGTCGATATCTCCGCTTCTGCTGATAGTACAGAGTCGTCCATGTAGTCGAAAATGTAGGGTTTTGAGAGGACTTTAATTTGGTGCCAGAACCAGGCCTGTATCTCTAACCGTTTAGGAGATATCGAAGGTTAAAGTTTTCCAACATTTCTGCGTTGATATCTCCGCTTCTACTGGGAGTAGAGAGTCGCCACTTACGGCAAAATGTAGGGTTTTGAGAGGACTTTAATTTGGTGCCAGAACCAGGCCTGTATCTCTAACCGTTTAGGAGATATCGAAGTTTAAATTTTTCCAGCATTTCTCCGTCGATATCCAGCCTTCCTCCGTCGATATCTCCGCTTCTACTGGGAGTAGAGAGTCGTCCATGTAGTCGAAAATGTAGGGTTTTGAAAGGACTTTAATTTGGTGCCAGAACCAGGCCTGTACCTCTAACCGTTTAGGAGATATCTAAGGTTAAAGTTTTCCAACATTTCTGCGTTGATATCTCCGCTTCTACTGGGAGTAGAGAGTCGCCACATACGGCAAAACGTAGGGTTTTGGGAGGACTTTAATTTGGTGCCAGAACCAGGCCTGTATCTCGAACCGTTTAGGAGATATCGGAGTTTAAAGTTTACTAGCCTTTCTCCGTCGATATCCAGCCTTCCTCCGTCGATATCTCCGCTTCTACTGGGAGTAGAGAGTCGTCCTGTAGTCCAAAATGTAGGGTTTTGAAAGGGCTTTAATTTGATACCAGTCCGAAGCCTGTATCTCTAACCGTTTAGGAGATATCGAAGGTTAAAGTTTTCCAGCCTTTCTCTATCGATATCCAACCTTCATCCGTCAATATCTCCGCTTCTACTGGGAGTAGAGAGTCGTCCATGTAGTCCAAAATGTAGAGTTTTGAAAGGGCTTTAATTTGGTACCAGTCCGAAGCCTGTATCTCTAACCGTTTAGGAGATATCGAAGGTTAAAGTTTCCCAACCTTTCTCCGTCGATATCTCCGCTTCCACTGGGAGTAGAGTCGTCCATGTAGTCCAAAATGTAGGGTTTTGAAAGGGCTTTAATTTGGTACCTGTCCGAAGCCTGTATCTCTAACCGTTTAGGAGATATCGAAGGTTAAAGTTTTCCAACCTTTCTCCGTCGATATCTCCGCTTCTACTGGGAGTAGAGAGTCGTCCATGTAGTGCAAAATGTAGGGTTTTGAAAGGGCTTTAATTTGGTACCTGTCCGAAGCCTGTATCTCTAACCGTTTAGGAGATATCGAAGGTTAAAGTTTTCCAACCTTTTTCCGTCGATATCTCCGCTTCTACTGGGAGTAGAGAGTCGTCCATGTAGTGCAAAATGTAGGGTTTTGAAAGGGCTTTAATTTGGTACCTGTCCGAAGCCTGTATCTCTAACCGTTTAGGAGATATCGAAGGTTAAAATTTTCCAACCTTTTCCGTCGATATCCAGTCTTCATCCGTCGATATCTCCGCTTCTACTGGGAGTAGAGAGTCGTCCATGTAGTCCAAAATGTAGGGTTTTGAAAGGGCTTTAATTTGGTACCTGTCCGAAGCCTGTATCTCTAACCGTTTAGGAGATATCGAAGGTTAAAGTTTTCCAACCTTTCTCCGTCGATATCTCCGCTTCTACTGGGAGTAGAGAGTCGTCCATGTAGTGCAAAATATAGGGTTTTGAAAGGGCTTTAATTTGGTACCTGTCCGAAGCCTGTATCTCTAACCGTTTAGGAGATATCGAAGGTTAAAGTTTTCCAACCTTTCTCCGTCGATATCTCCGCTTCTACTGGGAGTAGAGAGTCGTCCATGTAGTCAAAATGTAGGGTTTTGAAAGGGCTTTAATTTGGTACCTGTCCGAAGCCTGTATCTCTAACCGTTTAGGAGATATCGAAGGTTAAAGTTTTCCAACGTTTCTTCGTCGATATCCAGTCTTCATCCGTCGATATCTCCGCTTCTACTGGGAGTAGAGAGTCGTCCATGTAGTCCAAAATGTAGGGTTTTGAAAGGGCTTTAATTTGGTACCTGTCCGAAGCCTGTATCTCTAACCGTTTAGGAGATATCGAAGGTTAAAGTTTTCCAACCTTTCTCCGTCGATATCTCCGCTTCTACTGGGAGTAGAGAGTCGTCCATGTAGTGCAAAATGTAGGGTTTTGAAAGGGCTTTAATTTGGTACCTGTCCGAAGCCTGTATCTCTAACCGTTTAGGAGATATCGAAGGTTAAAGTTTTCCAACCTTTCTCCGTCGTATCCAGTCTTCATCCGTCGATATCTCCGCTTCTACTGGGAGTAGAGAGTCGTCCATGTAGTCCAAAATGTAGGGTTTTGAAAGGGCTTTAATTTGGTACCTGTCCGAAGCCTGTATCTCTAACCGTTTAGGAGATATCGAAGGTTAAAGTTTTCCAACCTTTCTCCGTCGATATCCAGCTTCATCCGTCGATATCTCCGCTTCTACTGGGAGTAGAGAGTCGTCCATGTAGTCCAAAATGTAGGGTTTTGAAAGGGCTTTAATTTGGTACCTGTCCGAAGCCTGTATCTCTAACCGTTTAGGAGATATCGAAGGTTAAAGTTTTCCAACCTTTCTCCGTCGATATCCAGCTTCATCCGTCGATATCTCCGCTTCTACTGGGAGTAGAGAGTCGTCCATGTAGTCCAAAATGTAGGGTTTTGAAAGGGCTTTAATTTGGTACCTGTCCGAAGCCTGTATCTCTAACCGTTTAGGAGATATCGAAGGTTAAAGTTTTCCAACCTTTCTCCGTCGATATCTCCGCTTCTACTGGGAGTAGAGAGTCGTCCATGTAGTCCAAAATGTAGGGTTTTGAAAGGGCTTTAATTTGGTACCTGTCCGAAGCCTGTATCTCTAACCGTTTAGGAGATATCGAAGGTTAAAGTTTTCCAACCTTTCTCCGTCGATATCCAGCTTCATCCGTCGATATCTCCGCTTCTACTGGGAGTAGAGAGTCGTCCATGTAGTCCAAAATGTAGGGTTTTGAAAGGGCTTTAATTTGGTACCTGTCCGAAGCCTGTATCTCTAACCGTTTAGGAGATATCGAAGGTTAAAGTTTTCCAACCTTTCTCCGTCGATATCCAGCTTCATCCGTCGATATCTCCGCTTCTACTGGGAGTAGAGAGTCGTCCATGTAGTCCAAAATGTAGGGTTTTGAAAGGGCTTTAATTTGGTACCTGTCCGAAGCCTGTATCTCTAACCGTTTAGGAGATATCGAAGGTTAAAGTTTTCCAACCTTTCTCCGTCGATATCAGCTTCATCCGTCGATATCTCCGCTTCTACTGGGAGTAGAGAGTCGTCCATGTAGTCCAAAATGTAGGGTTTTGAAAGGGCTTTAATTTGGTACCTGTCCGAAGCCTGTATCTCTAACCGTTTAGGAGATATCGAAGGTTAAAGTTTTCCAACCTTTCTCCGTCGATATCCAGCTTCATCCGTCGATATCTCCGCTTCTACTGGGAGTAGAGAGTCGTCCATGTAGTCCAAAATGTAGGGTTTTGAAAGGGCTTTAATTTGGTACCTGTCCGAAGCCTGTATCTCTAACCGTTTAGGAGATATCGAAGGTTAAAGTTTTCCAACCTTTCTCCGTCGATA
The DNA here is from genome assembly GCF_003227715.2 of Harpegnathos saltator. Lineage (NCBI taxonomy): Eukaryota > Metazoa > Arthropoda > Insecta > Hymenoptera > Formicidae > Harpegnathos > Harpegnathos saltator. The sequence goes on from NW_020229935.1 coordinate 601,623, forward strand.
TCCAGTGCTCATCCGTCGATATCTCCGCTTCTACTGGGAGTAGAGAGTCGTCCATGTAGTCCAAAATGTAGGGTTTTGAAAGGGCTTTAATTTGGTACCTGTCCGAAGCCTGTATCTCTAACCGTTTAGGAGATATCGAAGGTTAAAGTTTTCCAACCTTTCTCCGTCGATATCCAGCTTCGTCCGTCGATATCTCCGCTTCTACTGGGAGTAGAGGTCGTCCATGTAGTCCAAAATGTAGGGTTTTGAAAGGGCTTTAATTTGGTACCTGTCCGAAGCCTGTATCTCTAACCGTTTAGGAGATATCGAAGGTTAAAGTTTTCCAACCTTTCTCCGTCGATATCTCCGCTTCTACTGGGAGTAGAGAGTCGTCCATGTAGTCCAAAATGTAGGGTTTTGAAAGGGCTTTAATTTGGTACCTGTCCGAAGCCTGTATCTCTAACCGTTTAGGAGATATCGAAGGTTAAAGTTTTCCAACCTTTCTCCGTCGATATCCAGCCTTCATCCGTCGATATCTCCGCTTCTACTGGGAGTAGAGAGTCGTCCATGTAGTCCAAAATGTAGGGTTTTGAAAGGGCTTTAATTTGGTACCTGTCCGAAGCCTGTATCTCTAACCGTTTAGGAGATATCGAAGGTTAAAGTTTTCCAACCTTTCTCCGTCGATATCTCCGCTTCTACTGGGAGTAGAGAGTCGTCCATGTAGTCCAAAATGTAGGGTTTTGAAAGGGCTTTAATTTGGTACCTGTCCGAAGCCTGTATCTCTAACCGTTTAGGAGATATCGAAGGTTAAAGTTTTCCAACCTTTCTCCGTCGATATCCAGCTTCATCCGTCGATATCTCCGCTTCTACTGGGAGTAGAGAGTCGTCCATGTAGTCCAAAATGTAGGGTTTTGAAAGGGCTTTAATTTGGTACCTGTCCGAAGCCTGTATCTCTAACCGTTTAGGAGATATCGAAGGTTAAAGTTTTCCAACCTTTCTCCGTCGATATCTCCGCTTCTACTGGGAGTAGAGAGTCGTCCATGTAGTCCAAAATGTAGGGTTTTGAAAGGGCTTTAATTTGGTACCTGTCCGAAGCCTGTATCTCTAACCGTTTAGGAGATATCGAAGGTTAAAGTTTTCCAACCTTTCTCCGTCGATATCCAGCTTCATCCGTCGATATCTCCGCTTCTACTGGGAGTAGAGAGTCGTCCATGTAGTCCAAAATGTAGGGTTTTGAAAGGGCTTTAATTTGGTACCTGTCCGAAGCCTGTATCTCTAACCGTTTAGGAGATATCGAAGGTTAAAGTTTTCCAACCTTTCTCCGTCGATATCTCCGCTTCTACTGGGAGTAGAGAGTCGTCCATGTAGTCCAAAATGTAGGGTTTTGAAAGGGCTTTAATTTGGTACCTGTCCGAAGCCTGTATCTCTAACCGTTTAGGAGATATCGAAGGTTAAAGTTTTCCAACCTTTCTCCGTCGATATCCACTTCATCCGTCGATATCTCCGCTTCTACTGGGAGTAGAGAGTCGTCCATGTAGTCCAAAATGTAGGGTTTTGAAAGGGCTTTAATTTGGTACCTGTCCGAAGCCTGTATCTCTAACCGTTTAGGAGATATCGAAGGTTAAAGTTTTCCAACCTTTCTCCGTCGATATCCAGCTTCATCCGTCGATATCTCCGCTTCTACTGGGAGTAGAGAGTCGTCCATGTAGTCCAAAATGTAGGGTTTTGAAAGGGCTTTAATTTGGTACCTGTCCGAAGCCTGTATCTCTAACCGTTTAGGAGATATCGAAGGTTAAAGTTTTCCAACCTTTCTCCGTCGATATCTCCGCTTCTACTGGGAGTAGAGAGTCGTCCATGTAGTCCAAAATGTAGGGTTTTGAAAGGGCTTTAATTTGGTACCTGTCCGAAGCCTGTATCTCTAACCGTTTAGGAGATATCGAAGGTTAAAGTTTTCCAACCTTTCTCCGTCGATATCCAGCCTTCATCCGTCGATATCTCCGCTTCTACTGGGAGTAGAGGGTCGTCCATGTAGTCCAAAATGTAGGGTTTTGAAAGGGCTTTAATTTGGTACCTGTCCGAAGCCTGTATCTCTAACCGTTTAGGAGATATCGAAGGTTAAAGTTTTCCAACCTTTCTCCGTCGATATCTCCGCTTCTACTGGGAGTAGAGAGTCGTCCATGTAGTCCAAAATGTAGGGTTTTGAAAGGGCTTTAATTTGGTACCTGTCCGAAGCCTGTATCTCTAACCGTTTAGGAGATATCGAAGGTTAAAGTTTTCCAACCTTTCTCCGTCGATATCCAGCTTCATCCGTCGATATCTCCGCTTCTACTGGGAGTAGAGAGTCGTCCATGTAGTCCAAAATGTAGGGTTTTGAAAGGGCTTTAATTTGGTACCTGTCCGAAGCCTGTATCTCTAACCGTTTAGGAGATATCGAAGGTTAAAGTTTTCCAACCTTTCTCCGTCGATATCTCCGCTTCTACTGGGAGTAGAGAGTCGTCCATGTAGTCCAAAATGTAGGGTTTTGAAAGGGCTTTAATTTGGTACCTGTCCGAAGCCTGTATCTCTAACCGTTTAGGAGATATCGAAGGTTAAAGTTTTCCAACCTTTCTCCGTCGATATCCAGCTTCATCCGTCGATATCTCCGCTTCTACTGGGAGTAGAGGGTCGTCCATGTAGTCCAAAATGTAGGGTTTTGAAAGGGCTTTAATTTGGTACCTGTCCGAAGCCTGTATCTCTAACCGTTTAGGAGATATCGAAGGTTAAAGTTTTCCAACCTTTCTCCGTCGATATCTCCGCTTCTACTGGGAGTAGAGAGTCGTCCATGTAGTCCAAAATGTAGGGTTTTGAAAGGGCTTTAATTTGGTACCTGTCCGAAGCCTGTATCTCTAACCGTTTAGGAGATATCGAAGGTTAAAGTTTTCCAACCTTTCTCCGTCGATATCCAGCCTTCATCCGTCGATATCTCCGCTTCTACTGGGAGTAGAGAGTCGTCCATGTAGTCCAAAATGTAGGGTTTTGAAAGGGCTTTAATTTGGTACCTGTCCGAAGCCTGTATCTCTAACCGTTTAGGAGATATCGAAGGTTAAAGTTTTCCAACCTTTCTCCGTCGATATCTCCGCTTCTACTGGGAGTAGAGAGTCGTCCATGTAGTCCAAAATGTAGGGTTTTGAAAGGGCTTTAATTTGGTACCTGTCCGAAGCCTGTATCTCTAACCGTTTAGGAGATATCGAAGGTTAAAGTTTTCCAACCTTTCTCCGTCGATATCCAGCTTCATCCGTCGATATCTCCGCTTCTACTGGGAGTAGAGAGTCGTCCATGTAGTCCAAAATGTAGGGTTTTGAAAGGGCTTTAATTTGGTACCTGTCCGAAGCCTGTATCTCTAACCGTTTAGGAGATATCGAAGGTTAAAGTTTTCCAACCTTTCTCCGTCGATATCTCCGCTTCTACTGGGAGTAGAGAGTCGTCCATGTAGTCCAAAATGTAGGGTTTTGAAAGGGCTTTAATTTGGTACCTGTCCGAAGCCTGTATCTCTAACCGTTTAGGAGATATCGAAGGTTAAAGTTTTCCAACCTTTCTCCGTCGATATCCAGCTTCATCCGTCGATATCTCCGCTTCTACTGGGAGTAGAGAGTCGTCCATGTAGTCCAAAATGTAGGGTTTTGAAAGGGCTTTAATTTGGTACCTGTCCGAAGCCTGTATCTCTAACCGTTTAGGAGATATCGAAGGTTAAAGTTTTCCAACCTTTCTCCGTCGATATCTCCGCTTCTACTGGGAGTAGAGAGTCGTCCATGTAGTCCAAAATGTAGGGTTTTGAAAGGGCTTTAATTTGGTACCTGTCCGAAGCCTGTATCTCTAACCGTTTAGGAGATATCGAAGGTTAAAGTTTTCCAACCTTTCTCCGTCGATATCTCCGCTTCTACTGGGAGTAGAGAGTCGTCCATGTAGTCCAAAATGTAGGGTTTTGAAAGGGCTTTAATTTGGTACCTGTCCGAAGCCTGTATCTCTAACCGTTTAGGAGATATCGAAGGTTAAAGTTTTCCAACCTTTCTCCGTCGATATCTCCGCTTCTACTGGGAGTAGAGAGTCGTCCATGTAGTCCAAAATGTAGGGTTTTGAAAGGGCTTTAATTTGGTACCTGTCCGAAGCCTGTATCTCTAACCGTTTAGGAGATATCGAAGGTTAAAGTTTTCCAACCTTTCTCCGTCGATATCTCCGCTTCTACTGGGAGTAGAGAGTCGTCCATGTAGTCCAAAATGTAGGGTTTTGAAAGGGCTTTAATTTGGTACCAGTCCGAAGCCTGTATCTCTAACCGTTTAGGAGATATCGAAGGTTAAAGTTTTCCAACCTTTCTCGTTCCGTTCTCGATATCTCCGCTTCTACTGGGAGTAGAGAGTCGTCCATGTAGGCAAAATGTAGGGTTTTGAAAGGGCTTTAATTTGGTACCAGTCCGAAGCCTGTATCTCTAACCGTTTAGGAGATATCGAAGGTTAAAGTTTTCCAACCTTTCTCCGTCGATATACTTCCGCTTCCGCTTCTACTGGGAGTAGAGAGTCGTCCATGTAGTCCAAAATGTAGGGTTTTGAAAGGCTTTAATTTGGTACCAGTCCGAAGCCTGTATCTCTAACCGTTTAGGAGATATCGAAGGTTAAAGTTTTCCAACCCTTTCTCCGTATCGCTTCACGTCGATATCTCCGCTTCTACTGGGAGTAGAGAGTCGTCCATGTAGTCCAAAATGTAGGGTTTTGAAAGGGCTTTAATTTGGTACCAGTCCGAAGCCTGTATCTCTAACCGTTTAGGAGATATCGAAGGTTAAAGTTTTCCAACCTTTCTCCGTCGATATCCAGCATTTCTCCGTCGATATCTCCGCTTCTACTGGGAGTAGAGAGTCGTCCATGTAGTCCAAAATGTAGGGTTTTGAAAGGGCTTTAATTTGGTGCCAGTCCGAAGCCTGTATCTCTAACCGTTTAGGAGATATCGAAGGTTAAAGTTTTCCAACCTTTCTCCGTCTTCTCCGTCGATATCTCCGCTTCTACTGGGAGTAGAGAGTCGTCCATGTAGTCCAAAATGTAGGGTTTTGAAGGCTTTAATTTGGTACCAGTCCGAAGCCTGTATCTCTAACCGTTTAGGAGATATCGAAGGTTAAAGTTTTACAGCCTTTCTCCATCGATATCCAACATTTCTCCGTCGATATCTCCGCTTCTACTGGGAGTAGAGAGTCGTCCATGTAGTCCAAAATGTAGGGTTTTGAGAGGACTTTAATTTGGTGCCAGACCAGCCTGTATCTCTAACCGTTTAGGAGATATCGAAGGTTAAAGTTTTCCAACCTTTCTCCGTTGATATCTCCGCTTCTACTGGGAGTAGAGAGTCGTCACTTACGGCAAAATGTAGGGTTTTGAGAGGACTTTAATTTGGTGCCAGAACCAGGCCTGTATCTCTAACCGTTTAGGAGATATCGAAGGTTAAAGTTTTCCAGCCTTTCTCCGTCGATATCCAGCCTTCCTCCGTCGATATCTCCGCTTCTACTGGGAGTAGAGAGTCGTCCATGTAGTCCAAAATGTAGGGTTTTGAGAGGACTTTAATTTGGTGCCAGACCAGGCCTGTATCTCTAACCGTTTAGGAGATATCGAAGGTTAAAGTTTTCCAACCTTTCTCCGTTGATATCTCCGCTTCTACTGGGAGTAGAGAGTCGTCACTTACGGCAAAATGTAGGGTTTTGAGAGGACTTTAATTTGGTGCCAGAACCAGGCCTGTATCTCTAACCGTTTAGGAGATATCGAAGGTTAAAGTTTTCCAACCTTTCTCCGTTGATATCTCCGCTTCTACTGGGAGTAGAGAGTCGTCATTTACGGCAAAATTTAGGGTTTTGAGAGGACTTTAATTTGGTGCCAGAACCAGGCCTGTATCTCTAACCGTTTAGGAGATATCGAAGGTTAAAGTTTTCCAACCTTTCTCCGTCGATATCCAGCCTTCCTCCGTCGATATCTCCGCTTCTACTGGGAGTAGAGAGTCGTCCATGTAGTCGAAAATGTAGGGTTTTGAGAGGACTTTAATTTGGTGCCAGACCAGGCCTGTATCTCTAACCGTTTAGGAGATATCGAAGGTTAAAGTTTTCCAACCTTTCTCCGTTGATATCTCCGCTTCTACTGGGAGTAGAGAGTCGTCATTTACGGAAAATGTAGGGTTTTGAGAGGACTTTATTTTGGTGCCAGAAACAGGCCTGTATCTCTAGCCGTTTAGGAGATATCGAAGATTAAATTTTTCCAACTTTTTCCGTTGATATCTCCGCATCTACTGGGAGTTGAGAGTCTTAATTATTGGTGAAATGTATGGTTTTTAGAGCACTACATTTTGGTGCAAGAAACAGGCCTGTATCTCTAGTCGTTTAGGAGATATCGAAAGTTAAAGTTTTCCAACTTTTCCGTTGATATCTCCGCTTCTACTGGGAGTTGACAGTCGTAATTAATGGTGAAATGTAGGGTTTTTAGAGGACTACATTTTGGTGCAAGAAACAGACCTGTATCTCTATCTGTTTAGGAGGTATCGAAGGATAAAATTTTCCAACTTGTACCTTTGATATCTCCGCTTCTACTGGGAATTGAGAGTGGAAATTTATGGTAAGATTAGGGTTGGTATAGGACTACATTGTGGCAAGAGCGCGTTCCTGTATCTTGAACCGTTTAGGAGATATAGTAAGTTAAAATGTTTAACTTGTGATGTTAATATCTCCGTTTCTACTGTGAATTGAAAGTCGAGCTTTATGGTCAAAGTAGGGTTGATATAGAACTATATTGCAAAAGAGCGTTCCTGTATCTTGAGACCTTTAGGAGATATCGAAGGTTAAATATGCTATCGATGAGGTTCGCTTATAACTTCCATTTATCTCAACAGCGCTTCTCGGGAACATTCCGTTCGAAAGGTTAGTCCGCGATAAAAAGTTTCTTGCGATTTGAGGCCGCTGTTGTTTAAAGTTAAATTGCAGCAATAGTATTGTTATCGGTCAACCCTGAGACCGGCTGCTAACATCCATTTGTGACGTCTGCCGCGCCTTTGCGATTACCGATAAATTCAGTTTTCTTGATTGCTCGCGCGATTTCAAGTGGCCATAATATATGGCGAGAATACATGGCAATATATGGGAATAATATATGGTAATAATATACGGCAACAATATATGGCAACAATATATGCCAACAATATATGGCAACAATATGTGGCAACAATATATGGCAATAATATAAGACAATAATTCATGGAATATATTTTTCGTTACAAGAGTCAATGCAAATTTGCGACATGCACAATGTAATAATAAAAGTAATAATAAAGTAATAATAAAAGTTCTTTCTGCGAGCTTTAAGTCAGACACTCACCAATGATGATATTGATGATGTCCTGTTGCATCCAACCAGATACACCAATGTCCGCCCATGTCCGCTGCCGCTCTCCATGTCACGCAACATCCATCTTGCAGCTCGTCCCACGGTGATCGCTACACTTTCATCACACTTCCGCGACGCGGTCGATACGCGGTATTAGAACGGCGATATTTACATCAATTAACGAACGTTTTACTCGCCATCGGTGGAAACTTTTTGCGCGCTGCGAAACGGACTCTATAAACTCGATCGGCGAGGAGTAAGAACCGTGTGAAAATTTATTGACTCGTCCAACGGATTTTTACGGTGCTTTTCGCGATTGCGTCTGAAAAGTCGCGAAAATGTGAGATTATCGATATCTACGAGTGAAATATTCGCGACGCGAATGCATGCGAGGAAAGATTAGACAATCAGAAACCGGTCCCCCTTAGGGAGCGCAAAGAGAGAGGAGCGGGGCAAAGTTTTCACGCATTATAGCTCTGTCACGATGAAGCTTACGTTCGCGATACTTTGGCGAAATGAGAATTTAAGTTTTCTTTGTTAGCAACGCAAGTAAAAACGCGTATATTGACAACCGCGGTCGCGATATTCAAAGGCACGCGAGCGAGGATACCTCAAGCTCGGCGTATGCTGGCGCAATTTCTACGCGCATTATACGCTACTCGAGACAATAGGGATTGTGATGAATGGACAATATTGCCAAATAATTCTACAGCCTGTTTTACAAATAAAAGAAAAGTAGCTAACGATATCGGCATTTAGGTATGAATATATTTTATACGGACAATTGAATATTGTCAAATAATTAAATAGTTAAGTAATTCTGCGGCCCGCTTGAAAAATAAAAATAAAGCAGCTGATGTCGGTGTCGCGTTTGTACATATGAATATTCTCTTATTCAGATGACTGAACATCAAAAGAGAATCATTCAGTATTTTAAATCTTGTATGTAATGTAGGCTATCGATCAAGTAATCCCCTGATTGTTTCGAGCAATGTATTTTATTCAACGTCACAAATACACACATGCAAGTATCTATTTGCAATTCGCATTGACTCGAACGATATTTTTTAGTCCCACATCCGTCATGCAGAATTTTGTTTCTCTTTTCATTTTGACTCACCGAAACGACTTGCAGTCAGAGCCGGCCACGTTCCGCTTCAACTCTGTAACAAAAAATTCACATTTGCTCATCAGATTTGACCAACGAGTGCGGGCGAGTAAAAGAGTAGTTTACCCTCTGCGATCGTAATTCAAGTCGAGCCGGAAATTATATCCCAGCTCTAGATCGCCAAGTCAAACAGAGGACTATAATAAACTTGTAAACTTACCTTCAAGCCGACTCTGCTTCGCCCGAACCGGATCCTCCGGTGCGGCATCCGCGTCCACCGGATTGCTGTTGCTTTCCGCAACAACTGAAACAGAAAAATAATTTTCCCGGTTGATAACCTGCGGTAGAGAGAGAATATCTTTGATCGGGACCAATCGAAAATACGGATATATTTTGATACGGAATTTTTATCTTTATATTTTTGTTCCAACATTGAAAATTTAAATGGGACTTGAAGCTTTCAAGAGAGCTGATGAGGAACAAGTTACAAAGGCAAAGATCGTAAAGAGTTGAACACAGATGTGTAGGAAACTTGTAAACTTTACCTTCCGGCCGACCTTGCTCTGCCCGAACCGGATCCTCCGGTGCGGCATCCGCGTCCGCCGGACTTGCTTCCCGCAACGTCTGGAACAAAAATTTAGCGTTCTTGGTTGGTAAGCTACGGTAGAGAAAAAATGGTTGGTCGGGATGAGTGGAGAATATTCGCTACGATTTTTTTTTCTTTATTGACATTGAATGTCTAGATAGGAGCTTTTGAAAGAGCTGACGAAAGAAAATGACAATAAGAAGCGGAGACAACAGTTGTGTGCTCTCGAAAATATTCTTTTACGGATTGACATTTAAATTCAGATCCCGTAACAAGAATAAACAAACTTGAAAGAAGCGCTGACCGAAAACAAAAACGATCGCAGTCTAAGAAGCGATATGACGTTGAATATTCTACACAAGACCAATATTCTCACACAGGAATTGGGAATGATTCAGAATGTTTGATTGAGAACATGATGAATTCGAGATCCACGTCCATGGACCGTTATCCGTCTCTGTCTGGATCAATATCTTTTGTATACAACAACGGAATAAATAGATAGACAGAGATCGACGAGAGTAATTGCAAATTCATAAAGTGATGATTACTAGTCGGATGATGACGGATTGTGAATGCCGAGCGCGAAATTCCGACTTCTTATTCCCGGAAAATTCGTCAAACGTACGCTCTCGTTATCGGAGACCTCCCGCGTAATAAATGATTCCACATACCTGGAAACGTGACGTATCGCTGCCGGCGTTCTGCTTCTCGACTGCTGAAGTCCTCCGGATTTCACTCGCTCACGCTTCTAATGCTGATACTCGCGATTCGACGGTGCAGTTAATGAATGAGATGCCGACGCGATGCCGATTGAGTATCTCGAGGACCGACGAGATATATTTCTTTTAATTACACGAGACGGAAGTGACGAGAGCGTCGCGCACGGCTGCTGCTGATGGAATGAGGTCGAATACATGAGGTGCGCGAGTATTATAATACGAAGGGCAAAAAGTGTCGTCGCTCGCGAGCCGATCAACACAATCGGCGCGATGTAAACATTGCGGGCCTCAGCGGCGGTTGAAGCAAGAGACTTGCCTTTGAGCGTCTCTTGTTTTCTCGAAGGTTTCGGAACGACGAGGGGAATGCGAGAAGGCCTTCAACTGTACGCGACATTGATGCACTCTATTTATTGATTACTGAAAATAAAGAAAATTACTCTGTCGAAGCATCGGACATTTGTTAGCTTTATGTTAATTAAAGAGGAATGTGTACGATTAGAAAATGTGTTAGCAATTATGCAGAGTGTAAGTTGTTGTGACGCCGTTTTCAGAGAATAATTAAAGGTCATGGTAGCGTTAAAGAATGGAATTTCATCCTATGCGAATTTAGTCGCGCTCTTATTAAATATTAGTCCTATATAAAATGTCGTATTTAAAAGTATTGTTTCGCATTCACGAGATTTTGTCGTGAATTCTGCTCTCAGATTGGATCGCGGGTGAATACTTTTTAATGCGACGGGGAATAGAACGTGAAAATCTTGTATGCCTCTGAATCCGAAAACGATTAGAAGAAGAAGTGAATATTTTTCAATACGAAAGTTCGCATTTAAAAATTATCGATTGCGATTGAATACAAGGCATATTTGAAACGAATTGAATTCTTGTTAATGCGAAGCATTCACTACTGCCATCTCGCATTTAGCGCGGTGAAATTTAATGGGAACTAATACTTTTTATTTTCCCTTTCTTCGGATCAGAAAGCAGAATTCAGACGTATTCAAAATGTCAATACTTTTTAATATGTTTCAGTTCGACATTTTATACAGGGAGATTATCCGCTGCGGACAATAACTCTTCTACTTTTCATTTAATATTCAATGATGATAAATAACATTTAATTGCATTCGTTTGGCTTTTTTTATTTCGAAAATAAGAAAATATATACCGGGGTGAGATTTTACCCATGACAACATTAACGTGATTTTCTTTGATGCTTTTTTCAAAAGTTCAAATATTTCGTCGACTCGCGGGATATTTATAATCGGAGTCTCGTCACGTTAATTACGTGAATAACACGTGCTCCTCCGAGCGGATCGAATGCTCACCGACGGCCACTGTCAGTGCCACAAGCGAATGTCCGGAGTGGACGGGATGCTGAATTAAAAAACAAGACGAAGTGAACGGGACGCGGACAACGATACATCATGCGTCTCCATACATGTCAAATTGTTTATTATAGAAGAGACTTTGATACGGCAATATATATTCGAAGATTTAACATTTAATAAGTACTTTTATTTTTTCTGCTCCTCCCCCCCTCTCCCCCGCTCTTTTTAGACCACCGGGCATAGTCTGGCATAGAGATGGCAACTGTCATTGCAGCACGGACATAAACCGCCTGAAAGTGGATGTAGCATGGACTTCCACCATATGCAGATTTTACCACCGAGACCTGAAAGTGGATGTACTATCGTAGTTCCCCTCTCAAAATGAATGCAGATGGCGTCCTTTCCCAGTGCGGAAAGTCGGTGTCGCAGAAAATGTCGTATTGGCCGCTCTCAGGTTACTCTCTGGTGCAACAAACTAGCTGCTTATCTCCACAACCACCACGCATTATCTACATTAATTTCTCGATATACACACACACACACATTCGACCTGTTTTCTGTATTGTTAGTCTTTTGATACTTTCCGACCTTTTTCCTATTTCATTATTTCATTATTTCATATTAACGGAATTTAGCGTATACCAGAGAAATCTTTATGCTATGCATTAGCGCCCTCTTAGGAATATTATGGCCGGAATATGAAACATAGCTCGAAATAAGTATGAATGTTAACAGAAATAATGATATAACATGTTATATCATTATTTCTGTTAACGAATAATACAATAATACAACAAATAATACAATAATACGAATAATACAAAGGATGTTAACAGAAATAATGATATAACATGTTATATCATTATTTCTGTTAACATCCATACTTATTTCGAGCTATGTTTCATATTCCGGCCATAATATTCCTAAGAGGGCGCTAATGCATAGCATAAAGATTTCTCTGATATACGCTAAATTCCGTAGGACCAACTGTCTTTATAGTATCTCGTCGGTGCCATCACGCAAAGTATACAAAGAGAAACATGAAAACGGTCAGTCTATAAGATTTGCACGGCTGAATTTTCCGACACGTCCCCTGACAAAATGTGTGTAAACTGTATTGTTACATAGGTTTCTTAGTAGTAATGGACATAGTTACCAACGAAATACTAATAAAGATCATTGATCTTACGAGATTCAGCTTATCAGAGAAATTTTGTTATGCGCTAACTCCCTTTTAGTAATATTGATTAGGTAATGTTAAGGAGGGAGAAGTAATTGCTGCAAGTTAATTATAAACTTTCAGAGGCTATCTATCTCCTTCCCTCCTCCTATTCGCTTTTCCTCAGAGTTGAAAAATAAATTCAATAATACAAGGCATAGAAAGAAAGCAAAGATACGAATGTTCGTGTTATCTTCGGTGTAGCTGAAATAGTCGGTATCGTCATGACTCTTGAATTACGTCCAAGCTCCTTGGGGCCCCTTTGCTAATATGAACATTTATCCAGGGTTGACAGTCTTTAACATTACCTTGTCAGTGACGCAGTTTATGTAATAGCATTGAAAAATGCGTCTCTTGTGAACTTTACAAAATGGCTGTTTTTTTCTGCTTTTCTCGATTTTTCTGAACGAAAAGAAATTTCTCTGAGAATATTTAGCTAAGATTCGAACCATACTTAACCAGACTACCGATACTAACCACCAAGATATTAATAAAGACCGGAAGATAAAAGATTAAACATCACGTTTATCGAAAAATTAAAACTGAAATAAACGATCAGAGCAATTTAAATAAAATACATACTAAAAGTATATTCTCAGTAAAGCTTAGTGATGGAATTATGTAACGTTGAATTAAAAGAATTTTTTATACGAGAATTGTATAAAGTCAAAAAGGTGCGAGTATAAACAATTATTTAATATAATATATAATAAAATATATAATAAAATATATATGTATATATAATAAAATATATATGAATATATAATAAAATATATATGAATATTGCTTCGTCAGTCACATATCCTTAATTTTATAATTTACTCAGGTCCATACTTTGCTACTATATTTTATAATACTACATGTATATTTTCACAAGAATAATTTAATAAATTTATTTATACACTTTGAGAGAAGTCAATAATATATTTTATTGATCACATCATGAAAAAAAAAAAGTTTGCCAGGTGTGGGGTTCGAACCCACGCTCCCAGATGGGAACCAGAACTTAAGTCTGGCGCCTTAGACCGCTCGGCCAACCTAGCTCGGTGTGGATGGGAGTCTTCAACAATGTATTCCTGGTACATCCGATATATATACTAGAATTTAACAATATATATATTAAAAATCTGCATATATTAAAAATACATTTCAGTCTTTAATTTAATGAAGCAACCTCTGCTCTCTAATAAGTTTCTCAAGTACTTGTAATATATAGCTCCTAGATCGATGTAAAAAATAATTTGTACTAAAAAATATATTGTAACAAAAAATATTCTCTCTCTCGTTTCTAAAATTTTTGAAAGTCAACTCGAAGTAAATAACAATTATATCTTCTTTCGTTATATTTGTTCTCAAATATGATTTATCGCTGCATGCGTTCAAATAACGTGGAAAATCTCGTTAACCGCGTCATCCTTTTGACTCATCGACCGGTAGCACTCTAAATGTAACCGAAGCATCCTGACCTGAAACCGTCTCGTTACTCGCTACGCAATTATCATATAGCAATATAAATTACAACTTTACACGTTTACGCGCATCTTCTTCATCTTTCTCACATCGCATTACATAATTCATCTGGGCTTCAGTTTGCAATATTTTTGAAACATTCAGTACAAAAGCCCAATATCAATTCACCTGCTTGAGGCAAACTGAAAAATAAATTCTCGCAAAAATGTTGGCTCGTCGGAAGCTGAATTTATAAAAATCCAGAGACCATCCATCTTCGTCGAGGAAGAAGTTGCAGATTTGTCAAAGGATTTCCACGGATAAGAGGGACAATACCGATGAACGCGGATGAATGAGGAGGACGATGTTCGTGCTACTCGTCACCTATATTTACCGTTGAAAGTACAAGTTCTCTCGCATCGCGGAGGGACGAGGAGATGTTAGAGGACATAGACCTGGCGTTGTATGCGGACGATCGATGGTGCATCCCTTCCACGAGCTCAGCGTCGGCTTTGCAGACTTTTCGGAGTCGGCGCGATGGCAGCTTCCCTTGAAGCGATCTCGTTCACGGGACACGGGCGGGCCGGCCTCCATCAAACCCGTCAGAACCCCACGAAGCCTCGTCGCGTTCGGCAACGATCGACGCACAAGCAGCAATTTTGTCGCGGGGTCGCGCGAGCTCGCCCCGAGGTTGACGTGTATCGCCGACGAACGCCATTACATCCCGGGGTCGCTCGTCGCACAGACGCCTTCAACGCGATCGATTTTCAAGGTGAGAGCTCGACCTTGATTCGCCCTTTTGCGAATACGCATGCAGCTGTCCCAAAAAGCACGATTCTGTGCGACGCAGGACTCTTCGGGGAATCCTTTTGCAAAGATTCGACATGGAAATGCTCGATATGGCGATTGTTTATGTGAACCTCCGTATAGTGCTGAAAGATTTATCGGTCTTGTACTCGTTCAAACGAATTTCTGTACGAACTGTTCTCGCCCGATCAAATTAATTAAGCTTGTTTATTCTGGTTAAAAAGATCAAGGTAATTTTTAACATACTTTAATTCATCATCTTCCAATGTTTGTTTATGCTAATATAGTGTACTATAATACAGTTTGTACGCTATTTGTTTACATCTTATTACGACGATAACGATTGTTGAGGAACGCTTAAAACGCGCAGTTTATTTTTCATTAACTCGATCTAAACGGAAATTAATTCAAATCTCTTGTCTTACGCCAAATTTTTTCTGTCAGCACGCAAAGTATACCGGAATACCGCAAGTGTATTATTAATTCCACTGTAGTGACATGTCGAGCTATGCGCTATTAATAACTTGACGAGAGATCTATATTTCGTATATTCGCGTGTACAATTCTACGCTCTCGTTTCTACGCTACTTGCGTTAGAAACAGCCGTTCTATTCTCGTATCATTGCCAATTACTGCGCGTTATCATCGCCGAACATTCTCTAACAGCGTAATTGTCAGCGTTTACCATTTTGTCGAGCAATTGCAGCTATTATACCGCGTCTTCCAACTGATACGAGACATTTTTATGGCTCGTCAGGACGTCAGCAACGCAGGAGGTATATCAAGCGAAAAGAAAAATATTGTAACCTCGATCGCACTTGCCCAATGAAAAGGCGTCCGGTTGATCCTTGCAATGGACGTGAAGAGGAAATACACCGTTCGGCTTTGGCATGCAACCAACGCCGGCGAGACTGCCGACTCGCGGAACACCTGCCTGTTACCTCGTGAACAGCTGACGTTGCGTGTGTGTGAGTGCGTGCGTGCGTGCGTGCATGCGCGCGCGTGCGGTGCGTTACGCATCGGTTGACAATCGATACTACTACGTGCGTCGTTTTTATTAGCGATTCGCACGAAACGAGGCTATATGAGCAGCTGAGGCGCACGAAACGTCATTCTGTTGCTCTTTCCGTTCTTTCTCTCTCTCTCTCTCTCTCTCGCTCTCCCTCTCTCTCTCTCTCTCTCTCTCTCTCTCTCTCTCTCTCTCTTTCTCTCCCCCTCTCGAGGAGGTATCTCGACTTCTTCTCATCTCCTACGAAGCAACAGTTTTGCTACTTGGTGCAATTGACGCGTGCGTGGGTGTAAACAACGGCCGAGGGATTTGGAACATGCGCGTTGGATTTCGACTCGCTCCGCCGAGGAAAATAGTCTCGTTCTCCGACGCAGCGATTGATTTATCTACGTGATTTATATCTCGAGATCGGTGATGCGCACTACGTGGCAAAATTGGTACAATGTGCGGCTGCCACAGTAGCGATGCGAGTGTTGCTGAGTCAACAGGGTCGCTTCGACGTTAATGGGCTAAGAAGCGGGGCCGCGTCTATTTCTCGTCGTGGTTGTTGCGAGTGAAACAGATGTTTCGCGGGAAGAGTACCAGTCCCGAGGCATCGTGCTCTAAATCTAACTTTGACGGACGAATATCTCGCACGCGCGACGCACAAGTAGTAATGAAACGTCGAGCATCAAGCGCTGTCGATGAGGCGCACGCACGCGTGGGACTAGCCCTAATGACTCAATTGAACGCAACTGGTACAAAGTCCAAGGCAATCATTCGACGAGCTCGCAGTAGCTTGTTGTGATCAAATGTCGCTTGATGACGTCACCTAATTTGTCCATGTATTTTAATTAAACGCTCCTGCCGAGGCAGGAACGCCCGTCAGGATCTCGTCCGTCGTCAGAAACGCGAATGATCCACCGATCAGTTACGCAGGCCAATTAGCTAGCACGAGTCGCACGTGTGTTCCGCTCCCGCGAAAATGCGCAGTTGATCGGCGAAACGGGGCGAAGTGGAAATCCACGAGATCGGCGAAATAGCACAACGCGAATTCCCAGAGCAAAATCCTGCGCGACCTGCGACTTTCCTGCGACAAGGGAGTTGCAGTTCGTCAACCCTCGGGCCGACGAAGAAGGTGAAGCGCTTGCTTCCACGCAGGTTCCGAAGCTCCATCGTCATCCTCGAGCGCGACCGAACGTCCATTTCGATTGTGTTTGTTGAAACCGAAGCGCGTCTCTCGCGCGTCAAGGTACAAGTTGTCGAGCTTCCGCGAAGTCATGGTCAAGGATCGCGGCCTCGAGAAGAGAGTCTTTATTTATCGCCGGAGAACGACGAAACGCCGCCAGACGAATAGAACCGCCGGCGCGATCGTTGTTGTGATGAGACGTAATTAAGTGGCACACAGACAGCGAGATAAGCGAGCGTCACAAACGTCTCCGACGGGGAGGAAGCATATGCGCTGGACAAAAGCTGTACTCGTGAACAATGAGACATGTTTACGACGTTAACGGCAGCGCGGATCGCTCGCTCGAGGAAAACGAAGCAGGCCGAGGATATTGTAGCCGCGTCATTGTAATTTAACGTGATGAGATTGCCGCGGCGGCATCCATTGGCACTTCGCAAGAATTCGACCGAGGGCTGAACTATTGATAGGCGACGAAATCTATTTAGTTTGAAGCGAGTACCGAAGTCGCTCTTGATATTTGCTTTCATCGGCTCTCTGTCGGCCGTTACGCAACCGACTGTCCAAGCGCAATTAATTACATTTTATTTACGTAACTTAATGAGACGCCGTGATTGAGTCGCGGTGCTCAACGTGTTAATCAGCGCAACGATTAGCCGCGGCGAGTTGGCGCGCGACGGCTGGATTTTTCTTTCGTCGCGAATGTAAAGTGAGAGACGAGCCGTCGTTGCAACTTCACCGTTCCACTTACCTTGCTGCGTTGACACCTTCGAGCGCACGGATGGCCTCGTTCGAGAGGCCGATCGTCGGTCACGGTACGCGTGTCGAATTCTGCTCGAAGAAATGGACGCGCATTGTTGCTTGGAAAAGCTCACTGATCCGTGTGAAGCCGTCGCCGAGATCATCCGCTAAGTTCTATCCATCGATAAGATCGCAACAATGTTGCTATCGCAGATATCAGTGTTATCTGTGACCTCCGTTTGCAATTTCCACGTCTTTGTTTCCGAAGAAGCGCTATCGCGGCGACTATTACTGTATGTAAAGAAGTTGAAAGTGATTTCGACCGAGAGAGAGAGAGAGAGAGAGAGAGAGAGAGAGAGAGAGAGAGAGAAAAGTGGTCTTCTGTGCCTGAAACTTCGTGAAGCTACAAACCACATCATCTTATCGTCAGACTCGGTTTCCGCGAAATTGTGATTTCACTTCGAAATATTTTACGAAGAATTTGTCTCGAGATGTAAAGGATTAAAATGCGAAGGACTAAACCGATGCGCGTCAATTAAGACGAGACTCTCGGCGCGTCGAGTCGAAGGGTAACCATCGAGACGCTTTTAATGTTTCCAGATTTTATTCCGAAGCCGCTAATTCAGACCATTTTCCGCGGACGAGTGTCATTTTATCAGACGCTATCGGACGCAAACGCGCGATTATCATCGTCCGCTGCGGCTTATCTGTCGTGCAACCTCGCGCTCCGAATTCAACGGAGTCGCGTCAGATCGCGTGCGTCCACATGCGATCGCATCAGCATTTATTTAATTAACAATCGCCGGTACAACGTGCTGCAGAAATTTGGCGAATCGCAAGCTGCGCCCGGCGAACGGCGGAACGGAGCTTGCGCGTCGATTAATAAGCGATCACGCTGCCGTCACGCCGATGTTTTTCTGCCACCGGACGAAAAAAAACAAACGAGTCGCCGGACTCCGTGGACGGCGAGTCGTGTGTTGTTGGTGTCGCGCGCTCACCTTGGCGCAAAAACCGCGTGCGTGAGGTTGCGAAACTTCAGCCTGCACGGGGCAGCAATGTGAGAGACGAGCGATCGCCTCCTTCGGGGGCAGGATGCATCGCATATGCGAGGATATCGTCGGCCCTGGTGCAGCCGCGCTGATGGAGCCTGCTGTGCATCGTCCGTGCACATCGCGAGACGAGTTTTCGATTTGTCCGCTAATTATCCGGCGCATCGCCGGAAGCGCGGCTCATTTCACCGCGCGCGACGCAAACTCGCGGTTGCCACTTTGTGCCGAGTGACCGCTCGCGACGCGAGCCGAGCAAAGGTCCTTTCCACTCGTAAAAACATCATTCTCGACGGGCGTGCGACGCGGCTCCTCTTCGTCAACGACGTATTCCGCGACGACAGGATCGATATACTCTATACTTTTACGTCGCCACCTTATGCAATACTCGCTTGCCAATTCTTCTCGTTTGCTGAATAAATGCCTGCTCGACCCAGGATATTAAATGAGCAAGTATAATTTAATGGAATCCATCGATGAGAGACTGCCTCGTCGCATAATACGATGACTAGTCTCTCTCTCTCTCTCTCTCTCTCTCTCTCTCTCTCTCTCGCCTCGACTCGACGCTCCGTTTAAAAATGATATCAGTATACGACTTCGTAACTCTCTCAGTCGACAACATACGCCGTACCCCTCGTCTCGATATGTTTCGCAAAACAACCTGCTACCTGTGCTTCAGCCGAAACCTCGCTCGAATACCTCGTGCACAACGGCGGACAACGGCGGAGAAGCCAAGCGCGCCAAAGGGGCTCATCCCCGAAGGTCACAGGGCTCGAGAAGCGGCCTGAAACACCGCGGGCATCACAGCCGCGGAGCCGAGAGCGCGGCTGTATATGAACGAGCGGATCGGCACGGTTGAGCACGCGGATGTCTGCTGATGTGCACGTGATTCCAGCGTGCCACGAGTCCGCGGCATCGACCGACTTCCCCCTCTTTGTGGTGCACCGACACAGAGGCATGCCGACGCACACATCCTCCCGCCGGCATACGACACCTGTGACGGGAGGTACCTACCGGACCTAAGGTCCCTGAGGTAATCTAGCCGAGGTATACAGGGTGTGCCACAACGAGGAGCCGCGGCGCTCAGCAAACAGCTCGGCCGGGACGAGGAATCGCGCAAATCCCGCTTCGAGAAGCCGCGCCAACTCGGGCTGCGTTCGAGTCGAGTTCTCTCGACGACGCTCTTGATGAGGAAGATAGCCCACTTCCGGTTACCACCCGTGCTCGGGACCTCGGATCCGAGGTCACTCGAGTACTTTACACGCGCGGTTCTCAAGATCGAGCCGAGAGCACGCAGCGAAACTAATTCGAGTCGAGCGCGTATGCATAGAGCGCTTGTTTTCGTTCTTCGTAGGCATTATTGATCACGCTCACTTTCCCTGCCACCTCGGAAGCCGCGGATCGCAGACAGTTCGGACAAGTTCGGTCGGCTCAAGCGACGCGTGCGAGAGATCGGTCATGCGTGCGTGCGTGTGTATTAATTCGACGGAAAAATGCGAAACCAGAATTGCAGCGGGATATGTTGGGAACATGAGACTGCCGTTACGTTACTTGCTTCACCAACGGCGCGCTGTTACGACGGCGTTATCAGCCGGCGCGAAACGTCGCCGAACGATGCGTCGAGTTCCCTCTCGCAACAGCCGCGTCATTGAACAGCCTCGTCAAGTGGCAAGTTGCCATTGTCGAAGGTACACGCGCATCTGCCATCACGTGCTATCTACTTTCCTCGTTTCTGCCGACGTCGGGACAATCGCTGTCACTCTCGGCTCTCGACGCATCTGTCGCGCTCTTCATTAATCGCTCGATTCCGCGGCGACCTGTTATCGACGAACGTGCGACGTCGTGCGAAGAATCGGCACGCGCAGTGCCGAATCGCCGAGTTCCTCCGGTGTCGCGCTCGGTGCTACGTGCGTATTGTCGCGGAGAAAAATGTCTGATCGCCGATTCTATTATTAAGCGCTCGCTGCTGCGAGCGACGATCGCTTTGGAATATCCATGACGTGATGCGGCGTAAAAAAAGGCCGCGCGTTCTTGAGAGAAGGCGCTAGGCGGGAAGGCGAGTGCGTGCGCGCGCGCGCCAGGAAGACAAAGTCAGCGTGTGAAACTAGAAACTCGCTGGCTTTGAATTACGACGAATAAAGTAGTATAAAGCGGCTGGAACATCTTTTGCGGGACTCTCAGGTGTTCCAACAATCACGCGATCACCTGTCGAGCGCTCGAGGGTGACGAAGTTCTCAGACTCGTCGGGATCTTTACGGGCGAAGGACGATGCGAGATAAAATCGCGCGCGTTAATCGATCGGCGTTAAACGTGAAAGTCCGCGGAAAAGGAAATTTCAGCGGCTCTACAGCTTATTTTCTCCTCTTGAGCATTCACTGAACTCGCGCTTACTGTTCTCAGCTGACTGCAGCTCGGCGCGCCGCGAGCGAGCGGACAAAGACTGACACGCGCTGGATAACCCGACCTCCTTTTTCGGAACGAAACGATATAGAAGAGAGACCCGTGAGTGCGTTCTTGGGCGTTTCTTACGAACGTTCCAGAGATCTTGGATTTACCGTCGCGACGTGCGGTACGGTATCTGCGACGTCTGCGCGAAATTTCTGTTACGTCCGTCGCACACTCACGATGCGAGATACAAGCAACTACGTAACAGCTTTTTATGACGATGTTTTTTGTTGAGGATCCTGTATTTTTTTTCTCTTTCTCGCGCTTATTCATCATTCAAGATAACGGGGAGAAACACGCGTGACTCTCAACTCTTATTTGTGCGATAAAAGATCTGAGGAACGAACGTGTAAGCTCCACCTCTCCAAGCCACCATTCCCAGTTTGAGTCCCATAACGACAGATTAGAATCGGCAGGTGGAGCAGGTTTTGCTTACATAATCGTCAATGGATCGCGCCTCATAATTCATTGCATATTTACGTTTCGAATTTGCGTATTAGGTGGGCGGTATGACTCACGTTCTTGATTTCTGTGCGTCTCCTTGGCGGAACGGAGGGAATCTATTTTTGAAAAGCGTCAACACACAAATCGAACATGCGCCTCACGCATGCTTCTTCTGCGTGGACAAACAGCTTCTTTGTCTTCAGCGTCGCGCATAGAGCGCGCGTAAATCTTCCCGCTCGCAGCCGTGATCGCTGCGATGCCGGTCCCTTCTCCATTGTTCGTCCGAAGAACCGCTCGATCCGACGTCAGGGATACAGGGATACAGTAGAATTTCACGTGGTTTCCGCAGATATTTTCACCGTTACACATCTTCCCTTCGCGCCTTCGCCACTTCGCGGAACATTATCGCGAATTTCGAAGCGGATTTTCACTCGGTGTTTTCGCAGCCTTTAGAATTCGCGCGACGCGGCCTCGCGCGATATTTTATATCTTGCAGTGCCGCAACGACTTTTAATTATCGAGACGCGCAAGCGGACCCGCTAGTAATCGCTGGCTACAAAAATAAAGTCTGCTGTCACGCGCACGAATTCTTTATCGAAGGGCTTGCTTTATCGTAGATACGTTTCGTGAAAGTAGGTCAAGTAATATAAGCACTCCCTCACAGACTATATCTACTCGACGATAATAGAGGAAAATCTATGAACAATGTGACGGAGATAGAAGCGACATGTCGCGAAAGATGGACTTCCAAGAAGGTCTAAGAAACCCACGAGTGAATAAATGTAATCGGAAAATCAATAGCACTCGTCATCGCGATAATACCCGCGATTGACGCGCGGCGGTCGTTAATTGCCACCCAAATTATCAACTGCAACATTTTTATCAGAAGTGATTGAGCGGTTGTCGTCAGGTGCCCGAGAGTGTGCAGAGAGATGCGCGATATTATTATTATTATTGTTGTTATTTGCACGTACCCACGAAATATCTTTATTATCTTCGACGACACGTGCCGTGACGTAAACTGAGATGATAAAAATGCTGACCGCGCCGCTTGGTCGACACACAACAAAGTGTCTCAAAATGCGCGCTCGTGCGTCACGCAAAGATTTTTAATTGAATCGAAGTAAATCTGCCCTCGACACAATTACCGCGGCGCGGACGGCAATGATCGATCGGAGGATATTTAGCGAACAAAGACAAATAATAGAATCGCGTTTTCCTGCTGATTTCGTTCCAGAAGATATCCGCGAGTTTAACGTCGCGAATATCCATGAAGAGAGTCTTATAATAATACGTACAGCTAGCAAAGCGCGGGACGAAGGATTCTCGTTTCGAAGGATTGCGGTTTGAAAATATGATCGTACGGTAGATAATTACCAACGTTTATCTAAACTACGGTAGTTCCCGTTGTGTTTCAGCGATAAATCATTAAACTCCTCGCTGAGAAGATCGCTGATGACGCGAGCTTAGGAAAAGTCAACGAGGAGATTATTATCGGGGAAACAAGAAATCCTGGTTATTACGAGTCTCATTGTGTGTGATGTGCAGCTGTAGGTTTATCCGTTCGATATCGTCGCTTGTTTGCTGATGGCTTACATAATTGTACGCCGTCCGAACGTCGTCCCCTTTACAGCAAGAGAGACGCGCGTTTTTCTACGTTTAAGAAATTTTATTTCTCGTCCGAGAGACACGAGGATCACGCACGCGCGCGTTTGACGCGCATTTTGACGGAAATCTGCAAGCCGAGAAGAAAACGGTCTCGCTGTGTGCGTAGCAGCAAGTGCGTACGCGCCGTTGGCGTTGCAGCGTGTAGATACGCGTGAAATCGCGTACGGGATTCTCGCATGGAGGAGATTGAGGTTCAGCGTAATCGAAAGAGGAAGGAAGCGGACAGGTCGTTCGGTTCCCCTCCAACGGCGTTAATTTCGCGTCACGAGAGCGTGATCGCGTCCAAGTGTCTCAACAGAACGGCACATCCGATGTCTGTGTACACTTGTAAAATCAGTAGATGCCTTAATTGACATTTTCGTCGTTTGAACGAGGGCAAAGTCGGGTCGCATTTCACGCTCGGACTGGCGCGCGGAGAGACTATTTGTTTTCAGATCCGTCGAGATTATCTGCGTGCAGTTATCTCGACGAACCAACTTATCGGCGGTATCGATTAACGAGTGCTCCTATTAAGCGATCGTTAATTTGCAGATTGTGTTTATGCCACGAATTTTACAACGCACGCGATAACGCGGAGCGAACGGTGCGAGCACGCCCCTTGCTCGCAGGACTGGTCTGCGCGATAAATACGCGTAATGTTTGATTTTGATTGGGGTTAAGTTCTGATTAAACGGTTACTTGATCATCCCACGAGACTTGTATAACGCGCCACGTATTGTGTTTGTTACTTTGTTACTGTGTTGATTAACGGTGTTTCCGACGGAAGACGCGAAACGCGCACGACGAATCGTCAATTGTAAACATTGTCGACGGACTTTCTCAAAGTTGACGAATTGGTTACAGATTGTCATGTTGTATATTTTTGATATTGCTTTTTATTATATATATATATATATATATATATATATGCGCAAACAAGTTTTCCTTTCACCCCGCCAAGTTGACGATTGAGCAAGACTCGTGAACGAAAATATCGAATATGGATCGAATTATTCAATGTTTTTGCGGCGGGATGACGTCAATAGTTCCAACGGTCGTCTTACAACTGTAACGAGCGTTCCATCGGTCACATAACCGCGGTGTAATCACATTGTAACCTCGATAGCGGCTATTTCAGTAACGCGCTGAACCATGCATTTCCTGAGTCACGGACGTAATATTGTAATTGTATGCATATAAGAGAGCGGGTGCTCAGCTTTGCGGGGTACTCGGCTTAAAAATTTGCATGATAAGGACGATGTCAACACCCTTGCAAGACAAGCGCATGGTCAATGTGTCGTAAATAACACAATATGCGACGCGCGTGAAGCTTGGTTATGTACTTGCTATCCTTGACAGCGAAGAAAATAAATGTTATCTGCTGATAGCTACGCAGCTCGCACGAGCTGAAAAAGTATCGCAGATAAGCCGCGAATCAACAAACAAATTATTATGCCCGGATAGAAACCAGATAGTTCGATCAAAGATTTGCCGAGGCAGCAAGCAGAATAACTGCATCATTTAGCTTTATCTGTGCATGCGAGAAAACATTGTTTTATGTTTCTAACTAAAATCATTTATTTTCACAAATGAAGCATTAGTGTGCTTTTGGAAGTGATACTTGTTGCAAATAATCCTGAATTATAATTCGAAAAGGTGCCGGAAGCAGCTACTCGCAAAATTTTATTTTATTTAAAATTTTCAGGGAAAGATAATTAATTTATTCGAGCTATAATAAGATTAATTATTATCTCAGTTTTTAAAATCGATAACCAGAAAAAAACATAAAATAAGAACAAATCATTTCTTATTCTACACGTGGTTCTGTTTCTAAGAGATTCGGATTGTTATTCTTATCCTTTTATCCTTGCTTCTGTTTGAATCCTTAATTAATTAATAAGTAGTTGATATTTTAATATGAAATATCGACGATTTCATGAAAATCCGAGAGCTGTTGCCGAGAAATCTCTCGATGCAAGTCTGATAATTTCATTGTGATCACCACAATGGACTTACTACGCGATTTTATTGTCACTCGTGTTCCGTTCAAGATACTTAATTAGCGTTTACAATCATGTTTTCTCATTGTAGTAAGAGAAAGACGGCGACGTATATCGCTACGTATGACATATGAAAATTAATCTACGGAAAAAGAAGTAAGAGAAGAATCTCAAGAAGAATACAAACTTCTAATGGTTTTATCTGACGATACCGCCGTTGTTTCCCGGACACCGGCAAAAATAAAAGGTTTCAATGTTAATCGTTGTTATTGTCGAAAAAATCACTTCAGTGCAATGGTGTTTAACGGCGTATTATAAATCATATACTTATCAAGTAGATAAGGCGTGTTGACGCAAACGACTAATGAGTTTATAAACGAAGGGTTACCGTTCGCTAATAAGTCGTCGTTTTTTGCACGACGAACATACGTGTAAATCACATGCTCTTTCGTGTGTTATAAATATTCAACGTGGCTTGGAAATTCATTGACGCGCCGAACTGTTTATCAGCGATACGCTGCTTAGAACGATCTTCGGAATTGTTTTTCGCGTAAGAATACATTTCTGCTAACTATTTACCTTACTTCACGTGACGCATTTCGACAACCAGGAACACCTGTCACGGGTCACGGGGCGCGATTCACTTAACCTCTTCTATCCTCTGTTAATATACCTCGACGTCGTTAATATACCTTGTCCGTCGGACGTAAGTTAACGTCGGCAATTGCTGAATCTGCAAGATCACTCTCGGGCAATTAGCGAAATAATGAAACAAACGATAAATCATGATGCGCAGAATATGTCGCAAATAAGATATCTGTCGAGGAAAAAGTCGATTGCTCGTGAAAGGAAAGTCTGCCGGGGGTGACGTCGTGCGGGTTTAACGCCACGTAAAAATGGGGTGACAAATTCATTTCGTCGCAGCAGCCACCGCCCGCGCCGCGCCGCCGCCGCATATAGAAACAAAGAAGGAGAGCTCCTTCGCGCTCTGCGCACGTGACCGCCAGCCGATTTGCAGCCGAGCAGCTAGCGTACTTCAGAACAGAGAGAGAGAGAGAGAGAGAGAGAGAGAGAGAGAGAGAGAGAGAGAGAGAGAGAGAGAGAGAGAGGGGGGGGGGAAAAACGAACGTTGCACGTGGTCTGCGAGTGCTCCGCGTGCCGTGCCTCTTCCTACCCCTCGTTCACTTTCCCTACTACTTTGCCAAAGTGCGCCGGCCTGTCATGGTATAAAAACGAACGCGCGCCGACGCGACGAGTTAGTGCGTCTCGCGCGGTCCGTGAGAGGTAGACTCGCGACTTGTGTCTCTTACTTTTTGAAAATTATTTTCGCCGCAAATCTCCTTCATCAGGCTGCGGAATTGGAATTCGCGCTGGGAAGATATATCGCAAATATACACAACGCGTTTTCATCGCGTTCGCTCGGTAGTGCTCGGTAGCGCAGAGGGGCGCGAGGCTTGTTTTCAGTGATTTTTGAACAGCAGGTGGTTTTTGAAAAAGCATCTTGATCGTAGTTCCGAGCTGATTATGCCCGTGGAGCTGGAACCCATGGCGCCTGTAGCTCCTACGTCTTACAATGGGTAGGCGATTTATAAGTTGGTCTGTAATTATGAATCCTCCGCTTCATTATATACGTGAGAGAATAGCGCGATTGGTTTCACAAGTACGGTGTACACATTTGTTTGTTACATCATTTAATGTGCGAAAAGTGCTCGTTCGTTCAATTCGTTCAAATTTACAAGCGCTCTGTAGATTCCACGAGAAGCCGTGATACGTAGAATTTATGTGGATTCACTTTCTTCGTACTTTTAACGAGGTCACCGCAGGATTTTGCGCTTGTCACGCTTTCCTTCCTTCGCAACGTTTGTATCGTTCATGTGTACGCTTTGAGTGTCTGACGAAAAGAGAGAGAGAGAGAGAGAGAGAGAGAGAGAGAGAGAGAGAGAGAGAGAGAGAGAGATTAAAACAGCTGATCCGCGCGTCTAACAGGTTTGCTCGAACCGGCCGCTGATCTCACGTTCCCACTAATTTGAGCGTAAAATTACGGCTCGCGTCATTCCGAAAAAAGAGAATGCGTCATCGCCGATTAATCGAATATTAGTTACAGCATCTTGCCACTAACGGTTTCCGTTTGCAACGCCGTCGCTTATTTCACCGCTGCGTGCAAAAGCCACTTTCTAATCTTCACTCTGTTCATCTATCTGCATTTAAATACAGTTCAAGCAGGTCTCTCTTTCTTTCCCTCTCCGTTACGTGCTACAATAAGTTTTGCACAACATTATTGCGCGCGACAATACCGTATCAACGTGCGATGTCGTGTCGACATCTCCCGCTCTTAGCAAGACGAATTTGACTTGCATTCCGTCCGAGTCACCAAAAGATACGGGCCAATACCGTTCACCAGCTCAGCGGGGTTATCTCGAGAAAATGAGTCAATTAGCTGCACAACTGTCGCTAATTCAATACGAATAATCTTAATTTATCGCACTCGCAACCGCCCGACTGACGTTTCCTAACGCCTAACGATTACGGGTTGCAGGGAGAAGAAGATGAACAAGCTGTGCCGGCAGCTCTCGATCGAGAGTCCCAGCGTGACCGGGAGTCGGGAGTGTGTGTTCAGCTTCGACGTGCCCGTGCCGGACGTGCCGGCACACGGCGCCCGCATCAGGGTGATGTGCGCCGGTGCGTGCTACCACCCTCGCCGTTCGCCGAGTCTGAACAGCTTGACGTCGGTGTCGAGCGCCAGCAGCCTCGTCACCGACATGTCCTTGGAGAGCGACTACCCCGTGTCGCTGCCGCATCATGGGGTGCGCGACGCCGCCTTGTTCCCCGGCTACGAGGTCGCCGGTGTGATCGAGTCGTTTGGCACTGAAGTGTCCGAGGACTGCGAGCTCGCAGTGGGCGATCGTGTGATCCTCTACCCGTACGACGGCATCCCCAACGGCTACGTGGAGTACCTGGTGGTGCATGATCTCAAGTACCTGATCAAGATCCCGGACAGCATGTCACTCAGCGTGGCGGCTATGTTGCCGGCTGGCGCGCTCTTGGCGATGAACACCGTCTTCGCCGCGCATGAGCACGTGCAGGTACGGTTTAATGCGGCTACCTTCGTGAAGCACGAAGACTGTACAAGTGCGCAATGTCGTATCCCTGATCGTCGCGTGCAGCGTGCCTGCAGCGATCAGAATGAAATGTTGACACTGTACAGTGGGTCAATGTCGCCCTTAGATTCTTCCTGCGAAATGAAGTAATGAAACAGTGAAACGTGCGTTGCACAGGCGTTGCTGAAGGAGAGAGGTGAGAAGAGCGTCTGCAAGATTCTGATAGTCGGCACCGGTGGCCTCGCTCTGTGGGCGCTCAGGATCGCATCGTATCACTTCAGCAATATGAGGGACAGGGTCACCACTACGGTGGCCAGTCTCAAGGACGACGGTCTTCAAATAGCTCAGGAGTTTCAGCGGTAAGTTTCATGATGGATCTCACTAGACCGCGGCAAAGTAGACCGGTCACTATAGTTCGCTCGACTATCTCGGATAATTGATTGACACGATTGTGAGAAATTGCGATCGGACGATTGGACTAAGAAATGCGAAGAAATCCCCGCGCGTGAGCAGTTTCGTCTGCAATCAAATGATGTTCGTGTGAAAAGAGAATTAAACATTTTTGCTCCGAGGAAAACGTGTCTGCGAATCTAAGGCTGCTCGCATCGAGCAGATGTCTTAAGAACGCCCGTACGCTCATCACTTCGTTCGATTTATTCAGCAACAGTCGGCACGTCGGTTACAGGGTGAACGTGGTGCAGTGGAGCGAAGACCTGTACGAGAAGCAGCTGATCGAGCGCACGATGGATGCATGCCAAGGCCAGGTGGACGTAGTGATCGACTTCGGCACGACCTCGCGCAACCTCCACCGCAGCATGCAGTGCCTCAGCAAGGGCGGCGTGGTGTTCGTGATCAAGGAGGTGGCCGACCGGCTGCTGCCCAAGTTCAGCCGACGGGCGGAGGAGAAACAGCAATCCATCAAGCCGGTCGAGCCGGGCACTCTCGAGCAGCTTCGCGAACTCGTGCAGCTGGTCGGCTCCGGCGAGATCGAGCCACCGCCGCACACCGTCTACCCGGCCGAGGAGGCGCTCGACGTCGTGCACAAGCTCTGCCACTCGGAGATCCAGGGTCGCGCGATCCTCCGCTTTTATCCCGCGGATTAGAAGTCCCGCCGCTGAGAGATTACTAGTCGCGGTCGCGGATCGACGAGCGAGAGACAGATTCGACGACGACGACGACGACGACGATGATGACGACGATGACGACGACAACGACAATTATAATGATGATGATGATAATGACAACCACAACCACAGGCACGTAGTTGAGACACGTGGCGGTCTAGTCGGCAATCATACAATTGTTAGAATCAGCGCGAGCGTTTCCGCAGTCGATCGAAATTAAATTAGCAGCTCCGACGGAGTTGAGCTATCAGAGTTGGACGACAGCAGTCGTCCTCTACCGATAGCCGGATAGCTAGACCAGAGACCTGGTGAGAGATGACGTGTTGTGGGATGGGGGCGAGGAGGAGGAGGAGGAGGAGGAAGAAGAAGTTGAAGGAGGTTTTTTTCGGCAGGATGATATTCGCTCGTTTTGACACGTTGGTCCATATCGCTCGATCGCATGAAATGACGATAATCTTGAAGAACACGTTAAATCCCTTGAGAAAAAGATCTCTCTGTACCGCATAGCGAGGAGAAGTCTTTCCCGCGGGAGATCGAATTCTGCGACCTCGAGGTCGCAGAATTTGTCACAGAACGAGACGGAAAGTTTTCGTTCGTTGCTTCGGATTCGCAGCGGCTTTCGTTTGGAGAGCAGTCGGACCGTGTGTAATTCGCGAAGATAATCACAGCGTTATACGCGTGTGAAACGCGCGTCACACGAGAGAGAGAGAGAGAGAGAGAGAGAGAGAAAAGTGTTGTCAGATAACGCCGATGTAAGGAGGAAGTAACGGTATTTGCTTTTGGTGGCATGTCTCTTTATCTTCCACAGATAGATGTGTAAGAACAGCTTAACACGAAGATTTAACGACGATTTACAGCGTGTGACGTTAACGGATAAAACTCTGATGTAAGCGAGGACGGTGCTCTACTTCGTTCTTCCGGATGATAATCGTCGAACGAAGAAGACGCACCTGCGCGTAGCAATATGATTATTGCACGATGCGAGTCCCTTCGATCTACGCGCGAAACCTCGGCGCTGAAATCGAATGACACGCACGATGATCACTTCTGCTTCGGTCGATGCGGTGATACTTCCTTCGAGTTACTGAGTGAAAGGCAACGGTGAATATATAGTTATATAGTTAATACGATATCAACTACGATACCTTCTACGAACTTCTACCAACGATAATAACTTCTACTTTGGTCGATGCAGCGACACCTCCACAACAGTTATCAAGTAACGACAACGGTGAGTAATCATATAACTAATACGACTAATATTAGCTATATGATTGCACCGTTGCGATTGTACTCGGTAATTTGTAAAAGTATCGATCGAAGCAGAAGTTATTATCCTGCACGGCATTGATGTATGATGTTGTAATTAACAACGACACAAGAAGGGATTGAAGAAGAATATTTTTGCTTAAAACCGATGGACGAACAAACGAATGTTGGGACTCTGAGATTTTCCCAACGAAATGCCCGATTGATATCGTTAAAGGAGCGACGACGTTCTCGTCGCGTATTTAGAGCCGCGAATGTAAAAATTCGAATCGCACCCGGGTATAAATATAAAGCATCGTTTATAAAACAAATATATAACATGTAATAAATTCGTAAAATTCTGAATACGCGGCGAGAATACAGGTCGTCAGGTTCCGTATGTAAAATCGACGTGGACGAAGGATTTTAGGATGAGAAAATGACTCGCGCCGAAGACGGAGGCAGCGACCTCGTCGAGCGCGCACCATTCGTCCGGTTGTAAACGGTAAATTCCTTACTGTGCTAAAGATATATTCAACGCTATTCATCTCAATTATCGAGAAACGTCGTTCTTAACGACCGCAATAACCAGTCGACAGTCTTGCAGTTAGTCGAAACGCGTGAAATCACGCTGACTAATCAGACTATCATTGTCACGAACGACGATAATCAGACTCCGTCGAGCGTCGCCGATGAGACACTGCAAATTGTTACCGCGCAGCGAGTTAATTTGTATTATCCAAACAAGTCCGATATTTCGCAGTACATTTCAATGCGCATATATTGCGGTGACGCCGCAACGCAAGATCAAATGTGTATTTACTGTCAGTTACCGTTAAGTTTACCGTTTAAGGTGAGGATGTTGAATTGTAGCGGATATCCGATTTTATTGTAAGACGTGAGACGTGAGATATTGTTGCCCGGTGTAGTTACAGAAGGCATAATCAGCCGTGTAAATTAAAATTTGCTTAATAATCGATTTGATGCGATAAGTGACGGCAAATTGAGAGTGCAATTGACAAAATGCGGAGAAACTTTTTGGCAAGATATGCTTTGCAATTTTTAACAAGGAGATATGATCGCTGTGCCTTCGTAGCTGATTCTTTGCTGATTCTGATATACTCGGTAAACGTAATTGAGACAAAACTCTTCATGGTATATTTTCTAGTCGGTGGACACGTTTCCTCGCGTGGGAAAGCTGAGAAACCAGATTCTTCGACGCGAGTTTTCAAAGACACAGGCGACTAGTGAACTTTCGGTTAAACGCGAACACGGTTCCACTGAATTTTAACGTTCTGACATTTTCTTTTCCTCAATTCAGATACAATTGCTTCGTTACACATCGATGATACGTCACCTTACGGTAGCGCACGGATATTCGCGTGAGACATATGTTACTTCGATTACTTAGGATTTTACCCGGTATCACGGGAATTGTATTTAATTACATCGTAATTGCATCGTAATCAGAATCGCAAGCGGTTCTAATACTCGAATCGATCAGTAATCCTACACTAATCGGGCACATCCGCGATATCTGAAGGCGCTTTATCATTAACCGGCACGATAAGAGCATAACTCGCAATAACATTGATCAGTTCGAGCGTGTATACTTGCATCCGAGAAGTATCTCTCTCTCGTTGATTGTCGTTATATTCTTAGATCAGTATTCACCTTTTCGTTTAGAACGTAAGTTTAGCGTAAGTTTATTCGCGTAAGCTCACGGCAAGTCGCTGTACCTCGAAAGACTGTTTTGTTTATTTAAGCGATTTGTATCCTCTTATTTTGTATCGTACATGTATTTAGGCGCTTAACGCCGTAGTATACGCTGCAGCGTCACGTTATTGTACCTATTACTGTTGATTGTAACGATAAATGCATTATATTACAGTGATAATATAGCTGATACATTCTTTTTTCTTTTATAATAACGTGTGTTTCATTTTTTCTCGAGCATTTCTCTGCAGCGGCAAATATATCTGTACTGAACATTTCCGTATTCTTCTATGTGATTTATAAAAGACGACAATTAATACTTCACTTTTAATCATTAATCATTAATACGTCGCTTTCCACGTTGATAATCGTAATGTCCTATTCATTACGATGCCATCGACCGAATTAAATAATTTATTTTGAAATAATAACGAACATAACAAAGACCAAAAGAGATTCAAAGATGAAATAATTAAAATTTTATAAATTCCGAACAGCTCGTCGTGACATAAAAATGACATGATAATATTCTTCCTTTGATACAAACACTCAGTGAGGGACATTGCAGACAGAGATTATTGGCGAAGGGATTTAAAAGCACATATTTTAAATTAAAGAATTAATTAATGTTCTCCATATATTTTTATTAATATTTCCATGGTGAATATACTCATATTTTTTAAATGGCATATAATTTATCGGAAATTACAACACTCTTTATATACAAATATATTTCCAGAATTGTGGCTGCAAATTCGATATAAAGATTAGCAAAATCGTGTAGAGGAAAATGTGAAGTAAAATATGCTGCTAGTAGAAAGATTGATCATCAGTGTGTGTGTGTGTATATATATATTCGATAGGTACGCAACACTCCTTACATAATAAACGTTCAGAACTTTATCTTGTTAGGCAAGAATATACGCATTATTGCTGTGTCACAATATCGATCACTGACTTCATACTTCGTACTTGAAAATAACGACAATCACAGAAGAAACAGTTTGCTCCCGGTAACACACTATGTACATTTATACACACATGTAACAACTGGACAACATCAATATGTATGTGTAAAAATTTTAAAGAGTATATAAACATCAGACATGTACAAATCTAAGTACTAAAAAGGGAATTACGAAAGTTATCGTTGAGCATTAGCTCGTTGATATTTACTTAATATAAGAGTCTGTTTCATTTTTAGGCTAAATCAGATCAGATTAAAACTTCAGTTTAAAATAGGTAAAAAACGTTGGATAGAGCTGCGCAAAATACTTCGATAATATAGCTCTACTAATAAACGATTAATTTTAAAATTAATTTTAAATAAAACTGAATAGCAATACCGTATATAAACGTGACATGATTTGATTTCATCATTATTATTTCAGTTTAGCTGAAGATTGTAAATAATTTCGAGGAACATACCCCTGCTTGCCTTCGCGATTCTCTACGAGCCACCATTCGTCGTTTCCCTTCTCGTCGTGCGGTCTAATCAGTCTCAAGGCTTGGCCATTCGTAACGGATAATGTGCCTGGTATATTCGCAGCGAAATCATACATCGCATAGTAAAACTGAAAAAAGCAAACGAAGTATATAGGTAGAAAGTATTAGAGAATGACCGAATGGTGGACGAAAATAACTAATACCCGAAAGATACTAACTTCGCTGTTTATATTCTGATATATTTGAACCTTTGGCGTTTCCGGGATGTTACCGTAAGTGTGACCCACTCTCGATTCTTTACTGATGTCTAACGAGAGCAAATCCTGTAGATGTGACTGAGATGTCTTCGGGATCTCTTTCTCCGGAGAATCCAATGACATCAAATTTGGAGGGCTCTTCCTAGTTGCAGCGATGGACGTCGCCGCGGTGCAATCGCGCGGTTGACTCTGCTGAGCCAATTTCAGTTTTTGAGACGGCAGAAATCCTTGAGTGACTCCGGTGTCGACGTACCATCTCGAGGAGTCTCCCATGGGATCTTGCTTCTTTATGACGGCGATCAATGTACCTCTTGCAGCAGCTACGTCCAACGCGGACGTGCTGGCGACGTCGTCGACCACTGTGTACAATTTATCGGCTGTGTATTTTTCTTTGAGTAGGGATCTCTGCCTATCGGATTGTACGCAGACTTGAGCCTGACCCTCGTCTTCTACTCGAGGATTCGTACCGGCGAACGTGAAACGTTTTATTTGATTCCATACTAAATTGTGGTTGACGAGGAACGATTCTAGCACGTCCTGTGACGACAAGTGCGGTAATGACTGTAACGAATAGAGAATAATTTTTATTATTTATTCGACATTGAATACGTTGAAGGATCTTCATTTGAACTTCATCAAAGTACCTCGCAGAGCGTCAGATATTGCTTGGTAACTCTGCCGCTCAGCAACTTCCGAGCTCCAGCGAAGGCACTTATGCAATTAACTAGAATGTTTGCCGATGAGTCTAGCAATATAGGCATTTCCTCCAACAATTGCTGATTCAGTGCCTCGTAATTACTCTTCGCAGTAAATAACTCTTCTTGCACCTGAAACGAATAAAGCAACTCGTAAAGGAAAAGAGGAAACGTCAGAGGGAATGGCGCGTTAATCGATCGTGACGGTGTAACAATTACAATTTTTGATTCTTTATATTTCTCACTCTTAGAAATGGCAGCGTCGTAATCCAGCAATTTATCATGCCTCTTCGATATCAGAACCGCCGGCCCTTCTAACAGCGTCGCTAACGAATGCAACGGCACGCTAACTCTCTTCTCGACGCACGATTTAAAATCTGGCATGTATTGAGTCCAAATGGTGGATCTTATATCTTGTAATTTCTTCACGTCGGAAGTGGGCGTTCCTTGATAGTAGTGACCCAAAAACTCGGCTATCACATCCCCGGACATGGCCTCCTCGCTTAAATGCATGGTGCATTGTTCGACGTCCTTCGCCAGTTGCCACGTGCATTTCTCAATAGATCGAAATTGCTTCTCGAGCTCTTCGAATTGAACGTCGCACGCGACGTTTGTCAAGCCGAGACTCGCCGACAATCTCGTGCTCAGTCTTGTAGACATCTTCGCTACAGAGTGCATGCTTAATTTCGACATTTTGCTGATTAGCGTGTTATCATTGTCCAAATATTTGGACACGATGTCCTTCCTACGTTTGTACTCGTTAATGTAGCTGGCGACGTTCGTCATTGCCTTCCACGCTTCTTCTGTAGTTGCTTTATCCGGATGATCGTCCTCCGTGCACTGTTATAAAACAACTGTGATGTAGCAACTCGTTATAAATAACAGATTATATAATTAACATATAATCGCTTACCTTAATCAATTCATACAATATGAGAGGATACTTCAATATTCTCTGAACTGGTTTTATCAGGATGGAACTCATATCGAAACAAGCGATCTGATGGCGCAATGTTTCAATACCTTTGTTAAATATCTTCATAATTTCCTCATTATTCTCATACTGAAATACAAATACAATCGAGTGCAACTCGATTACATAATTTTGAATATCTTGTAATATGAAGATGTTTCGTCGACTAAAGAAATGACAAAGTCAAGTACCTTTTTCAGCAAAGTTAACGATGCTTCATGATTGCCACAATACTTCACATAAACAGTCTTCAATTTCTCGGTCATTTTCACGAAACAAGGTCCGATCATCTGCAAGCTCTCATCGCGACCTTTCATCGCTTTTCTGATCATATCCAATAACTCCTCGGCAACGTGAATAACTTCCAAGATATTACCAAACAACGTAGCGACATCGATCCCCTTAGATATAAGAGAGCTCGGATCGTACAAGTTAAATGTTTCGTACGTCAGTTTCAAGTCACGGACGTACTCCTTTTCCGTTATAACTAGTTCCGAAATTACGTTTTGTCGTTGATCCGCACGCTTCTCTCTTAGATTAACCGTACCGTCGGTTACGGACTCGTTACCTCGTCTTCCTTCTTGAACAGAAACTTCTGCATTCGGAACAGGATCCTTTTGCAATGGAACTCTACCTGGAGCCGGAGCCGGTGGTGCTGGTCTGTGCGGTTGCGACAACCTTTTTGGTTTTTGTTCCTCGTTCGTCGTAACGTTTTCTTCTTTATGTCTAATCATCACAAAGTTTTCCAAATCCTCTAATGATTCTTGTCGCTGGTTCGAGGAGTGATCGAATGCTGAGCTCAGATATTCTCTCGGACACAAACCGACCAGACCGTTCTTATTCTTCACGTTTACCCAATCTTCGTTCGCCATGTCCATCACGGTAACTACGTTACCCTCCTGAACACTCAGATCACCGTCCATTTGTGCATCGAAAGTGTATAATACCTTCACAGTAACTCCCGGTTCTAAAGCGTCCTTCTTCGCGGGAATGACATCGATTTCTGACTGAACTTGATCATTCGCAGTTTCTACGCAATCGACTATAACGTTAACATAAGACGATGGAAAAATGCCCTTAGCTGTGTCGATCATGCCTTCCATCCACTCGGAATCAATGTGCCTAGTGAGATGTACCACCTCACCCACTCCAAAACTCAGTTCGTTCGGAAACTGTGCATTAAATGGATACAATGTTATGGCGTATGGTTTGATCTCCATGGACTTGACGTGAGTATCACATTGTACGCCTGTTGCATCGCTGGTGGATGCCAAAGCATCTGGGAATAAATCAAAGTAATTTGGAGCAGGCTCCTCAGGTACACATGAGCTCACGGAAGCAGCTGCACCGAAATCACTGTGAGTTATGTCACTGCAAGGTGTAGACCATGCTAAATTGCTCCTCACTGAGCTTGTTATTTCAGCTTGATCGGTTATATCTTTATCCACATCTATATAAGATATAAATCCTTCTGGAAATATACCTTCCTTTCCATCTTCTGTTGCTCCACGACACCAGCCATCATCCAAAATCTCTGTGATAGTGACTACTTCTCCTGCGATTAAATCTAATTCTTCTTCAAGTTGTGCTTTCAATGTTGTATTTACCTTGGCTTTCCTTTTTATTGATTTTTTTCTTGATGTTTTCTATATACAAAATAATATATCCCCTATTATTTCTATTAAATATTTTCTTTGAATGATATATAGATCAAGTATAAGCCTATCAAACCTTTATTAGTGTTATATCGAGTTCCCACGTATGTGTTGTAGGAAAAATTCCAGTACGAGAACCTGTTCTGCCCACGCACCATCCTGAGCCTATGTCTCTTGTCCCAATTATAAGCTCCCCTAATAATGTTCATACTTAAAATAATTATTTGAGAATTAGGATTGTGATAATGTAACATATGTATAGATTGCATTAGATTCTTGACTATTTTATTATTTTAGGATTGATATTTCTTCATCAAAATTTTCTCAGAAAATTCCTAAAAGAATATAAAAATGTTCAATATATTTAACGATAAGCCTACCTTGTGTAAAGAATAAGTCTCCTGTCTCCTGCCCAGGAAAGTCAGCAACAGCTACAAACAGTCTTTCTGTCTCATTAAACTCAGGTATGTCCACTTTATGTAGGTGACTCAAAGGAAACTTGCCAATCCTGTCTTGAGACTGACCCAAGCACCAATGTTTGTCCAGTATCTCATGTATCTAAAGTAAAAATAATGAGATTATGTTACTGGATTGTTTACATTCCATTAGGTTATATATCAGACGTTCACAGTAGACAGCTTGTACCAGGAAATAATGTCCTTTGGAAAGACTCAGTTCTCCGTCGACAGTCGTGAAGAAGTCATGCAATATTCTCGCCAAAGTTCCCGACTCCATCACGAAGAAGTCGCACTCACTGATCTCGCGACACTGAGCTTCGCGGAAGCGAGCTAGCCTGACAACTGACACCGCTCCGATAAGTGGTCGTCACGTGGCACACATATTTGTGTGTGCGTCGATATGCGTGTCTCAAGCATCGCTAAGCCTCGAGCGATCAGTATATTATGACCGTCGCAGTAAAAACCATTCGCGTATCACGACGAATAAATAAGATTATTTATTCTGTCGCAGCATAAATGCGATCTTCAGATGTGACAGCGTTATATAACGTGTTATGTGATTAACATCATTTCGCTTAAACTACATCGTTAATATGTATAAAACATGCAAAGATAAAGTAAGAAGGTCAAATAAAGAGCTTCACCAGAATGCATAGCTTGATTGTGACTAAACCAATATTTAAGTACATTTAAATAAAATGTGTGAAAAATGTACCAAGATACTGCTCTGGAAATATTTGTATACTTTTTTACAATTGTTACCTTTTATAAGCATATATTTTTCATCTAATTTAAAAGATCACAATACTATGCACTAATAATAATGTTATAAAAATTTGAATATAAAATAAACATAAATTTTTTCAAGTTTTTTTAGAAATGTGAATGGAGTTATTGGCGTATGTCTCCACTTTGTATGTTGGATATTCACGCATGTAAATCGTCACAGAATCAGCTGATCAGTGAAATATCGTACAAGTCGTTGAATATTTTATATAATTTCACGAAAAGCATAGTTTTTAATGTATGTATATATATATATATTATATGATGATATATTAGCATAGTGA
Source organism: Harpegnathos saltator (assembly GCF_003227715.2). Classification (NCBI taxonomy): domain Eukaryota; kingdom Metazoa; phylum Arthropoda; class Insecta; order Hymenoptera; family Formicidae; genus Harpegnathos; species Harpegnathos saltator. The sequence goes on from NW_020229935.1 coordinate 640,437, forward strand.
TTGCACAATGTGAGAAAGAAGTATCGTGTATCACTGATTTACATATTTATCTTTGCTAAGGAAGAGGTTAGCGATCAACCTAACCTTATGCGGGCAAATTTTCTTCCAAAGGATAACATAGATACAAGTGGCATTGTAATTTCGCATTGTTTGTTGTTAACATAATTAATTTATGTTATCTCAAATATTAATATCGGAAATAATAAAGTGATAAAACATATTCTCATTGAAGAGGTTAAGTTCTCTGTATACAAAAGATAGAATTATATTAATAGCTACAATATTTTGTACAATTTTTGCGAGTGGTTACATTAAATAAAATATATTTATCTTAAATTCAATGATTATACGATAAATTCAAGTCAAATTCCATTTAACAAGATTCTAGCAGGTGCAAGATGCATTGTGTACGTATGATTCTAAACATTACACATCAGAATTTACGAATATGCAACAAAGTGAACAATGTGAATAAAATTTGCGAAAGACCAAGAGTATTACTACAAAATATTGCTTATCGTTTTAATCACAATTCTGAAGAAGATGCAAGCGCAGAGAGTGAAGAAGAACGGAAGGAATATGTAGAGCTGTCCAGTCGTTGCATAGGTACTGCAGTTGGACACAGGATATTTGTGTTGCAACCTTACATAAAATGGGGCAGAGACAAGAAGAGGAACACCACACCAGAGCTACAACTGGCCGAAGCTGTGGCACTTGTAAACACTCTACCATATTGGTACGTAGTTGGGACCAAGTATGCACCATTGCTTACTTTGCAGAGAAAATCTTTGCTTGGTACTGGTTCAATAGAGGACCTGAAGAAGGAGATGCGTAGAAGTGAAAACCCTACTGCAATATTTGTCAGTACTAATCAGCTGAAGTTTGTTCAGATGCTTGAATTGGAAAAGATCTTTGGTCTACCAGTATATGATCGTTACTCTATAGTTATCCATATATTCCGCGAGCACGCGAAAACCCCAGAGGCGAAACTACAAGTAGCCTTAGCGGAAATACCATATATCCGAAGAAAAGTATTGGAAACGTGCATTACTTCCTGTGGTGTGATTAACATGACAGAGAAGATGAAGTTGCTGCTCGACAACAAGGAAAAGAGATTGAAGAGTGACTTGAAGAAGTTGAAGCAACATCGACAGCTTATTAGGAATCATCGTAAGAATACCGGTATACCCACGGTTGCTGTGGTGGGTTACACGAATTCGGGTAAGACCTCCTTGATAAAGGCACTTACGGATGACAAATCTCTGCAACCTAAAAATAAATTGTTCGCAACCCTTGATACGACCGCGCATCGAGGCATGTTGCTCAACAGATTAAAAATACTCTACATGGATACCATTGGTTTCATTCAGGACGTGCCAGAAACTCTGATCGAACCGTTCGTTGTGACCCTGGAGGATGCCATAATCGCTGTATGTTAAGTATTATCAACCTAATTTTTTTTCCTTTCTCTTATGACCAAGTTTAGTAATTAAAAAATGTTTTTCCCTAGGATGTGATAATCCACATATTCGACATCAGTCACCCTGATATGAAGGCGCAGTACCAACATGTACAACAGACGATAAAACCCATGATAGGCGAGGATCGTCCGGTAATCGATGTCGCCAACAAGTGCGATCTAGTTGAAAGCGACTGCATACCCAAGGATGTGATTGCAGTCTCCTCTACGAAGTTAACAGGTACAATTAAGATCCGTCATTAGTCGCTAACGTAAATCAATTGGGCGGGGTTGACGGTGCTGGTTTGAACAGAACACTATTCGAGATCGTTTGAACATTTGCAGGAATTGATCTGTTGCGCTTGGAGATAGAAAAAATCCTGCTGGACAATATCGGGTTGTTACGCACACGTGTAAGAGTGGAATCTGGCAGTCCCGCGGCCAGCTGGCTGTACAAATGGACAACGGTTACGAACGCTGCACCAGATCCGGACGACGCTCAATACTTAATTATGAACGTGCTCGCTACCTCGCGCGATATTGAAGAGTTCAAGAAATTTTTAAGAAAATAAAAAATAACTTTCATCACAGTTGATGTGCAACGATCCGTTTATAATGATTTAGTTTCTGATGCATGAGACGTCACATTGTGTTACGTCTCATGCAGCTTGAAATTATGATAATGATAATGATCGAGACTTTATCCTTTCCCCTTCCGATCGGTTTTTACTTTACGGTAAAAAGTGACAGACTGCTCACCGTCGCTATAAATCGGAGAATCGGCATTGAGAGATGTGTTAATGCATTGAGAACATTGTGCAACTTTGCTGATTAGTTATCACGGATTTTTTTTGTCAGAACAAATCACGGAGATTGCACTGAAAGATACTAAGAGTAAGTACGGCGCAGCGTGCTGTCAAGAAGTCGTTGCTTTTTACGATTCAGCGCGTACACGTGTTCGGCACGTGTTTTCCTGCAGCCGGCGCAGAGTCGCGAGATTTCGACTGAGACATTCGTTATGGCTGTTAACGAAATTAAGCACTTTATTGCACTTGAGCACGAGCGCGGCAAGTGTACTGTTGTCGCGAGGTTCGCCGTAAGAATGACACTTGGAGCAAAGCTTATCCCTTCGAACTCACGTACTTATATCGTTGATCGAAAACGGCGTTTGCGGACGAGACCGTTCGATTTTATTCTTCTCCCGATACAAAAAAAAAATATATATATATATATATATATATACGCTAACGTGAATACACAAGGCGAAGAGCGTAGAGAATGGAGCGAAAGACGCGAGGAAGACGTCGAGGCTGTCGAAGTCGCGCGGCCTAGAATTTGACGGGCGATCAATCTGCCGAATCGTCGGCTGGCGAAAGAGAGGCAGCCCTTCACGCCCCTCACGGGGTGTTTAGCCATCGCTATCGTTTTATTAAGAGTTCCGTTTGTTTGCCTTATCTCTCTCGGCGCTCTTGCGCGCGTGTGACGGCGACTATCCACCGCGAGGAACTTGGCAGCGAGGGTGGCGCTGTGGTGCGATGTATAATTCATCGAGCTCGGTGGTTCTCCGTGTGTATAAAGGCTGTCCCGGAAACTCCATATAATGACAGTAAAGCGAGATGTGTCCCAACGGCGCGTGTATATCTTCCGGAATTGCTCTTCTTTATTTAAGCATGGAGTTTGAATTATCCGCTGTAATCCGCTGAAACCTTGTGTCCACCCTATTCTCTTTATCGTCGCAATCGAGGTCGTGCGTATCGGGACGCGTTAAACGCGCAGGTCCTTTTCATTTATACGATATTTACACGCGTTACGCGCCGGGGAGGCGATTAACGGCTTCGTTGCGCGTCGACCGATCGCCAGCCGGAATAACCAGCGGTCACACCGATGATCGATATTTCTCAGCTCGACTCAGGTCGGTCTGCGCGTGAAAATGCCATCGTCCGAAGATCGCGATCTATCTAGTCGAAAGAACGCGGATCAGGTGGCTGCCGATGAGTCCCGGCACGCAGCTACGCTCCGCGGCTCTTTTGACCATAAAACTGCACGTCGTGCACCACAACACGACAGCGACGCGTCATTAATATCAGGCGATGGCGGGACGTCCTCTGTGAAGCCTTATGGAGCACCCGCAGTATTAATCGCGCCCGCGCGCGGGCGAATCAGGTCCGGACGACGCGTCATCCTTTGGCCGGGGAATTAATGAAGGATTGATATCGCGATTATGTTGTAGCAATAGACAGGAGAGGAAAGGAGAGAAGAGAAGAGAGAAGGAGAAAGGAGAGAGAGAGAGAGAGAGAGAGAGAGAGAGAGAGAGAGAGAGAGAGTGTGTGTGTTTGTGTGTGAGGAGATACGAGAGTCCGGCGCAGCCGTGGACCGATCGGCAGCAGCCACGGGCCGCTTCCGGGCGATAATTAATTGCAGGCGTGACGGCGCTTTAACGTCGTTAATTTTCATTATCTCGATCGGAATCCGCTTGTAGCCGAGCGCGCCGCTTTGCAGCTCGCTAATTTCGCACGCGTTCGCTCGCTCCCTCGCACGTTCGCCTCGTAGCCCCGCTTCCGGTGAACGCATTAATAATTCTCCGGCACTGGCACGGGTGGGGGCGAGGGGGTGAGGGTGGACCGAAGGGTGCCTTGCAAAATTTGTCACCCACCCGCGAGACGGTGACACTAATGTCGCGCGCGGCTCTTGCGGACGGGATCGCGCGACGTGCAAGGACGCGCGCGGTGTGCACTTTGCGCGCCGTTTGGATTATTAAAGCGAGCTTAAAGTAAAACCCAATTATCGCGGCTGACGCACGCGCGCGCGCGCGCGCGCGTGAGCACACCGACGACAAATTTGCGCCGCTCCTCCTCCTCCTCCCCCGTCCTCCCTCGTCGTATAACAGAATAACGATGCAGCCGAAGTGGCGCGTCCGGCGAGTTTCGTTTGACGGGCGAGTCGAGCTCGCGCGCGACTAACTTTTCGTTCGCCGAAAAGTCGTGCCGAGTTACCCGCACGGTTTATTTATCTCAGATGTGAATGCAAAGGTGAGAGCCAGCTAGAGGTCCTCCTCGCGAGCTGCACCCTCGCGAAGCGCGCGTAGCCCAGGGCTTTAACGTCTTTTCCGGCGGGCAAATAGTAAATTAATCACTCGGAACACACTCGGAGTGTCTATCTCGAGTTGTCCGAATGGTAAAATAATATCGTGGTAAACGCTCGGCTATGTAGGCCGCGTGTCTCGCGAATACAATGATATCGCTTGTGCGTTTTGTTATTAAATTAAACACCGAGTTATACCCGTGATAATACCTCGACGAGAGGTACTCTCGCATCGTCCGGCGTCCGTACAAAATACGCTCCGCTCACGTACACGCGATCATCGTAAGCTTAAGAAGCGGAAGCTAATTCGCGAACTGAGCGTGATGATGATGGCTCGGTCGAGTTTACGCAGGAGGAGCTGCTTGACGTTCGATTTCACGCATGACGATACGCTATCCGCGCACACGTGGCTGACCGTCGACCGACCGATTTAGCGCGGTACGGTAATGTTGTTGTTCCTTCTCGCGTGCCTAGCCGGACGGATTTGCCGGAAAAATGATAGCAATAATAGAGATTCAGCACAATGGTCCATTAGATCGGCCGCTGACGTTTATTTAACGCTTTAAACACAAAGCTGCGGCTCAACCGGCTGTATTGTACGCGAGCTCCGGGCAATTAAGCGAACGATTGGCTAACGAACGTCGATCGCTGTCGTGCGACTCGTGTAACGTAATGATCGCCGCCACGCCGGCCGCGCGCTGATTTGCTCGCCGTTACATATTCAATTACGGGTGCGCGCGCGGCGCGCTCTGATATTTCGCGCGCGCGCGGCACGGCCGAACGTTCCGAGATCAACGGCGGAAATTAAATTAAACCTAACGCCGAGCCATACACGCTACGTCCGAGCATAAATAACGAAAGTGACACCGGCACCGGCACCGGCTCACCGGTAACGAGTGTAATCCGACACTCGCGTTGTTTTAAGCGTCGTTTGACGGGCGAGCGCGCGCCACGGCGAGCGAGCGAGCGAGCGGTGAGCGACGAGTCGCGTCCGGCGTCGCTGCTCCGCTAAACGAAGTTTAGCAGCGCGGGGCTTTGGCGCTAAACGATTCGCGCAAAAACCGATCGACTTTCGGAAATCGTCTCTCGGGCCGACTAATGAATCCAATCGCCGTGTCGTAACCGAATAACGCGCTGCACTCCGACAAAATCGCAATAAAGCTCCAGCGTTCGACGACTTTCCGGCTTTTCCTACGCCCAACGGATTTTCTCATCGCACCCACGTCGTCGTGTCTGGATAGAAAGTATACAACAGGAGGCGTATCTCTGCGAGAATTGCGGAGCTTGAGCAATCGCGCGTTTTCTTCGGGCTTACATTTTCTCACGTTCGATTGTCGCGGAGCGGTGCCTGGGGAGAGACGCGAAAAGCGAGCACTCGATTTTCACGCGAGAGTTTTCTCACGTGTAATCGCGCGCGGCAAGTTGTCGTGGTATGCCCAAGGCGGGCCGAGGTAGGGCCCCGCTTCGCGGTCGAATATTTGCGACTCGGTTAGTAGCTCTGGGGTATGAGCGGCTCGACTTCAAAGGACCACGCGGAAAAATTCGTACGCGGGCCGAGCCCGCGTAGGAGAACACCGCGGCGTATGCCTTCGCGAGGCGCGATTCCCCGCCGTTCTCGCGAATTATCCCCTTCTCGCTTTGTTTCTCGTCGTCCGCCCACCACCCTTCTTCGCCTCCTCCTCCTCCTCCTCCTCTTCTCTCGTCGTCGTCCTGCTCTTACTCTTTTACATACTCACGTTCACGAGAGGTCGAACGGAGCAATGTGCATTTGCATACGCGCCCGTTTCCCCCGCCGTTTCGTTTTGTCCTCGTCATTGCGCTTTATAACGCGTGTCGTCTAGGGCGTGCAGTCATTTATCGCCGGGGCTTCGCACAATGTCCCACCACCTCGGCGCATTGACGCTCAGCCTGATGGATTCGCAATCAAAATGCTCAAACGCCGATACTTGTTGAGCACCCGATGACCTGAAATGAGGGACTCTCGTGAGCGTCTCCAGGGGTGCGAACAGTTGAGAAAATCGTGTTTCTCAATTGACGTCGCGCTGACTCGACAGAATTGTGACTCGGGGCTCACATGTGGTCGTGTTCGCAAAAGCGAAGGTTAGTATTCGAAATGAGCTATTATAATGGGGGGAGGGGGGGGCAAAATATCAGCTCTGAACGATTATCAATCGCGGCGACGGAAACAGCGTCAGGATACAAAACCGTCCATTCTCGTCGAGCCCGGGTCGAGCGAAATCCGTGTACTTTCTAAAAAAAAAAAAAAACATGTCTGTTTACCGATTACGCGAACACGTTTTCGAGCAACCCGACATTGAACGTTACGGCGAAAGCGTGTGCGATACCGAGTGGCGGTATCGATTATCGAGACAGATCGATCGCGGGAAACGCGAATACACGCGGTTCTCCGGGGAAATCACTGGGACAGCGAGGACATTGGTCCATCGATAGGTGGTCTCACCTTGGCGAGGCCACTTGGGTCAAAAGGGTCGTTGGAATTTCGCGGGGCGATCCGCCGTTCGCGGCTACCTCCAGCGAGGTACGTTCCTGTCGACGACGCTCGCGCTATTGGCCGTCTCGCGGGCGTGGGAGCTCTGCGGGGGTTCGTGACGTCGCACGGTTAGTACAATCATGCTGGGGGTGGACTGAGGCGCGTGAGACGGCTAGTATCAGGCGACAGGGCGAGAAGGGGGTAGGAGCGTGATAGCCGGTCGGCGCAAGTGCGATTCTGCGGCGGGGCAGCGGGGATGTACGAGGGGGGAAACATTGGAGGTTATCACAGGGGGGAGAGGGGCGTATCGCGGCCTGGCGGAGCCCAGTCGAGTCCCGTGAGTCCGGGCAAACACTGCTCGAGTAGGTGGCATCGTGGTGGTGGTGGTGGTGGTGGTGGTGGTGGTGGTGTTAGGCGTCGTCCGGGACCGAGGAGAGATTCCTCCGAGAACCGCCATCGAGTACCGCCGCCGCCGCCGTTGTTGTAGCCGTCGTGGTTTTCGTGTTTGGTCGTCAACGTCGCGCCGCCGCTGTCGTCGCCGTCGTCGAGGCGTTGCATCGCCGCGCGCTCGGTAAAAGCCTAGCCCTGACAAAAGGAGTAAACAGCCTCCCTCGTCTCTCTCACGCTGCATGTCGACAGAGTAAAATGATCAGAGCGAGAGAGGGGGAGAGAGAGAGAGAGAGAGAGAGAGAGAGAGAAGAACAGAATGGATGTGGAAGAAATTAATGTGAGAAAGAGAGAGAAGATGAGTGAGTGAGTGAGTGAGTGAGTGAGTGAGAGAGAGAGAGAGGGGGGAGGGGGAATGAGTGAGAGAAAGAAAGAACGTGTGAATGGGAGAAAGAAGCAAACACAGAGAGGGTGAGAAAAAGATAAAGCTATCGCGAGGAAGGCAGGATAAAGCGTAATGCGACGTTCCTAGGAGCGAGACCGAGTATTCATCCCGACCGTTGTTATCAGTCGCCGGTTGTTACCGAAGCGAAAAGGGAGAGGACGCGCCTACCGTCGTGCAGCGCGCGAAGTACGCGTCAAGCTGAGCTTCACCGAGTCGAGCCTCGCCGACGAGGTGGAGAAGGAGGTGTAGGTGTAGTAGAAGAGGGAAGAGAGGCAGCGGCGGCGGCGGCAGCGGCGGCGACGGCGGCGGCGGCGGCGGCGGCGGCGACGGCGGCAGCGGCGGCGGCGAGAGCTGTCACTTCGATCGCCATTTTAGCGCCGAGGAACGACCGCGCGTCGTGTGAGATACATGTCGAGTCGATGCGTGCGTGTCGGCGGCGCGACGCGATAAACGTCGTCGCCGGTGCGTCTCGTGGCTCGTGCCGCTCTCCTCGCCGCTGAGCACTCGCGCGAGAGTGCATTCGCGGTTCTTCTCCCTCTTCCCTTCCATTAGCAGCGTATATATATGTATGTATGTATGTGCGCGAGAAAGAGAGGGAGGGGGTGGAAGAGGACGGAGAGCAAAGGAAGAGAGCATGTGCTGAGAGGGTAAAAGAAAGCGTAGCTAGTGAGCTTCTCGTTACGAGGTGCCCATCGTGGCGCAGTGTTTCCTTTCTCGGATATCGTTAACGTATTTTTTTTCTCGTCGTGAAAGGAGGAGTTTGATCTTGAGTCGACGCGTCCATATCTATTCGACAGGTACATGTCCCGTGGGTCGCGGTTAACTTGACGCTTTAAAGTATTCCAGTAACATGCGCGACATCTCGTTAATGCATGCGTCATTAGTACAACTGAACTGCACTCTAAGTTCCTGGTAGCACTTGTAGCAAACTGCACTTGTCCGGTGGGCGAAGCGCGGACAGGGTAATTCCTACTAATTCCTAATTTTATCGAAGTCACTTTTTGCGGGAGCGACGTTGCGTGCGCCCGGCACGCGAGCTTTCCGGATCGTTGCGTGCTGCACGCCGCGATGGTTAACATATTTCGAAGTGCAGTTGTAAATCCGAGTAATCGCGGATCATTAGTGGCGCTGCTACTTACGTAGGTTGCGTTCCGATATTCACTGCCAGCATTGAAAATCTATAGTATACGTGACACAAACTATGTATTTTCAGTACTGGCAGTGAATTTCGGAACACCGGAGAGCCGTAGTCTCTCACCGGCGGTGTAGAGCGTCGCGTAAGTAAATCCGTGTACGAATTCGAATTTGTGCGTCTCGCGACAGCGGTTACGCGTTTTCGAGATGCTCAATGCAATCGTGCGTTCGGCTAATCGCGCGAATCGGCCGTGCTGTTACATGTCTTGCCGCGTATCTCGTCGCGTTATCGTGCGTATTACGGCGTATTATCGGGCGATCTTGGTTATATGTTGTTTGTAACGGTTTTCAAAATGGTGTCGATTACCGATTACAAATGGCTGTGCGATTTTCGAGGTCTCGTCGGCCGCGTGAAATCACATACGTGTTTTTCGTTCACGTTGTCGCGCGTGAGTGAACGAACGGACGGTGAACATTCGCGGTGTCGAACCGGTGTGCGTAGATGACGCGAAATCGCGCGACGAAGTGCTGAGAGAAAGAGGAGAATGAATACGTGGAAAGGACGCGGGCCAGACAAGCGCGAGAGACGAAGTCGGTATGTGAGAAAAAAGGTGGGCAGACGGAGAAAGAGAATGAACGATCGAACGCGCGAGACAGAGGACGAAAGAGAGCGGCGCTGTGTATATGTATGTATGTGTGTATACATGTGGGAGAAAGGGAAGAAAACGGACGAATGGGTTAGAGAAAAGAAACAAAACGTATGAACGGGCGAGAAAGAGAGGAGTGAATGAACCAGCGCGAAAACGAGAGAGAAAGCGACCGAGCGAATGAGTCAGGGTAGGCAAGAAGGGCGGAGAGCAAGAGATAGATATATATATATATATAGAGAGAGAGAGAGAGAGAGAGAGAAGGAGAGAAAGAGAGAGAATGAGCGAGAGGGTGAGAATGAGAGAGAGAGAGAGAGAGAGGGGGGGAAGGGAGGCAGCCGGGCGCGAGAGTGAATACGAAAGAAACTCGGCGCCATACTGGCTCCCCGCGGTTCCGCGACACGCACGCCGGCCGGCCGGCTTCGCGCGGCGCAGTCCGCGATTTCGCGAGAAATCCAAACGTTCGGCGATCGGACGAAAAACACGGGAAACGTGAGAAACGCGTTCTCTGATCGATCGCGCTCGTAGAGCGCGGCTCTTCTTTTAGATGCCGACGCGGCGACACCTGCTCCCACGCCGAAACGCCGTTTCGCGGCGCATCGCCTCTGCCACGCAGCCGACCGCGGATTATCCTGAGAACAGAGACGACCGTTCTCCCGTCGAAGAAATCTCCGCGATTCGCCCCCTGCGGCGAGCGTAAACAGGCGACGAAGGTGTGTGTACGCAGCCGAGCGGAATCGGAATTAATCGAAGGGACACGAGCGTGCGATGGCTCCGTGCGCGGCTGAAGGTCAGTGAGAGAGTGCGAACGTGGCAAACATAGCGAACTGGTGAACCGAGTGAGATGGACACGCACGGACGTGTATAAGAGCGTACTACGTCGTAAAGAGCTCGTCGCGGCTCATCGTCCAAGAGCAAGTACGCCGGCGATAACAACGAACTGCAGGATTCTCTTTCGCGCAGCGGAAACAGGAACGCGAGGATCGAGCCGACTTGTGTGATGTCGGACCTCGCAGCACCGTCGGGCTCGTGGTGATCAAGTGCTTCGCCGCAGAGTGCGTCTAATACGAGGTCGAGTACGCGCCGCGGGATCGGGATCGGGGATCGGGGAGTACGGTCACGAGTGCGCGGCGATCGGGAAGTCACGAGGCGACCCGGTATATAACGATATAATAGCGAGCCCTGTGGCGGGACTGTGTAAGTGTGTGTACTCGCTTCGGAGCACGAGGAACGTCGTCGAGAACGTCGGGGGGTCCCGAGTGACGTCGGGGGGGCGCGTGCAGGACTGACTTTGCCCCCCCACCCCGCCCCTGTACTTCAACATCAGGAAGGATCAGCTTGGTGAGGGGAGGATCGCTCATCGGTTTTGCAACGTTGCGGTTTAGGTGAGTCTGAAAGAAATTTTTTTTGTATTTTTTACGTATGCAGCGAGGATAGAACAAGTATTTGCACGTTTTATCGGACAAGAGTAATCTTTTGTAAAAGAGAAGAATGTTGCTGTAACGTGATCTTGCATATTTTATATATTATAATATAAAAATCGAAGTGATATGTATATTTCGAAATTTCGAGAAATTTTGCAGTGATAAGTTTGATGCAAAAGAATGAGATGTGCAAATATCTTTTTTGTATCCGCTGCAGGTCTGCCTGATGTAAAAATCTGACATCAAGTCGATAATCATATTATTGTATGATCTATAATATAAAATATCTATAAAATATAACGAATAGGTAGGTCTGTATTTTTAGACTTTGTCGTCGAGCACTTCGCTCGCACGATAAATGCAAATTTATCATTATAATATATGCAAACTGTGTCGGATTTCTCTTCCTGTCTTCACGCGAATAGTGTTTTGTAATCTTTGAGGTTAACTCTACCGTGTGCTCGTAGAGTGATACAGTCTTCTCATTTACCTTGTCGTGAATTACCGTGTTCATAAAGTGATATAGTCTTCCCATTTAGTCCGTCGTAAATTATATTTAATTTGGCGTATATATCTTATCACATTTATATACACGTGAAGTTCGCGAAATTACTTCGGCTCTGGATTCTTGGAAAAATCACGCGATTATTTATGATATGTCATCAAAGCGATTCCGAGAATAGCCGTGCCTAAATTCGTATGTGTGTCCCCAAAAAGTACCTGAATATTAGATTTTAATTCTTGTTAGTAATTTTTACTATAGTAATACGCGGTAATATGTTGCTGAATTATTAGCAACTCTACCGGAATAATTTTAAACTATCACGATTCACAAGTAAATTTTCTCGAAAAACACAAAGGCATTCTGAAGATTTAACGGATAAATCACGGGAAATTAGAAGGTCTCACACGAACAAGAATTAACACTCTAATCGCGACTGAAAACTTACTCAAACTGATATTCGATCGAGTGTCCTGCTGATATCCTCATCTTGCACGTCGAAATTCCTACTTAACACCTCATCCCTCGGTAATCCGCAACGATATTTATCCTGATTGCTCCTGCGCAATAAACCGCTCGGCGAAATAAACACTCGCGAATAAGCACACTTTTACGAAGAAGCCGATGCTCGCCTCGCTTCGAAATTATCAGAAGCTATCTCGCGATAACAAATGGTATACTGCGTTGCTATGAAAAAGCTGCGCGTTATCCCGCGCTTATAACGTCACGTTATCGCGACTTTATCGGAACTTACAATAGGTGCGCGTCGCCTTGAGTAGTTGGACACGTAATCCGCCGCGAGTGCACGTGCAGTGACTTAACGTCACTGTGCGTTTCGCGCCGCGCGCGAGAGAGCGGTGACGCGTCGGTGCCCGTGGAGGAAAACGCGTAAAAGTGTATGATTTACGAAAAGTATAACATTACGCGTGGCGTACACGACGTTGCTCTCGCGCTATTTTGCCGCGCGATTCAGCGCCCCGATGATAATATTACGCTTAACGAAACGCCGCGGCGAGTAATTCACCGTAATTCACTCGTGTCCAGTTCGCGATACGTTGCGCGCGCACGCAAGCGCCTGCACACCACAACCGCGTCTTGCGGATTTATATTGCGTGAACGTAGAATCCTTCGCTCCTAAAGTAGCACGATACGACGCCGCGTTTCATTTGTTTAAAATGTGCGATCGACACGTCGACGATCGATGACTCCGAGTACTTTAACGCGTGTGAACACGATCGAAAGCAACATTTCATAAAAGATAAAGGATGTCTGTAAAAACAACGTTATTAAATGAAACTGGGCGGATGGACTGTGGGAAATTACACACAACGGAGATTTCATTTGCGCGGCAAAAGGAAATTCCTCTTGCGATTAAATGTCCTGTATTTTTTTTATCTTACATTTTTTCTTTATTTCTATTGTAAACGAAGTCAAACGTTCACACGATAATTATAAGACATTCGTATCGAGGTTCTCGATCTTTGCGAAAGTGCTTTACGCGCGACGCGTAAAATAGGTATTACTTTCCCAGCGGCAACCCGTAAATCGGACGAAAAGCGCAATCAACAGAGAGAAACGGCTTTTAATAATTGCTGTTTAGCATTGTGCGCGGCGTTACGGTTGAAATAACGATCATTGGTGCTAAACGGTACTTGGCACCGGCGGTAATTAGTCGCTTCTTTTTGGGAACTGGAGCAAGCCTTTCTCCGGGCCTCTCTCGCGCACTCCCGACGACGCGACGTCGCGACGGCGAACACAGACGCTTTCGGAAGGAACGTGCGCTCGGACTTCGGAGAGCGTGCGCGTTCTAATGAACTTCATCTAGACAATCCTCTCGTGCGCTTCATTCTTTTTCGCCTTGTCACGCGATCGATCGATCAGCTTCTTCGCTCGTTCGACATTCGATAATCACCGGCGGTAGCAAACGCTGCTCTCGAGGTCGGCGTCTTCGAAGCACTGGGAGGTCTGCGACCTAACTCAGCCACTCCGCGATAATGAAATATCGCGTTATCGGCGCATTTTCATCGCCGCGCTTCTCAATGAGCTTCTCTTCGCTACCTGGCGCGGTATCCACGTTCCGGTTCCGTGGCACGTGGATACGCCACTCGAGAGAGTCCACAAAGCGAGAGCGGACTCTCTCTCTCTCTCTTTCTCTCTCTCTCTCTCGAGAAATCGGTCAAATACCAACCGTCTTTTCAAGTACCAAAATCTACATGCGAGTGTATCGGAGCGGACGAATTTTCTATAACACAACGATATTTTGCATCGAGGTAATCTTTCTCCTTGGTGAAATCGTAAGTGGGATTCTCTGATGAGTCAAGTTTCAATGGCAAGGGGGAGAAACTGATTTTAAATCAGTCGAAGAGTTATATATAGGAGATAGCTCACGGCGGATCGGATTCTTTGCATAAAAACACCTATGGTTCCTTATGGCACCTTTGGTTCACGGATCCACGTTGTCTCCGTGGTTTTTATTTACGAATCTTCGATTTCTCGAGTCGAGCTAGCCAGTCGGCGACAACGCGATAAACCGGTGTGAACTTGGGAATTCCGGAATTATCCTGCTTTCCGCCTTTCCCTTGGGAAATGTATAAAAACAGAGCCTGCCTTCTCTTTTTTCTCCGCTCCCTTCGCTGTCTTCATTCGTTTCGGCCGAAGTTAATCGACGCTGCAAAAGAGTTCACCCAACCGGCGACTTTAAAATACAGCCGGCTTTCGTGGCTCTGACCATTAGCAGGCGGCGCGGTTAACCTCAAAAAGTCTACGAGGTCGGCCTTCTGCGAGCAATTTTACTCTGGTATATGAGGAAGGGTGGCCGAGGAAGGAGGTCGACTGTTCGTTCTTTTTCCATGTACCCTTTCCGGTACCCCGGCCGAAAAGGAGTGATCTCGCGCGTCGTTATCAGAAACGCGGGTAACGACCATCGGGTACGTTGGTTTTCTCTGTCTCGACACGAAAGCTGCTGTGGCATGACAATGCGATTCTTAACCGAGACTTTTCATCATACTGGAAAAAACGGTCCGACAGTCCGGTTGTCGGCGCGCGTACTCGAATTGAAATTTTAGTCGTGTGTCGACCGCGTTCGTGAGAATCATAGCTTCATAGACTTTCGATTGTTCGTCGACTTGTGATACTGTGATATGTTTCACTGTGTTCTATGTTATTTTTTACACGCTCTCCATATTGCACTTGCAATATTTTTGTTACGCTTTCTTGGTGACGGGACGAATCTAGCAAATCTGCTTGCTTTGGCCAACAGGCCGAGTGAATCCCTTTTGAAATATGATCCGCTATAATCCGATAGCGCGAGAAAAAATGTGGGCAAGATCATTCGAAGTTGGGAAGAGGGGTACCTGAAATAACAGGCGAAGGGGCCGCCGGATTACGCCGTGTATTTATTCAGAGGGGTCGACACGATACGGGGATTGTTTCTCGAACGCGTCGGCACTCGGGTTTGTTTAACCTCTTCGCTGGTAAAAATACGCGCGTATACGCTTAACTAGGATCAAGGCGTAGGACCGTGACAACAAAGCGAAGAAAATTAATGTTTCAACACAGGGGAGGGGAGAGAGAAGGGCAGAGAGAAATCGCTCTCTTTCATCCTGATAAAACATATTATCACTGACGATATTCGTCGATTTTCCAAAATTAGATAAACAGATGAAAGACGTTTAAAGTAACGCGGGATCGAGTTATGCGTGTTGAAGAGTAACGAAAGAGATCTCTGCCGGAGAGAGAAGATCGTGCAGCAACGTCTAAACGATACAGAAGGGCGTTCGCGTTGCCGGAAATTCGTGGCGATATTATTACGCCACGACGTTTGCGTTCGCAACGTGATTTGCCACTGCCGGGTTTCCAGCGTTTCGCCGTGTTAACGCCACGCTTATTAATCGACGCGGCGCGGGCGCCGTTGTAAATCATCGGCAAACTTAAATCAAGGAGGGACGAAGGGGTCGGAGGGGGGGAGGGGGCAGAGGCGAAGGGAGGGCAACGAGGAAATCACCGCGCTCCGAAGAAGTCGCGAGATCGGAGTCGAGGGTTCGCTCTCGCGCGGGCTCTCCTCTCATTATCAGCGAGACGCGGATACATATTTTACGAAAGTCCAGAGGTGAGCTCTCGCGGTCGTGACGAAGAGGTAGAGATCACCAGACGGGGCGAAATTAAATGTAAGAAACGACTAGAGAGAGAGAGAGAGAGAGAGAGAGAGAGAGAGAGAGAGAGAGAGAGAGAGAGAGAGAGTGAGACGGGGGGTAGGAGGAACGAGAGAAGGAGAACGATCTCGGGCGGCGTTGGCGTTCCGTGGAAAAGGACGGAGATGAGGCGAACAAGCGGATGGATTCGAAAGGACTGGCCGCGAGAGAGAAAGGGGACCGAGAAGAGGATCGCGGAGGTAAGGCCCCGTCCCGTCCTCCCCTCCGCCGCCCATCACGCCGCCCGGCCGAGATAACTGAGGACACCGAGGCCCCGTGGGACTGGCGAGCCACGGGTTTGTTCCTTCTCTCCTCTCTCACGGATACGAAAGCAAGAATCTAGGACTCGACGTGTATACACGTCTACACGTGTATATAGGGTGTCCCGGGTTCGCCACCTTTCCTCGTGTACGTCGAAGCAAGCTCTCTGGAAGTTAGAACGGGCGAGGACCGGTTTGAACAATCTTTTTCTCTCATGAGCTTCGGAAACGCAAACGCGCGTGGCAATAATAATAAGAACGCGAGAGAGGTTATCTCTCTCGCGTTCTGAGCGGCTCAAAGTGATCGTTCGTCCGATATCGACTATCACGTTTCAGAACAGCGAGGTGTACCTATATCGGGGTTACGTCGTGGTAAAAATGATTTCTGAGTTAGACGAGCGCACGGTAAATTAAATGCTAGAACTTCACACACGGTTTCTGACGGTTCGATGAATTGATTATCGAGATACTGTCCGATACTTCACCGAGTCAGAACGAAGCCTTTTATATATCGTCCCGGCGAGCGATCAATACCGACTATCCGAGTATCCGAGAGCGCAACCACCTACCTACCTACCTACCTCATCTTGCCTGTTTGTTCCAAAGGCTTGGGCATTAACGCGTGCTTCCCTTCGAAATATTTCACGATCACAGTTGTGAAAGTCGTGACGGGGTGGGCTAGAATCTCTCTTGTCGCAAGATCTCCGATGAGACACGCGGAACCGTGAGCGGAGGCGTTAAACCACCGGGACACCCTGTATACACGTGGACCATACTCGAGGAGGCGCGTCGTGCACGAGGCATGCCTCGCTCGTTCCTCCTCGTGTACCACGTTTGCCATAAGGGCGCCGTGCCCGGTTGCATCATTACGGCGCGCGCTCGTCATACAGCTCGTTTCATCCGCGAGCAGCGGAAAGATGCATTCGGATTACGCGTACGGAAGAACTCTCGGCGCTTGGGAGGTCTCTCTTTAATTTAACCGAGTTCAACCTATTTCAGAAAGGGCTTCGTTCCGGGAAAATGTCGAAAATGGATTCCCACCGTGCTGCTGCTTCTCGGCTGTTTCTCAATAGAGAGGTTCACACTTGCGCGCGGGAAATATATACCAGTTATTCCAGTCATTTTTCTCAGGCCCCGCCTGAAACGCTAATAAATGTTAATAGGTGTTTTTATACGACTACATTAATGCCTCGCGTAGCCCGGAAAGCGGCGAGGATCACGGAGGAGCCACGTAGCCTTCTCGATATATAACTCCGCTGCCGTTACATTATTACAGAATGTCTCTTTTATTCTCTTGAAAGATACACGTGACACGTAAGCTAACAAGAATTTTAAATATCGTTCATTACAATTCGACCTAGCTATAACCTAGCTTTATTTCCGGTATGTATGAAGTAACATTAAAAACATTTCTTTGGTCGGACAATTGGCAGGAAAAATTATTTCCCGACGAGGATATTGTCAGCCTGATGGCTGATAATCGATTACCGATACGCAATATAAACGGAGAAACTCTGCTAAAGACTGAAACGCGCTTTTAATACGTTGTCCGTTGTCGGATTCCAGCGATACGACTTATCATAATATGCGCCGCATACAGCCGCCGGATTTCGATAAAAATTGTCGAAAGGATTCGAATATCTCGCAGCCTCATCCTGTTTTCGCTCGTCCTTCTCTATCTTCCTTCTCTCTATACCACGATGCTCGCTTGGACCCTCGTATCATCCTCGTTCGATCTTTCGTTGCTCGTCTTTCTCCTTCCATGCGCCAGTCATCGTTCTTCAAGTGCATACATTCTGTCGTCATTTTCTCTTTAGAGATTATACTTTCCTTCGGTCACGCGCGGCTTTGTACAGGCTCAAATATGTGGAAAATGGACAGAAATAAGATATATATATATTTTTTTTTGTTTTTCTGTGAAAAACACGAAGACTAAAAAAAAATATTGCGGATATAAAATCTCTCGAAGATTTTTCGTACCTTTGAGAGAGAAACGTGATATTCGAAATTTCGGGATATGTAACTGCAGTTTGTGTGTGCGTGATGGACACGTGTCGGCGAGAATATACGATAAATCTATCGGGTTTAGCTCTGCGAGCGAGCGCAGCTTTCGACATTGGCCGGTATCGTTTAATGACTCTCACTGTGTTTAAACGTGATATTTATTTGTTCGCCTCTATCGCGTAGACGAGATTCGGCCGAGCCTCCGAGCATGAATTCTCGATTTGCCGTAGTGGATAGAAAAATCGCCGGTCCGGCGGTACTTCATTCAGCCCCGAAACCGTTTCGAATCGTTCTCCGATATATGACGCGTGCGTGTTCGGAATAAATCCCGATCCTGGTCCAAGGGATGCGCCAGGAGATTCGGGAGTTTTCTTAGGTCGGTCTCCGCTCGCGGCGCGTAATGATCAAACGATGTGCGTCGTCTTAATCGCGCATTGCGTCCACGTATCCGTTTCTGCGCGGCTGGATCGGCTACGCTTGATGCACACGCGTTATCATCAGTCGCGACAGTTATCTCGTGTCAGGCGGGAAAGTCACATAAGTCCGATAACACCGCGATTACACTTAATAGCGTCTTCGAAGGGCCACCGTCGCGATTTGTCCTTCCGATCGGTTTATTTACAGATTTCGATGGGACCGCCGCTGGAGCGTTCGAGCTTGCCGATTGTTGCAAATAGACGCACTTGGCGCGGCTAGGAAAAATCCGAACGTTACGTTAAATAGAGGATACAAGCGATATGAGATGTTGCTAATGCACGCGCGTTATATACCGAGTCGTGACGAATAAATTGTATTCGTCGCGCCGCGCGCGCGACACGTAAAATACAATGACACCGAATTCCTGGCGCTCGTGCCTTTGGAAAATGTACGCCGCATTCGAATTCCGATTACCCCCCCTCCCCCCGTCGTAATACAGCGGAAGTCAATATTGGCGTGTTCCGGCGGAGTTGCCGCGACGGAGTTTAAAGGACGTCGCTCGCTCTCTCTCGAAGAGACCGCCGGCCGCTGACGATCGACAACGTCGACGGCGACGACGACGACGACGTCGTCGACGGACTTCTCGCAGGGAGTACAGCAGGACGAGAGAGGCTTTCATTGTGATTTCGCGAGCGAATTCGTCGAATATCTCGGAGTTCGGCCCCGAGCGTGTCCTTATATCCTCTCTCGGATGGCCGTCGGTATTCGGTGTACGAACGTCCACTATACCTCCGTTCTACCGTCCTCCTTCCCGTCTTTCCCTTTCATCCTCTCCTTCTCCCTTTCTCTCTTCCTCTTCCTCCCGAACCTGCCTCCTTTTTCGCCGTGCTCGTTTTCTCATTGTCAGTGTCCGTCTCTTTGTCTCTTATCTCTCTCCCGTTCCTTCTCCCATCCGCCGCTCGTAGCTCTTTCTCGTGGAACTTCTCTCGTTGCCCTCTCCCTTCTCACTCCCTCCCCCGTTCGTTCCGCGTAACCACCCCTCGCCCCACCCCTCCTCCATAGGAATTCTCTTCTTCTCCTGTCTTCCAGGTCGCCTCAGGCTTTCCAAACTTTACCATCTTCTCGTGCCTGCGAGACGAGGTAGAGAAGAAGAGACTACCTTCCTTATACTCTTCTCTACCTTCCCTTCCCTCTCCCGCTCTCCCCTCCCCTCCCCTCCCCTCCCCCTTCCCTTATCGCTCGCACTAGCTTTCTTCGTCTAACTAGACCCTTTAGTGTTTCGCCGTTATTCATTTCTTATATTACGCGCGACGTGTATTATTGGTGCTCCTTCGATATATATAATATATCGGTATATACATATATATATATATATATATATTCGTCTCTCTGGCCTAGCCTATATCTCCTAGCTCCTCTCGTCTCCGCTATATTTCGCGTTGTTTCTTTCATTGCGCCTTCGTAAACTTTAAAATTGATACTCTGAACTGTACTTTGCGACTTGATACTTGTTTTGCGAAGTATCTTGGAAATACTCGCGTCTTAAGATACATAATGTAGACTCCATCTCTCTTCTCCTTCTCACCGTCTTACACATTTTCTGTCTATGAGCCGCGCTTCGTGCTTATTCCAACGTTACAGTTCCCAGTCCCGATCTATTCTTCGGTGACGTAGCGCATTATTCGTTACAGTCGTAAAACACGTCATGTTATTTTTTCGTTTTCGTTTACTCGCCAGTTCATATTCCCCACATTTGTTTACCGCGCCGTAAGCTGCGTCTTAGTCTTCAGGGAAATTCTGCTAGAAAATTTTATACATTCCCCTCCCTCTCTCGCCGTTTGACTTTTGCTTTTTCCACTTTAAACATCATACAGTTTGTATCGTACCACAACGCAGTCCCCATTAAAAACCACTAAAGTAGGTTTCAAAAAGTACTAATAATCACACGCTCTCTTCCTCCTTCCTCCCCCCCCCCTCCCCTCGGTATTTGTTTCATCATCTTTTCTTCGCTCCTCGTCTACTCTCGCCGTCTTTCCTCCCGCTCTCCCCCTTTCTTCGCTTTCTACCTTCTCGACTTCTTAACTCCTCTCCTTAGGCAACCTCACCCCTCTGTGTGTACGGTACCGCGAGATCCTTGCTTCTTTACTCTCCATGCCTTCTCGCTTTGTCCATTATCCCTGAGGTCATGGAGTCCCCTCGTCTTCTCCTCCTCTTCTCCTCGCCTTGACTCGTGTGCTTTCTCCGCTTCTCATCCGCCATCGGCATCGTCGTCTTCGTCTTCGTCGCCGTCGTGCCTTCACCGTGCGTCGTCGTCGTTGCCGTCTTTATCGTCGTCGTCGTCGTCGTCGACGTCGACGTCGCGACGAACTCCTCTCCTTAATTTTCTACGAGGAACGCGCCGCGATTAAGACAAAGTACAACGGAGCCATCGAGCCGTGTGAGTCGTGCGTCGACTTCTTTGCCGTATCCGTCGCGGAAAAGTGTCTTTGAGATCCTTAACGATGAAACTTCGGATAATTGGATGTAATGCTTACTTTTTACGAGGGACTTTCTACGCCGAAATTTCTACGCCGCTAATACCACCCGCCTTTTCGTACAGGCCCCGCGTCGGATCCCCCTTGAATTAATATTACAGGGGAAAGTGATTCGTGTCTGCCCGCGCCTATGCCGTTCCTAATTGTGAAAAAGATGAGCGAATAAACAATTTCATCCAGTAGACCGCGTGTAATACGCTAATAAATATATTAAGGCGGCAGAGTTCAACATTCTATCTGATAAAGTTAGATTAACGACACGGTCCAAGGAGTAAACCACTGAGGAATTGTGGTGTATGTATATGTACGAGGTGGAAGGGTATTAGTCGGGGAATTAGAAGGTATTACCTGAATGGAACATTGCTTAATTAGTGTGTAGGTGTTTAAGTGTACTACGGTGGTTACTTACTTAGTCGATATTCGGTCTACATGCCAAGTTACTTTCGCGCTTTTTGAAATAAAAGAGACATGATCACTTGCGGATTCGCGATACAATCCGGCGTTTTATTCTTGCCAAAGTACTTGATGTGGCAAAAGTTGAAATTATAAGAAGTACACAATCGTTCTTCTCTGGACTAATTTGAATTCGCGTCAATTCGGGCAATTCGTCGTAGAAAGTTCATTGCGACATTGGGATTTATATCTTCTGTATGATTCCATTGTGTTATGCAATATTTTGGCAATGCGTTACGCGACATACGCGTTGTGTACATCATATACATGTAAACTCGAGCACGAACGTGTAAGCCAACACAACTGCTGTGCGACACGAAAGATAAATTTACACGGTCCGTTTCTGCGGTGATCCTGCCGAAATGCAAAAAGGAAAAAGTTGACCTCCATTAAGTTAGCCCCCCCCCCACATCAAAAATAAAATATCTATTAAGTGCAAAATTAAGTGCTAATTAGGTGTTAATTAGGTGCTACAATCCCGAATTTGGTGCTCGCGCGGTTTGGCAGAAAAAAAATAAAATAATGGGCGGAGCTAGCTTAACGTTAACTTAGCCCCTCCCAAATAAGAAAAACAAATAAGAAAAATATAACCAACACATAAAATCGAAAACAAATTATGTTAAAATTAGGTGCTAATTAAGTGCTTCAAGAAACAATTTACGGATATTAAAAATATATCGCCGTTCAAAAGTTATAACAAAATAAATATGTCATCTCAACGATGACTGTCCGAAAGAGAACTTATATTATAAAATTAGGTGCTCGCGTGGCTATGGTATCAAATTACACGTCCCTTCATGCACTGTCGAGATACCCAAGCGCCGAATTAAGTGCTCGTCCCGTTTTACACAAATTTGCACTTAAACGTCAGCAGGCCATACAGGTCACAAGAGAGAACCTGTCTTAAAAAATTAGGTGCTCTCACGATATGGGTCTTAAAACACTCGTTTTTTTATGCATTGTTTAGATATCCTAACGCCGAATTAGGTGCTCGTCCTATTTTGCAAAAATTCGCACTTAAACGTCAGCAGGCCATACAGGTCACAAGCGAGAACCTGTCTTAAAAAATTAGGTGCTCTCACGATATGGGTCTCAAAACACTCGTTTTTTTATGCATTGTTTAGATATCCAAACGCCGAATTAGGTGCTCGTCCCGTTTTGCAAAAATTCGTACTTAAACGTCAGCAGGCCATGCAGATCACAAGCGAGAACCTGTCTTAAAAAATTAGGTGTTCTCACGATATTACTCTCAAGACACTCGTCTTTTGATGCCTTGTCGAAATATCTAAATGTTGAATTTGGTGCTCACGTAGTTTGGCAGAAAAAAATAAAATAATGAGGGAGCTAGCTTAATGTTAACTCAGCCACCGCCAAATGAAACAAACCTTTAACCAACACGTAAAACCGAAAACCAATTATGTCAAAATTAGATGTTAATTAAGTGCGCCAAGAAACAATTATGAGATATTAAAAATATAACGCCAATCAAAAGTTATAACATAAAAAATATATCATCTCAGGGATGACTATCCAAGAGAGAACTTATATTATAAAATTATTATTATTATTTATTATATCGTCTGTTATGTAATGTCTATTTATTTTTAAAACCATTGCTTTTCTATATATGCGTGGGCCATTTTGACACACTATTTATTCCAGTTGCTTATCATTTTTGAAAAAATGTTTCTATTAAGTTTTTATTTCCTCTGTGGAATTGGACAATTTTTGTTAAAAAATGTTTTCCTAATCATAATCGACTGGATTGGGTAATTATTAAAATGATTCAACTTATATATATATTTCATTATAAATCATATGTATCAAAGACATATATAATATTTCTTTAGTACATATTTATAATGAAATATATATATATAAGTTGCATCATTTTAATAATTACCCAATCCAGTCGATTATGATTAGGAAAACATTTTTTAACAAAAATTGTCCAATTCCACGGAGGAAATAAAAACTTAATAGAAACATTTTTTTCAAAAATGATAAGCAACTGGAATAAATAATGTGTCAAAATGGCCCACGCATATATGGAAAAGCAATGGTTTTAGAAATAAATAGACATTACATAACAGACGATATAATAAATAATAATAATAATTTTATAATATAAGTTCTCTCTTGGATAGTCATCCCTGAGATGATATATTTTTTATGTTATAACTTTTGATTGGCGTTATATTTTTAATATCTCATAATTGTTTCTTGGCGCACTTAATTAGCACCTAATTTTGACATAATTGGGTTTCGGTTTTATGTGTTGGTTAAAGGTTTGTTTCATTTGGGGGTGGCTGAGTTAACGTTAAGCTAGCCCCCCCATTATTTTATTTTTTTTCTGCCAAACTACGTGAGTACCAAATTCAACATTTAGATATCTCGACAAGGCATCAAAAGACGAGTGTTTTGAGAGTAATATCGTGAGAACACCTAATTTTTTAAGACAGGTTCTCGCTTGTGACCTGCATGGCCTGCTGACGTTTAAGTACGAATTTTTGCAAAACGGGACGAGCACCTAATTCGGCGTTAGGATATCTAAACAATGCATAAGAAAACGAGTGTTTTGAGACCTATATCGTGAGAGCACCTAATTTTTTAAGACAGATCCTCTCTTGTCACCTGCATGGCCCGCCGACGTTTAAGTGCGAATTTTTGCAAAACGGGGCGAGCACTTAATTCGGCGCTTGGGTATCAAGCAGTGCGTGAAGAGACGTTTAATTTGATACCATAGCCACGAGAGCACCTAATTTTATAATATAAGTTCTCTCTTGGACAGTCATCGTTGAGATGACATATTTATTTTGTTATAACTTTTGAACGGCAATATATTTTTAATATCCGTAAATTGTCTCTTGGAGCACTTAATTAGCACCTAATTTTAACATAATTTGTTTTCGATTTTACGTGTTGGTTGTACGTTTTTCTTATTTGGGGCGAGCTAAGTTAACGTTAAGCTAGCCCCGCCCATTATTTTATTTTTTTTCTGCCAAACCGCGCGAGCACCAAATTCGGGATTTTATTTTTGATGTGGGGGGGGGGGCTAACTTAATAGAGGTAAAAAGTTGCAAACCGATTACACGGGATATTCATAAAACGATTATCTTCTGTCGGAGGAAGTTATCCTACATACTTGCATTCACTTTATAAGATCATCCGGTATGAATCATTCGTTGTGAAAACACGTAAACAGAGTTTCAATAGGAGCGATCGTGAAAGTACGTTAGAAGGTTCCGGCTCGCGCGTGTGGGGTGGTAAACGTTAAGTTTATATAGATGATGCTGAGAATGAATTATGACCCGATTATTGTATAAACGGACATTGTAGTTGTATTGCATTCAAATGGGAGGAGTTTCATCTCTCGTTTTCGACGTTTCAATCCTTTCACTAGCAGCGTGAGAAGAACGCTACCTTAAATGCCACCGAGCGCTGTGGCTTCGCTATTGTTCCGTTATATTCGTAAATCACACGCAAATAGGATTACGCAACATTATTAAAATTACGTGTAAAACAATCTCGCCTTGACGTGCACGTGAAATTATAACCTCGCGCGCGGCGGGAAGAGGGAGGAAACGAGAAAACGAGAAAACAAAGTCTGCCTCTGACGACATCAAACGAGGGAGACCTCAGCCCATTTGCCGCGTTTGGCACGATTCGCCCGGGAGGATCATCAGCCGAGCGAGCCGTGTAAATTCGGCGCGATCTCGCGAAGGTAGCAATAATTTGCGCAACGTGTGCTCCCGACATTAACGGAAACGCGCCATCGCTCATCAGCACGGAGCCCGGACGGACCGCGGGATCGCGTCCCGGGGTCAATTCCTGAGATAATAAATCAGTACACGCGTTAGGACGATAAATCACAGCGTTCCGCGTCGGTGCAAGCCACTCGGCTCGGCTCGGCTCGGCTCGGCTCGGCTCCTCTCCTCTCCTCTCTCGGCCTGGCTCGTCTTCGCGTCGCCTCGCGTTCGCCCCCGAGCCTTCTCGCGATTAAGCTCCGTGTTTCGTTTCGGGACGCGACGTTATCTCGGCATAATCGCAGAAGTTCGCAGGCATGACCAACATTTATTCCCCTCGGGCGATTTCATTTTTCGTCGTTCAATTCGCGGCTCGCATCCATCGCGACCGCGCGCGACTGAGAAAATCTTCTCCTGTCCTTCTCCTTTTTCCGTATCCGTGGGATCGATGTAATCTGTGGGCGCGAACGCTCCCGCATCGCGCGTATCTTTAGGATAACAAATCGCGCGCCTCGCATATTTTTCCGCTTAGCGCATCTAGCGATGTTTACAGCGCCTTCCACGCGTGCCTCGCGAGCACCGATACTCCGATGTTTCGATACACGCGATATGTATCCGGGTCTATTTATCCGTTGAATTCCGACGATTCGACAAGTTGCCATTAGCTGGCGGGCGATCTCCCTCGTGAGAGATATATTAATACCTCCTGAAAATGCAGCTGTCGTAATATCTTTTTGCTCTCTTATGCTCTGTACTTTATCATCTCGTCTGCACGGAAAAGTGCAGAATTGAACATTTTCTTCTATACATTTGCCGATATTCTCTCCTTTTTCGCCGCTTAATATTTCTCTTTAGAGGGACATTATTTTACACATTTAATTTATCAAGCTTAATTGTCCCCTAATAATTCACGGGGATGATTAATCACGGAATTCTGACGATGAATTCTCCCCCCGGCCGGAATTCGCTCCGGAGTGTGGAAATGCTCGTTTTTGTCGATACAGATTAAAATGTAATTTCTATCTGGCTTTTCGTAATTTTAACCGGAAACAGCCGCCATATATACGACCGCGTTTCGTATCTCCCTTATCTCTATCTGCCGACTATCTTCTTTTTGCGAGCGTAATTATCCCGGCGCGGTGTGCGAAATTTAGAATACACACTGTGCCCACCGAGATATATCAAACTTAACTTCAGACTCCCGAACTAATTTATCGTAATGAGGAATAATGAGCGGCAATTTTCTCCTCCCTCCTCCCCCTCGAGTATATCGTATCGATTCTCCGCCTCTTTCGCCCGCTTTTTCCTCGTCCTTTCCTCCCTCGTTATCTCCCGTTCTCTCTTTCTCTCTTTCTCTCCTTGTCTTTCCCTCCACCATCGACGAAATCCCGAGATACTTTAATTAAAATCTCAAGCGATCGTCAGAACATGATTTTCGCGTTTTATCCGGTGGATCGGCAACGTTGTGGATTTTGGGGCCGCGAAATTAATATCTCTTCGAGATTATGGCAGCTTTGTATGCATGACCGTCAGCCATGCAAATTGGAAAGTAATTCATCGGAACACGAAAGGGTGGTAGGATGCGCGGAAAAGGGTGCAATAGCTTTCTTCTTTTCTCTCTCTCTCTCTCTCTCTCTCTCTCTCTCTCTCTCTCTCTCGATACGTTTGTGTCTCTTTTCGTCTATTAAATTCCGCCCGCTTAAAACCGTCAATTACGTCATAATTGCGTGGCGGTAGGTAAAGCCAGAGTTGCGTCTTGCTTTATGGTTTTCCGAAGATTGCTTTCCGAAAGTTCGTCGACTCCTTCCCGCGGCGGTTCATCGACGGGGCAACGGTGGAATTTAATCGCCGTCATCGCCCGTCGTCATCGCACAGATCGGTGTAACGCGAGCCTTCGCGAACTCGTGAAGGAGATAGGTAGATAGATAAATAGATAGGATGTATTACGTATCCCGGGGGGCTGCGGTTCTCTCAGGACACGAGGAAAGATACAGTAGCGAGAAGCGAGGCGGTACGATGAATAATAGTAAATAGAGTGCGGCTCTAACAAATATAACGTCGAATTTAAAAGGTGCTATCGATCTTTACGTCGCGCAGTATCGATAGAAGAAGCGAATTATTCTAAATGCGGCAAACTAAAGCTGTGGATATTCTTGCGTCAATTTTATAAATATATACATTTTTTCAAGAGTGATAAAGGGAGAAAAATGAGATGGGATGTGATCGCATGACAGAGAATGGTGACAGCGATGATTCGTGTTAAAATATTATGTTTATTCGCGATTTTACGTCAGCTTCTGCTCGTGCTTCCGAGTTTTCGTAACAAATCTGAAAGATCTGAAAGATCTGAAAGATCGAAAAACTTTGATCCACTGACGATGACATGAAAATGTCATCACGCCCTCGGGACGTTTTCGCGCTGACAACGATGTTGCTCTTGTTCTTCTTTGGCGTGCGGATTCTTACCTTCTCGTCCTTCGTTCCCTTCCCTTTCCCGCTAAAGAGCAACAGCTCTCCACGAGCGCACTTCGAGCTCGCTCGAAACTGCACTCGACCCCGTCGCGTCCTCGATTCTCTCCTTTGAGAAAAAGATTAACGTCCACGGGCCGACCTCCGTCTTTCGTCGTCGCCTTTCCCTCATCTCACCTCCGTCGTACTCAGAAATCTTTAAATTTTGATTTGACGTTTAAATGCTCGTTTAACTGCTTAACAGCTACATTCAGCAGAACGAGGCGCCTCGCTTGATGACGATTATTGATTCCAGAATCTAATTTAATTTAAGATTGAAGCGGCATTTATAAAGGTACATATTAATCAATTCGTTAATGGTACCTCATCAAGCGTTTTGTTCTGCTCGATTCACAATCAACTTTACTTCTCGTGGATCGAGAAAATTGCTACTAATATTTGACTCGAAAAATAGATAGACTCGAAAATATCGCACGACGTATTAAAGAAGAGAAAAGAACACCGTCGAATTTTAGATATATTTAAACATTGAATAACCGAAAGTTGGTGGCAATTTATCCAATGTAATTGGCGACACTAACGTAACCGACTCGGTACACTTGCGCTACTTACTTTGAAATCACGTCGTGTCATAAAGCTTAAAAAGGTCGAGTACGTGCCCTCGTAATCGTAGGTAGATCAATGAAAATCTTATCTCGTAAATGCCCCTGACGATTTGTCGTCGAGCGGTTTTAAACCGTGCGCACACCATGTAACCATAACGCGCGGCAAGTAGAGAGAGCGTCGCTACTGTGACACGCGCTGAAGCGAAAAGACGACGGTGTCATTATGGGACGACGTATCCGGCCCCGTAAAAAGGAAGCGTTACATACATTAAACGCCGCGGATCCGATCGTTTGCCGTCGTTGTAAAATCCCACGGCGCGTCTTTACGACGTGTCGACGGCAGCAACACGCGCTCTTATCCGCGCGAGATTTCGTTACCCTTTTCCTTTTTTCTTCTTTCTTTTGCTTCGCGCCCCGCGCTCCGCATTATAAGCTCTCGACCGTCGTCGCCGCCGCCGCCGCTGCCGCCGCTGCCGCCGCCGTCGTTGAGTTGTCGCGAGTTGAGTTCGATGAACGAACGCGTCTTCGACTATGAAACACCCCGTAAAACGAAAACACTCGCCGCTTCACAGCCCGCTGCATTTTGCTTATTTTTCTCCTTATCGACTCCCCGTACATACATATATTCAGCTTTTACAAAAGGGGGACACTATTTGTCTCCTCCGCGTCGCGTAATCCCCGAGTTCTGTTAGCGTCGTGCGACGTGCGACAAATCTCACCACGTGCGCGTCCGTGGATATCGGCCGGCTCGAGCTTTTTTGCGGGAGAGAGAGAGAGAGAGAGAGAGAGAGAGAGAGAGAGACAGAGAGAGAGAGAGAGAGAGAGAGAGAGAGAGAGAGAGAGAGAGAGACGGACCACGAGAGCGCGAAGCAGCAAGAAAGAAGGAGAGATAGAGAGGACGGGACACAGAACGTCCAGCAATCCCAGCAACTCGAGCGATGTAAACGCGCGTCAATCCGTGACGCGGCGCCGCTGCGTTTTGTTTATTTTTCAAGGAAAGCGCTCGCACGCAGCACGTGGCGGCCGCGCTTGCGAATGACACGTGTGCATACAGAGCGCTGCATTTTCTCCCCCCCCCCCTCCCTCCCTCCTGCCGTCGGTCGCTCATTCACGGTGGTTGATCGCCGGCGACACGCGTTCGCACGCACGCACGCGAAAGAGAGAGAGATAGGAAAAAAAGGCGGCGACATCTCTCGTGCCGCGACAATGGCGTGATAATTCGAGCGAATAATGACGACGTAGGAAACGGCATGGGGGTAGAGTGGACACTGACGTGTGAGAGGAAGAGAGAAAGAGTGAGTGAGAAAGGCAGAGAAAGAGAGAGAGAGAGAGAGAGAGAGAGAGAGAGGGGCAACGGCTTACGGAATCGAAGGCTGGGATGCGAAGAGCGAGGGAGTCCATTTTTCCGGCCTTGTTTGTAAGTTAGAAAAGAGTGCGAGTAATACGGAAGGGGGACGGCAGGGGCGAGGTGGAGCGAGGACTCGTGCTTTATTCTTTCTTTCCTCCTCTCCCATCCCCCTTTAATTCCGGCGCTATTCGTGAATAATGGTGGAAGCCGCGCGTCGTATTTACATACCACGTCTAACGGTAGACCGTGGCTCGTCGGCATCCCACGTGTAACGGTACGTGCGACTCCGATCTTAATTTTTACTGGTCTAATATGAGAACGGCGTGCGGTGTCCTAACGGGTCCGAGGATCATACGGAGACACTTAACGAATGCGGGCCCCGGCTAGAATAAGAGGGAGAAAGAGAGAGCGAGAGAGGGAGAGAGAGAGAGAGAGAGAGAGAAAGAGAGGCCTTAACGTTACGGGTCGAAGAGCAGGCGAGTGCACGCGAGTGCAAGGGGTTAAGCGACGCCGTTTCGTTGACTCTCGCTATTAATGAAGACGACGCGTGAATATAGCGAAATAATCGCGCCGCTGCCGCCGCCGCCGCCGCCGCGATCCCGCGATTTCTCGGAGTTTACTGCCGCGCAAACCGCTACTCGTAAACGGCTGCATAAATACCGTGATAGTTTGCGCTCGACAGCCGAGTAAGACGCTCGCCGAGAAGCCGCTCCTTTTCGCCTCTTCTTCGGCGAGCATTATCGCGCCATCGGTGGCCTCTCCACGTTCGATCGCGCGAGCGGGAGCTTCTTCTGCTTTCATTTACAAAGACTTGAGAGATAATTTTGATTCCGGAGTTCTTCTTTCGTCAGGATCGCCTCATTTGTTTGAACCGATCTCGCGATTGAAATACTCGTAGAAGTTTCTTACGTAGCACTTTGAAGACTCGCGAGTCAACATCCCGAGGGAAAAGCTATCGATATTTGTGTGTTGAGAGAAATATATGAGAATTTTTTGCTGAAAATTTTTGCCCCGAGTTCTCGCGTCGCGGAATGCACCGTTGGCTTTAATTTTCATTAAGAGCGAGATGGGAGGAATCACGGCGAGAGCGTTTTATTCATTACGCGAGTTCGTCCGGATGAAGGATGACGGATCCCGTAAAATCAGGTTGCTAAGTTAAACAGGTGTCGGCACTTGCCTCTTTAGATGGTGGACGTTCCTTCCAGCGTCACATTATGCTTATTCGCGTGCATAAAAAGAAGAGGAAAAACGTGAAGAAGAAAGAGGATATGAAAGTCTCGCGTCTCTCGACGGAGGGATTCTGAAAGTCAGCGAATTCCGTCGAGATAAGTGTGTCCGCGTTGGCGCGCAAATCTCGTATTATTTTCACAATTATTGCACTTGTATCGTTGCGTATGCACTCTCTCGTGTTTCGTGTTTCATGCTAGATGCTATTTTCGATCCCTTTTCTCTCTCTCTCTCTCTCTCTCTCTCTCTCTCTCCCTCAGTTTGATAATATGAAGGTCTGTCCATTCGCGTAATACATATACCGTATAAAGTATACCGTCGACGCGAGACGAAAACGAGACTCTGATAAACTTCCCTTCGCGCGGACACTTTGAAGCTTCTCGCTCCGTGCTCGACACCCGAGTCTCTCGAAAGTGTCACGCTCTCAATAGAGCAATTACCCGACGAGGTCTGGATTTGCCAGCTTCCTCCAGCCGGGTTGCGTTCGAGGTTTTCTTTGTGCCGCGACGCGGCGCGTTAATCTCTTCTTGAAGGGCTATCGCTGAATTGGATGATTCAGGTGGAGTTTTGCCGAGGGGCCGGCGAGGGGCGAGGGGTAGTATGCGCGCTCTCCTCTCGGCTCGCGAGTCGCGAAAGCGAGGAGGGCGACGGAAAGCAGGGGGAGAGAGCGGCAAGGGAGCTACGCTATCTGCACTCTTCGTGAAAAGGGGTTGGTTTAGCCCTTCGGGGCTCGCGTTGGCAGCAGGGAGGGTTCGATCCCCCGTTGCGCGCGCGCGCTAAGCCTCGTTTCCAGAGAGAGAAAGGGAGAAAGAGGCAGAGAGAGAGAGAGAGAGAGAGAGAGAGAGAGAGAGAGAGAGAGAGAGAGAGAGAGAGAGAGAGAGAGAGAGAGAGAGAGAGAGAGGGAGAGAAAGAGCCTCGTGTCTCGTGCAGTTGACAATAAACGCGATGCTCGGCCATAATTCGCAGCGGGAACGACTACGCGTTGCAAAGTTAACGAACTCCATCGGCTGCCCCGGCTGCGTACTCCGCCGGCAACAAGTATGCATGCGCGCAAGTCCTGCCGGCGCGAAACTTCATTACGGCCACAGCTGCACACGCTCGAAAAATACTCCCGGCCCGATCGTTCGTTCCGCGCGGTCTATTTCGGATACGGGGGGGTTCGGTCACGCGACGAGATTTGATTGGATGAGATTCACGTGAGATTTGACAAGATGAGAAGCGAAAAAACTTCACTGGCAATCTGGCCGCGAACTATCGCTGCTGCTAGCTGGGTCGTGATGGAGCCTCGAGGCGATGGAACGTGTCCATTGCATATTTAACAGCGAGCGTATGACGTCGAATCGACAGCTTTTTTTTTTTGTTCAGCTTTCCTTAACGACGGAATAGTTTCGAGCAGTCGCGTGAGAACGGCGAGGAACACCTTTAAAGAGGCGTACACAAGTTGGCTTTATCAAAGTGTCAATTCGCGTTAACGCGTGACAAGGGAATTAAAACCTACTTTTACCGCGTCAGTCCGACCGGTAGCGGAAAAAAGAAAAATCATTGACCGTAAAAATTTCGAAAAAATCCTGAAGAGTGCTCGCGAAACTTGGACCCTCTTTACAGATTTACATCGTGGGGAATATCGCGGTAGCGTATTATTAGGTGCGCCCTCTAGAGGAAATACATGCACACTAATTAGGGAAATCAACGATGGTGGTGGCGGAAGTGTAACGCCGAATGGTGTAAATAATAGATTTGACCCAATTACCGCGATGGAACTTACTCGCGTTACTCTAATCGCACGATTGCGCGAGTACAATTGAAACGAGCGATATGAGGAAGCGGTCGGTATACGCGCGCGCGCGCACTCTCGTGCCGTTAATAATCGCGAACATCGGACTCGCCTATTTTTACCGAATTATCATTCGGAGTCGCGGAGTCTGCAAGCTGCAGACTTATCTCCTGCTCCCTTTCTCTCAGTTCTCTTTCTTTTAATTATTGAGCGATCACAATCGCAGGCTCACGGGCGGCTTACGCGGCATTACACTGTCCCCCATTGTCGGCTGCAATTAATTACCGACGCGAAGTTATTGCGACGACGGTTGGTTTTCGCTATTCACCGTTACGATCCAGATCGCCGTCGCAGCCGTGCGCGGAAATCGGCGCATTCAGCATCAGTCGCGGCGCTCCGCGTTTGCGGAGACATCCGTCGGACGTTCAACGTTATCGGTTAACTCCGCTCGCTGACGCGCGACTGGGAGAGAGAATAATTTCAGCCGCGAAAGACACAGATGCAACAAATATGCAATCACTACCGAACGTCATATCGACATCATCATTGTCGACGCGTCGACACCATCTATTATTATTCGATCCAGAATCGCGATAGGCGCGCTCCGGTTCTCGCGCGACAGTGTCGCGCCGGTGCGTTCGCGGCTCGTTTGCTCGTCACCGAAATATTATTCCGTTAGTTACACGATTCCACGTAGTGAACTCGGTAATTGGCATAAACATATCGCGCGCGACCCGGCGGAAGTTGCCGGAAATAATGGTAGCCGATAATCATCCTGAAACGCGGGCCCGACCCGTAATTGAAAACCTGAGCGGCGTAACGAGAATGCACAGTCTTCCTGCACAGTAGCAAACGCAATTAGCAACTCCGCGGCTTTGGCGCTTCGAGCCGCTCCAATAAATCTTCCATCCCGCCTACCCGCCCCGTTCGCGCGGGTCGCGCGCGCGCCTGTCGGCCGCGCGTGCAGGGAGCGAATTTTTTAGCACGCTCTCGCAAGAAAATAAAGCGCGCGTAGTGCGTGATCGCGCCAGCTGCACCCACGCGATATATCTGTATTTTACCGTGCACGTCCGCGAGAATGCACAGGGTGCTCCGAAACTTGCGCGCATTCACGCTCCATACGCGCTGACGCGCGATGAAACTCGCCTTTTCTCTCTCTCTCTCTCTCTCTCTCTCTCTTCCTCATTAATTCGCCCCGCTTGAAACTAACAGCGAGATAATCGCACGACGATTAAATAGAACCGTGTAACGTACAGGCGGAGCGACGCTATTTGCATAACATCTTTACCGCTACCGTTTAAACGCGGCTATCCGGTAGAGTCGCCGCGATGCGCCGTGAAAGCGGCTCCTAAACCGAGCGGTGAAGATTTTTCAAGAGGATGAAAATCGTGCAGGGAAGAGGCGTCGTCGGTTTCGCAATGCCGGTCGATCCGCGAGCGATCAGAGAAGAGGGAAAAAAGAAGACGGGCTGAAAGAAAGAGAAGAAAGCCGCGCTAATTACGAAGCGAACGCTGTTAGATCGCCGATGTCGAGCGACGAGGTACTATTAAACTAGTGAACGAGGAACTGTTTGGTTCTCAATTAATTATCGTTGCGCGTCCCTCGTCCACGCTGACAACGGGCTCATTACCAAATTAACGATATCAGTAGCTACCCCCGGCGACGTTTTCCGTCTCGGACGCTCGGTTAATTGCCGACCGCCAAGTATCTCTCCCCGTGCTTCAAACGTGAACGTCTCTCTGATTTTGTCACGGTCCCGAACTCCCACCATCCTTTCTCTTCTTTCTCTCCGCGATTGAAGGATGTTGAGAAAACGCGGGGAAAATATGATTTTGAGAATCACATAGTTTTTTTTTTTTTATTTCGAATCTTTGCTCAATGATTTCTGAATTTACCTCGGCAACTCGCAGTCGAATTCGACTGAATGAAACGGGAATGAAAAAAAGAACAGGAAAATAAAAGTAAACGGGTATCGTGTATGATAATCGAGAAAAATATTTGCATTTAATTAACGGAATTAAACGCACGGAGAACGAAATAATTAAATAAAGCTAAATAAATATTTCGTCCGGCGATATTTACATGTAAAATATTTACATTTAATTATTTTGTGTTGTTATTTGATACTGTCGAATTCACCGTTTTTGTAAGGCGTATGGAATCAGATTGATGACATTTTCTCTCTCTCTCTCTCTCTCTCTCTCTCTCTCTCTCTCTCTCTTTCTCTATCTGTACGTGTGTGTGTGTGTGTGTGTGTGTGTAATTTACACGGTGTGGTTTCGCCGATGTGTAAGCTCTTTCGAGTCGTTTGTCACGTCGCCTTCTTACAGATACAGCTCATACGAATCAAGTAGAAATCGCGAGAGCCAAGAATACCTCATTTCTTTCTTTTTTTGTCGCTAGTGTATTTTCCGCGTGTGCGAGTTCCGCGCTTTATTCCGGGCGGACTTTGCGGCTTTTCACTTTGCGCTTTGCCTTTATGATTTCGCCTTGCGGTTGCTCGCAAATGAAAAGTGAAAAGCACAGGACCGAAAGAGAGAAGTAACCGGAACTTTCGATGAAATTCTAGCCTCTGTTCTGATATCAGTTCGCGAGACGTCAAGTCGTCGTAAAAGCAAGTGCATTCCTCGGGAAAGTTGAAGCTTCTACTGTTGCCAGAAAAGTCGTCGCCTGTGTGTTTGCGGAACTTTGAAAAATTTTCTCCCCGATGAGTAACAAAACGTTAAGTTGGGAGTTTGTCTTTTCGCATGCTCCGAAATATTATCCTTCGGCGACACGAGAATTCGCATATTTTATTTCCGTCGTCGGAGAATTCTTTTTATTTCGCTCGAGATTATGGTGGGAGGGGGGGGGGAGATTGAATTATACGGAAATTAAACGTGCGTAAGTACAAAGTAAATAGAACTTGATAGGCGCGAACGAGTTATCGGATACGGATAACTGCAAAACAACGATAATATTGGAACTCGCAAAGTTACTTCGCAAGATAAAGGCAGCGGAATTTCACGGCGCGTTGTGGATTTTCCCACGATATAACGTCCTCCGGCTACGTAATATTGAAATTATTCCGCCTTTTAAGTGTTTAATATGTATGTTCTAAACTAAGTAATCCGGTGTTATTTCGGTCGAGTGGCTACTATGTTACATGGCGTTGGCAACCGTCCCGGGAGTCCAAGCGCTGGGCCGCTCTCGTAGGGAGATAATTTCCTTATCTCTGTATAAACGCCTGCTCTCTTTCGTTGCATCGATAGAAGCGAGCACGGTCGCTCGTGTTTATCATGCTACACAATGTTAATCGATATTCCACCGAGGCGGACGCTGAAATGTCCAAAGGGTGAGATGTGTTGTTCTCCGTCCATGGTAGAGCGCTAATACATCGCATAATTATTTTATGTACTTTCGAGGCGGTTGAGAGAGCGAAAGAGAGAAAGGGAGAGAGGATAAATATAGAGCGATTGCTTCGGCAAGCGAAACACTCTCTCTCTCTCTCTCTCTCTCTCTCCCTCTCTCTCTCTCTCTCTCTCTCTCTCTCTCTCTCTGTCGATGGTCTTATTTCGAAATAAACACTCGTCGACTTGCGTCGATCGGCGTCTCAAATAACGTGTCGAAGAAAAGCAAATTTTTTACCGTCTTCCAAATGTCCTCGTAAATACCGTGTACGTTTCCTTATGCTTTTTCTTTATTTTTTTTTCCTTTTTAATAACATGTTACTCTCCAAGGTTCTATAGGAAACGTCACTTTCCTTTATTTGTTTCGAGATAAGTTTCTGGCTCGAACTGTAATTCGATGGGTCATTAAACGTAGCTTACGGAATAGCATTTGGCAAGTGTTCAAGTAGGATGAAGAACTTGGAGCGCGCGATGAGTTTCTTACGAATATACCGCTCGCATATTCTAATTAGCTCGTTTTAATCTGTTTGAAAAAGTTTAGCCGAAAAATACTGCTTAACATTTATTCGAAACACGTCTGCGGGGTCTTTTATGCACGAGTTAATCCTCGGTATTCCTTTCAACTCGCGACTTTAAGCGACCGCTTTTAAAGTTTGTCGCAAGAGCGCTACTCGCAAGATTGATTTGGGGAATACCGGCCGGCATATCGATGGGGAATATCTCTCTCTCTCTCTCTCTCTCTCTCTCTCCGAAAGAGAGAGAGAGAGAGAGAGAGAGTGTTCGAGTTAATTTTCGGAGTGCTTTCTGGCTCGCGCGCGTCTTTGTGCTTCGGCGCGGCACTTAAGCGCGGCTTACCGGATGGTATTGGCAGACGTTCAAGTAAGGTCAAGAACTCGGGCGCGCGATAATTTTCTTACGGGTGAAAGATATATGCGCGATATACCGGCAAGAATGGCCCCGAGCCGGCTCGCACAATGTGACGGCGGCGGCGAGCTATCGCGCGCCCGGTGCCATGAATCCCGCCAGCCAACCGATCGGCGGCGCGCGTGCAATAATTTGTCCGGCAAACAATAGCGCCTCCGTGCCGTATGCGATCGATATTAAGTGCACGCCGGGGACACCACGTCGGCGGAAACCACGGACGCGAGTTATCGAGTTTTGATTGGTGTTTTCATCGGCCGCGTACTGCTACGTCGCGGCGGCCTGCGATTGACGTGCGCGGAAATTGAAATAATAATGTGGGGAAAGTAAAAAAAATATAAAAAGAAAGAAAAAAGAGAGAGAGAGAGGGAGAGAGAGAGAGGGGGAGAGAGAGAGAGAGAGAGGGAGAGAGGGAGAGAGAGAGGAGGCAGAAGGAGACGAGAGAAGAAGAATAGCAACGTCGCGACCCGACGTTATTGCGATGCAAAACCGTCGCTGTACGCGTCTCGCGCGCGCCCACGCGAAGAAGCGAGAAGGAATTCTCGCTCTTCGCGGGACTTCGTATGCATGAGACCCAGGCCGCGATATTTATGGCCCGCTTTTAAGGAAAACGCGTGTGCGCGCGCGTTTTACGCGCTCCTCCTCGCCCACTTTCTCCCCCTCGGCTCGCGATTCGAGTGTGAGCGCGGTGGTGTGTATCAGCTCGTTCGGTTTTCCCGCGATTTGTCATCCGTAAAGCGCGCATTCTTTCGCGCTCGAATTATCGTCCGTGTCGTTGGAATCGTATCGATGTAATCGGTTTGCCGCGGCGAGCCGGGATGTGCGGTGTATCTCACGCGTTTCATGTTCGTCCGCGGCACAAAGAAGATTAAGAACCTCTCTGTTGCCAACGCGATCCCCTCGGCGCGTTATCTCGCGCGGCTCGTCCTTATCTCGTGTCTCTGTGCCGCGGTTGGCTGTGGTACACGCGCCGATAAACGTGGATCAGCGTGTAATTACCGCGAGGATATACATATAGCTCGCCGTTACGCCGCGCCGGCGCTCTCGCTCGCGGAAACGTGATCGCGACGTGACGCGGGAAGCGCGCACGTCACGCCGCGCCGCGGAACTAAAGGTTAAAGACATTAAACGACGAATGTGCGAACCGACGGTGCTATAGTTGCACTCGCGCGCGCTGTGGTGACCGGAAAAGTCATGTCGAAGTGCGACAGTCGATTCACGCGCGTGTGTCGTCAATGGACGACCTAGCCTGACAGTAGTCTGGTGCCAGCGAACTCTCACTCGATAGTCGACTTATCTCGCGTTGTTTCTGTCGATATCGGGACGCAACATCATGACACTTGGAAAACTATTATTATTAATAGAAGCGCGTCGCACTTTGCACGGTAGTTGTGCACGATAGAGTGACACCTGATAACCCTTGTGTGATTGTAAAATGTCGAAAGGTAACCGCCTACGAAATCACACGTGGCGGGCATTCATCGCGAGTACGACGAGACAAAGTAAAAGTATCGGAGATGGTAAATCGACAGTCGAGATTTCGCTTCCACATTCCAATTTGTAAATTTTCTCGCACTCTCGCTGGCTCAATGAACAATTTCGACATTATGCGGGAGAATGTATCGTTGCTACGTATTTCTTGCTACAAATAATTACCGTTTTTCTCTCCGTATTAAAGTTAAAGAATTGTTTCAGAATTATTTGATATTCGATTATCTTGATATTTTCTACCTGCATTTTTCATCTTTCGTCAGTTTCACCAAGCAATGTATCGATTACACATCTCACTTGCACCGCAGATAGAATACGTGTAACAGATAGAATAAGCAAATATGATATAACTGGTATGGATATTAATGGCTAAATAAGACAGCAATCTTTCTCCGTAATTATCTTATTTTTTCATCGACATCAAAAATTCCGACGGAATTTGGATATTTCCGAGGAGTGAGGCAATTTTATCGACTCGGGAATTTACACGAGCCGATTTCCTCTCTTTCTTGCTTCTCTTGTACACTATTCTTTGACACTCGAGTGGTACAGCATCCTCGGAATGAAGTATGAGTGTAATTATTAGAAGAAAGCTTTTACCATCTGTTCTCGCGCTCTCGAAGCGCGATTCGTCGACTACTCGCAATTACATCGCTGACTAGTTAATTCTCAATGATAAGCAGATGTTGGACGATCGTGCCAGAGAGTGTTGCGCGCTGATACGTTATTGAATTAAGTAATTTGCCCGCGGCGCAAATACATTCGGCGGCGAGTAATCTTTTCCTCGGTGTCCATTCGGCGGCTCGCCAACCTGAAAAGTCCCTCCGCTAATCTCCACTTAAGCAACACCCGTTAATTCTCCGGCGAATTATGCCCGACCGTAATTCCTCCAATTTCCCGTCGCTTATTACGCGGGAACTATCGATACCTCGGCGCGATGCCGCGAGTACTTCTCCGTCTGTTCCTCGTCTCGGTGTCTGCGGTCGAAGTGCGCCACGCGAAGTTGCGGGACACCCTGTGTATTCCATTGTTCCTTCAATCGAGGGTGTTCTCACGGAGAGGTGGGCTCGAATTTCCACATGGCGCGTGCGGGTGGGTGGAATAATTTAGCGAACGAGACGAATGTCTCGAACGCGAGCCCGCCGGGCTCGAAATCGCCGGCTCGTGTGCGCCATGAAGTAGGATCGATATGAGTTTTTAAGGGACACGCGAAGTTCTATTTCCGAATCCGTGCCGCGACTGTCGTTTCGCGTTCTTAGAAATGTGTCGAGGAGGTGGCGAGGGAGAGGACAGAGAGAAGGAAGGAACGAGGGAAAAAAGGGTTTCTCGCCGTGACGCCTGAGAAATTTTTGAACTCGACCTCGATAGAGACCGAAATAAACCGCGAACGCACGGGACGGAATTCAACGCTGGAGCGGGATCTTCGGAATCCGCGAGAGCTGTGTATGCTCCACTGATATCTTATCTGCGGTACTTCGTGATCGACTAAATAAAGTGTGTGTGTGTGTGTGTGTGTGTTGCTGCTCAACTCTCGGAATCCCGCTCGCGTCGAGCGTGCAATTCGCGGCGTGAAAAGGTTGTACGAGACGCTTTCCCGCGAGCAATTCCCTCCTCTCGTTACGCGGAAGGACCGCTTCTTGATTTCGACTCGGTTGAGGAAATTGCAAAGGGACCCGCCTCCCCGACGGCGAGGCGACACAACTGGCGACGCGACTGTGGCTTCATTACTGTCATTAAGGAAATGCAAGCGCGCAGGTGCGAGAAAGAGAGGAATTTCAAAATCGCCGTATTATCGCCGCGGGCGAAAAAAAGTCGCTACTTTCGCCCGCTCTTCTCCGCTGCAGAGAGAGAGAGAGAGAGAGAGAGAGAGAGAGAGAGAAAAAGAGAGAGGGAGAGAGAGAGAGGGAGAGGAGAGAGCGCGATACGTTCGGCTGAAACTCACGAATTTGAGTGAACAATTGCCGGGCCAAATTAAAACGATTTTCCGACTCCCGCGGCTGGAGAGCGCTCCTCGGGAACGAAACGGTTTGGCCGAGTTGGAACAATGGCATGAACGTCGAACGGTGTCAGTTATCACCTATATGCCGCACCAGATCAATATTATGCTAATAACCCGACGACTTTCCACATTCGCGCCGAATATAATCCGACCGAACGAATCATTGTTTAATCGAGCGAGCGCGCGCCACATCGCCGTATGCAACTTAAATATGACGTTTCCGCCGATTCATTGTTCATTCACCAAGTAGAAGCGACACGTATGCTCGAATTTTGAGTCGGGCATGAATAAAACACTTTGGCGGCGATGGCGATGCTCTCTCGTGTAATAAAATTCTTAATTTACGTACGGCTATTTTGGCGCTCGCGAAATCGCGTTAATCCGTAATTGATCACGCCGCTCTCTCTTCCCCGCGCCCGCGTGACGACGACGATGTCGTGACGATGAAGTCGAAAGGAGGACCGCGCGATATCTTGAGCCAGCCTCGGCGGTCGTTTCTTCGCGCCCTCTCGAGCTCCGCTTCGCTTCGCTTCGTTTCGCTCCGCTTCGCCGTTTACGACAGTTTACAACGACGAATGAATTTATCCAAAGGCGAGATCACGCGCGCTGGCGCGGGGCGAAGGGGCTATAGAGATCGAATCGGATCGTGTCTCATCGATGCACGGCCGAGAGAGAGAGAGAGAGAGAGAGAGAGAGAGAGAGAGAGAGAGAGAGAGAGAGAGAGAGAGAGAGAGAGAGAGGCGGATCGAGATCCTGATAATGGAAATTCGCGATATGACGGACGCGCGACCGCTTCTCCCTCGCGCTCGCGGAACGAAGCGCTGGCGCGCGGAGATCGTAATCAAGGCATTGTTATCGCTCCGCGTTCCGCGATCGCGGAGCGCGCGATGGATAATTATTTCCAATACGCCGATCTCTCTCGCGGACGGATGCCCGCGCTCGCCATTGTCGGCGAAAATTTTACTTTGGCGCACACGAGCTGCCGGCACGCGAGCGCTTCGATTAGTTATCGTTCATTGGTCGTCGCGATGATGAATTCGTGCCGTGGATAAATCGCGAAATTCCCGAACCGAAGGAACAATCCTCCAGCTAAATGTTTCCCGATCGCGGCGTAAATGCGCGCCGATCAGCGCGCATTTTACTCGCGCTGCGTCGCGCACGGAATGCATTCTCGCGGCCGGCGGCCGGAAGCGAAACGGCTCGCGGAAATTAGACGTTGCGTTTCCGTCCGTGCGATTTGCCTCTTGCATTTGTCATCGGGTGCGCTCCATGCGCCTCTAAACGCGTCTCGCGTATATATCCGTTCCCATTTTTCTATCGGAACGAACCCGCCCTTCGCACACGCCAGTCGCCGACATTTTTATCTGGTGACGTTCGAGCGCTGCCGTCGTCGGCCGCAATCGATTTCACCCTCCGACGCCGAGATGCCATTCTCGGTTAGGAGCGCTTACGATACGCACATGATAAACATTTCCCTCCGACTCTCGGTTATTTATAAGCCGCGAGTGTATCGACACTCTAGACGCCGAGATGAAATTAATATTCCTCTTCGTTTGCTCCGTAATGCCCCGCGGCATTCTACAAATGTCCTATAAAAAAAAAAAAAAATCGAATAGAAAATTCATTAATACTTTCACCGTTACTCCATATAAATACACATCTCGCGAATAGTTTAGTAGCGATCGAAGAGTAAAATAATAATGATTGTTAAATCGAATTGGCCAGGTCAACCAACGACCCCTCGATTCTCCGCTCAAACGCGCAACTTGCGGCAAGCTTTCCGTCCGTATATCGTTACCTCTGAGAGAGTCGTTTTCTTCGGAGGAGACACATTGTAGTAAACTCACGACCTCGGCCACTATTCAATTTCGTCATTAGTCGGAGAGCGTATTTTTCTGAGACAACAGGTTCCGCGAGAAAAAAAACGCAATACGCTCGGCGGGAGTCCGCGCGCGCGCTCGCGCTCGCGAGCGAGAGAGAGAGAGAGAGAGAGAGAGACGTTCCATCGCCTCCATGCCGGGGAGTTAACTCGATTCACGCTCCGGCGAGTCCGGCAGATCGGTCTGATCGGCACAGACTAAGTGAATTCCATCTCTCGTCGGCGACGAACAACGAATGCGAGTGAGCCGCCGCGACGAAGGCGGCGGTGACGGCGAAACGTTCTCGCGATTTCGATGGGCAGCGCGTTTTGACGTTTCTGGGTCAACCGAGTGCGCTTCTGGGTCGTCCGAGTTCCCGAATGCCTTTATCGTCGAAAGTCAAGCTCGAACGAACTTCGTCGCCTTCGCCGTCGCGTCGTGCCGCCCCAAGTTTTAACCGGTGTTGTGCCATCTGCGCGATACGAAAATTAGTCAGTACGGGTGAGAGACAAGGACAGGGGACGAGAAAGTTGCCGATGAACGAACGGAGGATAATTGTTTGCCGAATCTCGAGCGGTATCGCGTGCTACAACTCCGTCTCATATTTCTCGCCGACAACGATTATTTCCGGCATTACGTTTTTCCGGCTGTTCGACCCGGATTCGCCGGAAATATCGGGAATTTATATCTGCAATGTTTTGTAATATTTATGATTTGTAATGATTTTGTAATATTTACACTTGTATAAGGCAGCAATTACATACAATATCACGGTATTAGCCTTAGCGAGCCAAGAACTTCTTCAGTCGAAGGTACGAGAAGGGCGAACGTGCGGGGTCTATTGAAGTTTTCAGATACAATGAAACAATACGATATATTACCATCGATAACATTAATAATTAAAATCATTTAGTGGTTTTGCGAAGGATTTTCAATGAAAACGCGCTATTCCTTCGTAATTTTACAATATCTATTAATTTTATCTTCGAAATGGCTTTGAATACGTGGCCTCGTTTATATATCCGCTTCCAATTATCTCGGCATTGAACGATATTCAAAAAATAAATTCACGTTGCGTTTTTATGTTTTGCGTAATACGAGATTATGTGCATATTTATTGCAAAAATATGTTTGCGCTGAACACGTACCCAGATGAAATTATCCAAATTTAAGATTTTTATCATCTTCTGACCGCGAATAATTAAAAGCCGGTGTAACGAGAAACACGGCCATTTTATTTCTTTCGAAAGAAAGAACCGTTCCTCGGTTTATTCCGTGTCATTAAATCAGTATTTATCCGATCGTATCTCGCGTATATTGCTCGCTATCAACCAACCACGTGTACCATATATATATATATATATATGCACAACGATATTTTGAATATATATATATAAAAAAGAAAGGCACTTTTATGTCTGTTGTTCGAACGCTTTGATTCATCTCGTGTGTGATTCGTACAAATACGACACGTCGGTCCCGCGCGATATTTCCGTCGTATTTTTCCCGTGGTAACGTTGTGCTCGTAATTTCGTTAGATCGCGCCGCAAATAACAACAAATTCCGTAGGGTGTCAAGGCACAATGCGAATTATCCTTTTGTCCTTGGTGCTCCTTTGTCCTGATACTTCGGTACTTGGGTACTCGCGAGGACCGAACAGAATTCCTCGTCTCTCGGAATTATATGGCGAAACGGCAACAGGGAGTTGTTCTCAGGGCTGTAATACGAACGGACGTCCTTTAAACGACCGTCGTTACGTTATACGCACGATGCAGAAGCGAGGTCGTTTTATTTCCGGTCTCGCTATACACATACTTCAGCCACTACCGTTTCGTGCAACTTTAATCGCTCGCCATTTCGCAAAAAAGCGTCTCGTAGTCTCGATGTTTTCGCGCGCTAAGAGATATCCGCTCCCGAATTCTTGTTTCCGCGGTGTCCGATCGCCGCGAGAGAGAGAGAGAGAGAGAGAGAGAGAGAGAGAGAGGGTCTTCGCGTGCTGCGGAAGGAAATCGGATAATGAAGTTAATTCGTTTTACCGCTGATAAGATTTATCTCGTGAGAGATTTAAAATGCGCTGCGGTTTGCCGATAGTAAAAGCACCACCGGATACGGCGTGTAACCGAGACACTCGGGACACTATGGCGGTTAATAATCAGTGCGTGCTGATAAGGGATGCCAGATGTGATTAATATCGGGAAGTCTTATCGCCGAGGTGCGAAGTGTGCTTACTTATGATAATATTATCCTTGACGCACGTGCAACGGCCGTGCTCGATGTATACGAATGATTTTGCGGATTTCTTTGTGGACGCCAGCCGACGATCGATCTGACGCGATTTTATTACGATTGTCGAACACAGCACGCGTGCGGTACTTCTGTTTCCTCAGGCGCGAAATACGCGACGCGTTCATGAGTCTCGCTTGAGAGCGCCCGGTTTTCGAGCGTTATGAAGTATTAATGGGACGCGGATGTAAGCCGACGGCGGCGTATCGAGTTCGGCGAGAT
The DNA here is from genome assembly GCF_003227715.2 of Harpegnathos saltator. Lineage (NCBI taxonomy): Eukaryota > Metazoa > Arthropoda > Insecta > Hymenoptera > Formicidae > Harpegnathos > Harpegnathos saltator. Next base: position 685,198 of record NW_020229935.1, read on the forward strand.
TTTCGAAACCGGATTCATGACATTCTGTGTTTCCTTTTTATGTCGCGGTTTCATCGCCGGTTATAATCGTTTAGACTTGATTGTAACTCCAAGACTAATTATACATAAGCACGTTGCAAAAACGACTTACACTACGTTAGATTATACCTTGTACTCGTGTGGGATTTCACGTTTACGCGCACTATAAAATGATCAAACGAGATAACGCCGCGATAAAAATAATTCGAATGCGAGCGATTAATAACTAGTCCGGAGTGGAGTGGACTTGATTGTTTGTTACATAGAGGAAAGGACATTTTCACAGGGAGGCACTATCGACTATTTCTCGAATGTACGTTAATAGTAGAAAGTGATAGTTTAATCTAGTTCTTTTAATTGACGAGAAAATATGCGATTTTAACGAAATACCGTTCTATTCAAGATATATACGCAGGGGATACGTAACTGTGTTGCGGTATAGTAATAATAATCTCCCGTGCAAATATAAGTTAAAAATATAGGATGAAATTATTTTTGCGAAGTTTTATCCGGCGAAAAATTAATTTTAAATATTCGCTGAATACGCATGTTTTGCTGCAGAATGCTTCGTTAAATTATGATATATACAACTGTACAATTTACAATCTGCAAAAAGGATACGTTTGCAAACATATGTATTAGTAAAAATAATAGTCCACCAGATCGATAAACCAATAGAACAATAAGGCTGATTTGGACAGTGTATACACGTTCAGCGAATATTCAAAATTAATTCGCTTGACAATGGAGGACCCCGTAAAAAAAATAGATTCCACATTTTTAACTCCTTTCACGGAAATCCCGCGCAAGAAGAGCTTATTTTTCCGAATACACATATAGAGGCAGATTAATCGGATTACGAAAATATCCTCCTTGCGAAGAGCACGACACTTTATTTGCGGAATTAAACTCACCCAATCCCGCCTTCTCGCGCTGTGCCTCTTACGCGTGTATTTTAACTCGCATAAATTTTACCATAATAAATCCGATTACGATTTTTGGATGAAGGAACGAGCTCGCTGAGATAACACTTTATTTTCGCGGGTATCACGCGCGCGCGCGCGCGCGATGCACCAGGCGCATTTTTAATTCCGAAACTGGTTTACGAGTAGTGCACCGGTTTGGCCCGTCGGCCAAGCGGGGCGAGCCGAAGAAGAGCGGCAGAATGAGGTACGGGGGAACGACGATTCGCATCTTTTCTCGTGCGCGCCCCGTTATTACAGCGGTGTCGATGGAGGTGCGCGCGCCCGCCTTCTTTATTTGTGACTACAGCCCTGGTTCTCCTTGCCAGCAGCCTTGCCCGAACCGGCCAACGACCGTATCTCTCTTACCTATCCTGCAGCGACCGTCTCTCTTTCTCTCTCTCCCCCTCTCCCTCTCCCTCTCGCTCTCTCCCCCCCCTCTCTCTCCCCGTCTCTCGTTACCCTACCTCCGTCCCCTTCTCTCTTCACTCCTTTCTCTTTCGCTGAACAAGCTCCGCTCTTCCACGAGGTTCTCTTTGATCCGACGTGTACAGGCAACCTCACGCGAAACTTGCGCAAACCCATCCCGCGGACGATCAATCGGCCGGCCGATCGATCGTACCGAGAGAGAGAGAGAGAGAGAGAGAGAGACAGAGAGACAGAGAGGAGGGGGAGGAAGGAGGGAGACGTCGCGTCACACACCTGGTCCGAGAAAGAAAAAAGGAGACACTTCCGGAGTGTTAAGAATGCGCATATATGTGACGCGTTGCTCTTCGCACCGCGTCGGCCGACGCGATTATGGAGCGCCGGAGGAATTTCGGCGCGTCATCGCGCTCGTAAAGTTAATCCGCGAGCTTCTCTCTCTCTCTTTCTCTCTCTCTCTCTCTCTCTCTCTCTTCCCCTCTTCTCTTTCTTTCGCCGCGTCGGTGAGATCTGGTTCTTCGAGCTTTTGTCCGACGTCTCGGATCGATGATTCCGCGCGGCACTTCTTCGCGTCGGGTCGATCGAGCGGACTTGGCGACGGAGAATGCAGCCCCGCCGCGTGTTTATCCGCGTCAATTAACCGACAATGTAACCCGCGCGAGCATGATAGCCGAATATCGTTCTGCATGTGCGCGCTGCGATTAAAACAATTAAGAGCAGCCGCCGCGGCGCTGTCGTGTAGTGAAGTTCGGTGTGCCAAGTCGTAGGCATACATTTCGAATTGTCGGTACATCTAGACCCGACTGTCGTGTTATCGTAACATCTTAGCGCTTTACTCGCGGCGCGCGTTAATGCCGCTTTCTTGAGTTGATCTATTACCCTTCTACATTGTGCGAGGTGTGTGCGAGGGTATGTTTACGATACCATCAATTAGCCGACATCTTAACTCGAAAGCAGACAAAAGCGCTCTCATAGGTGACACCGTAGGTGACGCAACGACAAAAACCGGCCGGGCGGACGGGCGGGAGGGAGGGAGCAGGGGAGGGGCGTACAAACCCGGTCCTGCGGGTCGATGCATTCGTGGCTCAAGGGTCGACCCGATAACGTATCGAGCGATAGTTTGGATATTTCACGCATCATCCGCGTCGCTGGACATCCGTCACTGCTTCGCATCCTCGTGTAAGCATTCGTAAGTGTCGATCGCGCTGTTCGAGCGATTCTCGCGCGAAGGAACGAGTGTGGGCTAGCTGTCGTTCTGATAGGCGTGGGTGGCGTGGGCCTATCCCATCTTATCAACTGCAACCGCCGAGGCGGATGTCGCGATAATGCTGCTCGTGAAGAATGCTTTCATCATCATAAGAACGAACCTCGAGCGTGTCGAGTATGTCGTTTATAGTCAGAAACGATAAAATTGCATGCTTCGCCTTTTCCCTTCTCCTCTTCTCTCCTTCTCTCTTTTTCTTTCCGTAGAATTTTTTAATCTTTACGCTCCGTTAATAAGAGTTTTAATGAAATTTGCCAACCGTGTCGGTTGCGGAGAGAGAGAGAGAGAGAGAGAGAGAGAGAGAGAGAGAGAGAGAGAGAGAGAGAGAGAGAGGGAGAGAGAGAGGGAGGCATTGTTCAGGAGCCCGATGAAATGCGCGAAAGAAAATTGAGGACTGCCATATCGTCGTCCGCAATAATATTGAAACGATTAATAATAAAATTAGCGCGACACACGCGACAAGAAAAGAAAACAAAATTAATAAATAATTTTGCTAGAAATCAAAGTTCTCTTTGAAGATTTTGATTTTCGAGTTTTCTTCTGAGAGACGATGTTGAGCGCCTGAGATGCTTAAACATGATATGTCATTGCAATACAAAATTCGGAGCAACGAATAGATAACGAAGTGCAATTGGTTTTGGATTAATCATTCTCACATCCCTGTGATTCCCCGAACGCGCTCTTGTTAGACAGATTCCGACGAATCTGCGGCGCTGACAATCCAGCTTCATATTGTTGTTGCAAAACTCGCTCTCTCCGCATCGATGCAAATGCGCGTGACACATTATTCACTGGCTCGGATTTCGAGCTACTCCGCGAAGCAGCTGGCAAGCTCTCGTTCGATAGACGGAAGGAAAGCTCGACGAAAAACGATATTCCCTCGCTTCGTGCGCGCCCGAGTGACTCGGAGTTGCTCGATGTCCACGTAGCACCGCTACGCGCAACGCTTCTCGCCCGTTGACGACGACGACGACGACGGTGTCGTATTTCTTACTCATATCGTCTAACATTCAGATGCACCAAGATGCAACGTCCGTCGTCCGTGCGAGAGGCGGAAAGACACGAGCGAGCGATGCCGCGCGTGCTGGCCGAAGATGCTCGCGCGGATCGATCGCAAACCGCATCCCCGAGATATCCGCGTTGAGGTCCGCGAGAGAGTAGAAGCCGCCAACAGCTGATCGCGCCGCTCATATCTCGAATCCGTCGAACATTCCGTCTGGAGATAAATCATACGCGATCGACGTGTTCGCGAAGGCATCCCCGCGTAGTTGACCTTCGATCGATTGCATGCCCGTCGAATCTAAATTTAAACCGCGCCGCGCGGCGCTTTGCAGCGCGCAGGAGGGGCGTGTAGGAGGACTAAAGGATGTGCGACGGGCTAACTATCTCTTTATTAACTCCACTCTCGCGCGATCACGATCGCGCATCGTCTCGAGCCGCGCGTGTTGTTTCAATTGACGAGGACGCGCGCGCGCGCGCGCGCGAGTACACGGCCGCGTCGCGCAAGGTAGCGTCGGAGCGCGCACCGACTATAGAGGGAATTCCATTGAAGTCGAAGCTTTCCCCGCGGCGCGATAAAAATGCGTGAGAACGCGTCGTCTCGTCGCGAGAGCTGCCGAGCAGGAAGAATCGCGCTCGCGCTCGCTCGCGATGTTTTCTCCGGAGAAACTCGATACACACAGAGAGCTTCTCTCTCTCTCTCTCTCTCTCTCTCTCTCTCTCTCTCTCTCTCTCTCTCTCTCTCTCTCTCTCGCTCTCTCGACGAGGACGAGGAGAGATCAGCAGTCACGGTGCCGAGCGGTCGTTCGGAGGCAGCGGCGGCTGCGGCGGCGGTGACGTCCTCGCTCGTAGGAAGGTCGTCTCTCGCGCTCGCGTCGTCTAGGAGCGCCTTTGCTCGCTTATATTCCACGAGTGGTCGTACGAGTCATACGTGTGACATTGTCGCTTGCGCTTGTCGTATGCGTGTATGCGTGTCTCGTGTCGTCCCGTGTTCTCGGGCCGAGTGTATTCAGGGTCTCTTTCCGGCGTTATTATTCGTAACGAGCGAAGAAAGGACGGTCGATTAATCGCTTCGAGGAAAAGAGCACCGGGGCGAAGGGCTGCGCGCTGGGCATCGCGAGCCGATCATGCTTCTCGTTTCTTTCACGCCATTCCCTCTCTCTCTCTCTCTCTCTCTCTCTCTCTCTCTCTCTCTCTCTCTCTCTCTCTCTCTCTCTCTCTCTCTCTCGCTGGCCCCGACGAATCTCACGATCGGGAAATCAGAGCAAAAAGATAACGAGCGCGCGCAGCCTTCGTGCCAGACGGTGTGCGCTGCGCGTTGCTTGCAGCCGCGCGACTTTGCTCTCGTGGGTCACGCGACACCCCTCGAAGCACGAAGGCAACAACGTGGTGCGTCGGCTACTCGAGCAAATCGGAGCGACCGCCGGAGCCGCGACTGCGCGCGCCCCTGCGCGACCGTGCGGCGAGGTGGCCGTGTGTATTCGGGCGGTGTCGTGCGCGGTCGGCGATCTCCGCGGTACGTCACTGCTGCCGAGCCCGAGCCGGAGCCCTTCGCCGCCGCCGTGATTCACAGTCCGGGTCAGTTCGTCGAACGATCGTCGCTCGGTGCGGGAGAACGCGTGCGCGAGTGCCGCTGGTGTGATCACGTGAGAAAGAGAGAGAGAGAGAGAGAGAGAGAGAGTGCGGAGCAGTTCGATACGCGGTTCGTACACTAGTGACTAACTGCGTTTGTCGTCTCGCGATACGGTACTGTGTTACTCGACACCCTTTATTCGAAACAAGTGATAGTGTATTCACGTATAGAACGGATATAGAGAGCTTGTGTGGTGCCGAAGGATAATGTGCAGGCGTGTCGGCGTGCGGGCCGTCGTCGAAGTTCCACGGAGAGACACGAAAGCCGCCGACAGGCGCCAACACGCGTGACAGGTAAGACTTAACCTCCATCATGGTGCGCTGGCTCCGAGCCGAATTCTCCCCGTGCGACTTTACGGCGCGTCCGAATGCCTCCCGTCGCGCGCTGAGGCGTGGTTTGTTTTCTCGTTGCACCGCGAACGCTCGTTTCGATCGTGTGGCACTCTCTCTCTCTCTCTCTTTCTCTCTCTCTCTCTCTTTCTCTCTCTCTCCCTCCCTCCCTCCCTCTCTCTCTCTCTCTCTTCGAGTGAATATCGCCGGCTAATCTATATGTACGTGACGAGGAGGTATGCAGAGTGACAGTTGAGCATTGGTAGAAATTCAAACTCGAGTCACCAGGAGGTTAAGTTCGCTCGTATTCGCATCGTTCGACTATTTTGATGACACAGCTTTGTGTTTGTGCTTGTGTTCTCGCTGAGTGTCGAAACGAATTTGAAAGACGTTCCGTTCCTCGCACGCAACGCGGCGAGGTCTTTATTCAAGCCGCGCTCTCTTTTGCCCGAGCGTCGATTTTCTCGGCGAACCATGGGGCGTTTATAAGGCTCGAAAGAGCGCTGCATTCCGGATGTGGCGTTTTCGTTTCGACGCGCTCCGTCCGTTCAGCGTGCGGACGCGCTAGATGTTACGGCCGCGTCGGGAAGAAAGCGAGACCGGCCAGCGTTTGAGAATATCACTCTGGAGCGCGGCGGTTCTTAACCTCTCGACTTCTGTAGACCTCCGCTGAATCACTACTGCAAACCAGATTCCGTTCTTGTCACAGTGCGCTTCGAGCCACAATTTTACGTTTCGCTGCTTCACGGTACGCGTGGCGAGTGATCTGGCAATTCTTACGAATCTCGTTCAATTCTTACGACACTTTCTTCTTTAGCGCGTTCGGATTTCATTTCAATAAGAGAATGAGAATATCGAGTCAAGTGGAAGTGACTTGTAGAAATATATTTTTTATGATTATCTCGCAAGTTGAAATTTCATTAAATTGAAATGTATGTTCCAAATTAAACGGACTATATAATTTGGTTTGTGAAAAGTTTTAAGTTTCTGCTTCGTTATCTTTGCTGAGGAAAAAGATTTTCTAAATTACTCAGTTCAAACGAAAGATAGGAAATTGGAGTGGTTATCTTTAAGAACAACTGCTCGATTTCTCTCTCTCTCTCTCTCTCTCTCTCTCTCTCTCTCTCTCTCTCTCTCTCTCTCTCTAATCATCCTATCAGATCCTAAAGTGAAGGAAGGAAAGTAATGGTATGAACAAAATTTCAGGCAGATGATATAACATTATCTAGATGAGAAGAAAGTGATTAAGGAAACAAAGTTATTAACGTGAAAATTAGTTCTTAAATTTCGCAGAGAGTATGTTTCGATGTTGTCAATTTCTATATAATAGACTAACAAGAGAAAAATTTTCTGAAATGAATCTCTTCTTGCTTGTTAATTAAGTATATTTGTACATTCGTATATTGTACGTTACAAAGTTGTTACAGGACTGTTTTTTGAGTGACTTGGCAATATTAATTCTGAAGGAATGTTTCGACGTGTATGTTTTGGCGCATGTTGAAAAGAAATAACAGTGGACAATTATTGCGACATTGTGAGCGCGAAGTAAATATCGTTTTCGCGAAATGTTAAATTGTTGCGCATTTTAAACATTTTTTCACGTTCTTCTGTTACTCTGCGCGGTTACTAATTTATAAGATTCCAATATTATCCACACTCTTTCCTTCCGCCCGAGGATCTTTTGATTAATTAAGAATTTTTTTTCTTTTTAATTACGATTTCTCTAATGACTCATCTTTTTCCATACTTGTTAATACGGTATATTTTGGTAATTAGACTTGAACTACGAAAACTGCTCGAAGTAATATTCATTTCGTAGAATTAATCGTAGAATAATGCTTTCTTGCTTATCCGCAATTATTCGCATCTCAGAATACCAAAATATGCCTTTGCTCGTAATATGAAATTTGACAATGGACGTCTTGTCGTTCTTTCCCCAAAGAGAAACTCTTTAGTATCTCTAATGTCGGGGATAATTATATGAGGAACGGCCAGACCTCTGGCTGATATATATGATATGGCCCTGGTGTGATTATTATGCGAGATGGACACGCCTTTGTTTGTTTCACGCAGAAGACATTCGAAATTCTTCTTGATGCATACATTGTATAGCGTCGCACAATACATTCTGTGCTGCCCCTTTAAATCGTAATTCCAGTCGCAGCTTGTTCTCACGTTGAAAAAGACGCGACGCATTCCGATGCAAAATTATGCAAAACATGCATATCGGAGCATTTTCGAAGTGTCGATGCGTTTTGGTGCCGACACGACATATTTCGTTTCGACGACGCGCGCCGCGAGTACGAACGTATAACAAAATTTACAATATAATATGATTTGTTGTAGTGGAAATATGTCTACATTTCAGAATGCGCGGCAAAATATTGATTCAAGTTTTAATCCGTTATACAAAGAAATGGAAACGTATTTCCAAACGCGTAAAAAACTATTGATTGGCGCTCGGTGCAATCGCGACTCGTAATAGAATAATACATTCATCGATTTACAGCCGAGTGTGCGTACACCGTGCGATTTCTCCCGTATCGGAAACGAGATGTTCGGAACGTGTGAGACAAAAAAGAAATTTTGGTAAAACTTCAATATTTTAATACCGTTGCGAAGTGAGAACAATGACGAGAAACTGAATATATTCTCGGGATGCGAGTCCGATCGACGCGACGTCATTCGCGTGTCGACGCAATTTCATCTTTGTATTGGATTAATTTCGCGATTGGAACAATCACATAGAAGTTCATGAAATTCTTGAAATAATACGTTCTAACAACAACAAACAATGAGAATTACTAGAAATCTGTATAAACGAAAAAAAAAAAACGAATCTCTCTCGCTCGCTCGTTATCATTTCTAGAATATATAAGAATTGCAAACATTGACGTAACAAATCGGGAATCTAGTTTTTAATTGAACAACTTCGATCTCGGAATGAAGAATCCGCGATCGAAGAGACACGCGATCGAGAGAGGTGACTTTGAAGATTCGCTGAAAAATATATCGCTGAAGCTAAAACTGCGTTTCTAAGATGTCGCGTTCCTAAGATCCAGCAGCTCCAAAATACTCACAGCACAACTCCTTGAATTCCGGCGCGAGCGTAGTGGTGTAGACGTTGGCGTTGGCCCGAACTTGAATACTTCAGTACTCTTTCACGCGGAGCGATTGCGAGCCCGGGCAAATTTTCGGAGCAGGCTGGTTGAATATTACAGAGTGCTCGCGATAAAATAATTCTCAGACTCGTGGATGTGCAAAACAATGTGTTTAACGCACCTCGCTTCTCGCGCGATATTCTCGCGTATAATACGCGACGCGCGCGCGCGTCCCCAGGAATTGAAAACGGAGAAGCTGCTGCGCAGCAAGACGAAGAGCGAGAGGGAAGAGAGGAGAGGGGAGAGGAGAGAGGAGAAAGAAGGTTCAGCGGAACGCTTTAATACTTTAATGCCGTTTCGAGGTACAAGCGCGTGTCCGGGAAATATGTCGCTTAACGTCGTCGCGACGCGACGCGACTCGACTCGCGCCCCGAATTTATGTGGTGATATTCTTCCTACGGTATTCCGTCGCGTATATATCATCCCCGAGTCCTCGGCCGGTGAATCGAGTGTAATCCACCGCTCGTAACGGGCACAGCGCGCTCTTTATTCCTTCGGTCCGGCACGAAACGCAGCTTTTTCGAGCGGTTTGTACTACACTACTTCTCTCAAACTCTCTCGAGAGTCCATCGTCTCGTGAAACGTTAGACTGCCCTGTTCTCTCAAGGAAGGCAGATAAATGCCGGCTGTGTGTGTGTGTGTGTGTGTGTGTGTGTGTGTGTCAACAATGACTATACACGGGACGTATCTCTCTGAAATCTCTTATCGAAAGTGAAACCGAGCATTGGCCGAGCGTGACGACGCGCGACAAATCGTCGGTATTCTTTTGCATTCCGTACGACGGAACTTGTACTTTAAAAACTTTACGCCTTTACGTACATAACATTACGCATCGCTCGGTGATGTAACGTTCCCGCCTTCTGAAGAAACACGTGAACACTTTCGATCGACACGCACACGCAAGTGAGTGAATTTGTTCGTCTCAGCTTTCGCCCGCACGCGCGCGCAAAGTTAATATCTCCGCGGGATATCTCTCGCCAGTGTAAATACGAAATTGCGGGTGGGCGAAAACGCTATTGTTTTCCGGGCATCGGTAACCTTGGGCTACGCTGCTGTCCGCGAGCCTGCTATCCCAAGATGGACAGTAATGGAGAGAGATACGTCATCCAGTCAGTCCCGTATGAGCGAGGATGCATTTTTCGCACGAGTCGGGACGAAGGCGAACGCGCCCGTGCGTGCAGCACACGCGGAGCGTATTCATCGCTCGCTGCGCGAGCGAGAGAGAGAGAGAGAGAGAGAGAGAGAGAGAGAGAGGGAGAGAGAGAGAGAGAACCGCGCGGTAATAATCCTCCGTCGACGGGAATCGACGCGGCGCGTCTGTGTTATCCTTGGCGGGCGTCCCTGCGACCCGAGCGATTCTCTACGGCGGAAAAGTTAGTTCTCTCTCGTTAAGGACGACGTCGCGACGTTAACGTCGGCGGCGGCGGCGGTCGATGCGTGCGCGAGCTACGTTACAGAGAAGCGCGGAAACGACGTCGTTACAATCTTGGGAAGTATGGCGCTCTCTCGTGCCGCTTGGATTTCGCCGTTCGTGCCGCGCCGCGCCGCGCCAGGAGAATATTAAGGAGCGACGTGTCGTTAATTCGAATGGACAGATAGGCACGCTTAATGAAGTGGAAGAGAGTCGGTATCGTTCGTTCGGCACCTGGACGAGAAATAGAGGCAGCTACTATCCAATTGATACAAGCCTACTTCTGGAGATTAAGAGAGAATCCAAAAAAGTTCTCCGGAAGATTAGGAATTTGGAATAATGGAACGATAGCCGCGCGCGCGCGCGGTCAGGATTTAAATCGGAATAAATTTACGCACATGTTCCACCGCGTACGTGGCCGCACTCGTAGCTCGTCTTAAACAATATTTGACTCGGTTTGAAGAGTATTCGACGAGCGAGCTCGTCCGCAGCCAGGCTTTCAACAGCGAGGCGCGTAGCCGCGATGAATGGACGAGAGGGGCAAGGTTGAGCCAGCCGAAAGTATGAATGGGCTAATCAATTTCCAGGCGTATTCTTTACCCGCATAGCGACTGCCGCGTATTCGTTCGCGCTGCCGTCAAACATTTTTAGTTGCAAGTCACGACCGTCGTGTATGGAGAGAGAGAGCGAGAGAGAGAGAGAGAGAGAGAGAGAGAGAGAGAAAGAGGGGGGAGGGGACGGGAGTAAAACGCGAAGGGAAGAGAGAAACCGAAAAATGCATCGGCGATAAGCGATTCGCAGCAATTTATCGGGGGATAAAATGCGGAAAATATAAACGAAATGCTTTATCAGATAAATTTGTGGGGAAATATTTCTCCACGATATTCGCCCTGCAGACAGACTTTCCTCGCGGTTGGTGCTGTGTTGCTCGCGGCTCCGCTCTTTTCTTTAACGTCTCGTTTCTTCAGCGGACAATAGCTCATCTCTTAGCGTGTGAGGCGGGGCAGGCGTCGATACGCGATACTTTCGAGGCGCGCACGCTTCTCGATACGACACGGTCGAGGTTAACCGACACATTGCCCCAATTGCGTGTAACGTGACCTTTGTGCTGGTAACGGTGCTCTCAGTCGATCCGCTCAATAAGAAAACGTTGTTACGTTGAGCAGTCTCGGACGTGGATCCCGCTCTTGATGATCGCGTGGCTCACGCGGTAACGCGCCAACGCGAACGCGAAAACAGCCGTGAACTCGCGCGAATGACTAGTCATTGAATCATTCGCGCAATAATCCACGCCCGTTCAACCGGCAGGCGCTCGACCGTGTTGCCGCGCGCACACGCGCGCGCGCGCGTCTGTTGCATCTGCATGCGTGAGATCCAACCAAGTACGTCGCATGTGCGTGTGTGTGTGTGTGCGCACGCGCGCGCGCACATTCACGCTCGTGCGTGTGCAAAGCCGGTTCCACGACGGTCCATTCGCTCGCTCGCTCGCTCGCCGAATATTTGCTAACCCGAGGCGGCGGGTATATCACATCACATGCGGGTGACGTAAGGTACGCGATTAGGTTCGGCGAACACTTGGCGTAAGAAATGTCCCAAAATTCCCGTTCATATTCCGCGTAGCGGTTATACGTTGCGAAAGTGCTCCGAGTAATTTCCTGCTGCCGGCTATTTTCCCTTTCTCTCTCGTTCTCCCTCGCGGTCTCTCTATCTCTCGAGATCGAAAAATTAAAGACGCCGGTAGCGTGAGAAGAAGTGCGCGATGTATCTAGCGAGATATCGAGGTCTCGCGGGTTTACATTCCGCGTGGTCGCGCGGCATGCGTCGTGCATCGTCAAATCACACGTCACCGACACGACTGCGCGCCGCAGTCGAGAAGTCCGCGCGCGGTGCTTTTGTCTTTCTCATCATCGACATGCTAATCGACAGGTAGAGACACGACTACTACTCTATTAATAGACCGACAGCGCCGCGTCGCGTGCGCGAAATCCCAAATGAACTCGCGAGTCGCCGTCGTCGACGACGACGACGACGACGACGACGACGACTGATCGACGTCGGAAAAAGAAATTGAAGAAGTGCCCGAGAAGAACGGCTCAATTTTTCGAGTCGAACATTGACGAGCCCGCATGACAGCGGTTAACTCCGCCGTCTAGATTCCTCCCCGCGACGACCCGACGACGGTCTTTTTTGCGCGGTGAAACCTTGTCCGGTGTAAAAAAAGGCGAATCCACGACGCCTTTGAAATCCGCCATGCGACGTGTAGGGGCGCGGTCCCGAGGATTAGATCGCCATCCTTGTAATTATCGCATTCCGACTCGTTTATCATCTCGCCATCGACGAATATTCAAGGAGATTATATAAGCGATTTGTCGTCCCCGTTTCGGCTCTCTTTCACTTCGCCGTTGCATACGTCGGGCGATCCATTAAATACGCCTTAATAAATGTGCGCGTTTCGGCCTGGCAATTAGTCGTGTTGCGTGGAATTTTATGCCTTTTAAAAACGGGTGTCCCCTCGTTGACGGATATGCATATATATTCTGCTCTCACTCAGGGAAGGGGAACATGCATAATGTAAAAGCCTTTGTCCTGTTTAACATATTCAATTGTTGAATTCGATTTAAAGATTGCTATCGTACATACATTGCGGTGGTATCTGCTTAATTATGACACCCGAATAAACATTAATAATTGAATATTGCACGCGAAATGATAGTAGCGGTGGTCGCGTTATCGTAACGTCGAGCTGTTGAACGTTCATTATTTCTGCATTACGCGGAGGTACTTTTCGGATTAAACAGTTGCTTTCTTTCCTCCTCGTCACGTTCTGAACACGCGCTGATGCTTGCTTGTGTGTCGACAAGCCATTAAGGGATCTGGCTCCGTTTCGTACGGGTGTCCACGAAATATGACACCGCGCGCTAATCTCGTATTAAAAAGCGAAGGGGCATTTCGTCGAGCGAAGATTCTCACGCGTCGCCGCATTTCTGCATTTTCGTGCATTTGGTACCATGTGCACGTGCTCTTTTTTTCTTGGCTTTGTGAGAGAGGCGGAGGAGGAGAAGGCGGCGAGGGGGGCGGGAGGAAAGAGGAAGAAAAAGAACGACGAGGACGAGGGAAAAGAGAGAGAGAGAGAGAGGGGGCAGTCGGCAGCCATTAATCTTCGAGCGGGCCGAACGCGCCACAAGTGGTTTAAAATTCAAACGATTTCGGGGTCTCTCTTCGGTTTCGCGCTCGAAGGTCCTCTTCGAGGAGATAAGTGCCTTTCGATCCTCCATTCTGATAATAGCCGTTGGACCTTCTCTCGAGAGGAAGAGGAAGAGGACGCATACCCTGCGCTTCCCTTTGTCCTCGCCGGGCTTCGGCTGAGGCGCGGCGACTTTGCGATGAAAGTGCGAAGTCAAATTAGTTTTTTCGTCGGGCGGGGACGCCTCTCTGTCTCTCTCCCTCTCCGTCTTACTGCGTTGCCCTCGCACATCACCCCTCCTTACTATCATTACAGACCCTTTGTCTTTCTTCCTGGAACTCGTTTCGGGCCCATGCTCGCTCGGCCTGCGCAAACAGGTCCCGTGAAAACGATCGCATTCCTCCCGTCGAGCCGATTTCGGCCACGGATCTCTCGATTTCGCGCTGAAATTGAGATGTTTCAGATCGCACGTTTTCTTTATCTTTCGCGAGGAAGTTCGAGATGTGTCTCCTGTTCGCGCGAGACGTGTTCGGTTCCCATCGATTTTGATTCTTTAAAAATATAATTTTTAACTACATATATATATATATATATATAAAGGAACAAAGGCTACAAATTAACTAATTCACTCTGTAGCAGAAGGGAGATTTTCATTTTGCTACATTTTATCACACGGCGAAAGAAAAATTGAAGAAATCGGATACGAAAAGATCATCATTTTTCGATCAGCTTTCGAATGCGCTTTGGGAGTAAAAAATCATGTTACAAATGTACCGTATACTCGTGTCATTCGAATCTACTTGACACGGCATTAATTTAACATAGAAGTTCAAGTACAATACACAGAGAGCGAAGGATAGTCGGCGCCAAGGGGGACGTTATTGTTGATGCCATACCGTACGTGAGTCAGATGCACGACCCATATTCTTTGTTCCGTATCCTTAATGCACGCGTTCGCGGAGGAAACCGACACGTGGAAATATAATTATCTCGCGCCGCTACCGTGTAACGCGATCGCGGTAACGCGTCCAGGCCAATCATAATAACTCCTTGCGGCGTGCCGATTACCTCTCTCCCCGGCGCCGAGGCTTGAGAAATGTTAATCGAGGATGGGGATTTAGCGTTAGGTATCGTCTCGTCTCGTTGAATGTGCCGACATTGTAAGAGTTCGAGAACGACGACGAGGACGACTGACTGTGACCGTCGCGTTTGATATTTCTCAAGCGACATCTCTTGACGCGCGCACGACACGAACAGTCATTATCGTGCCACGAAAGAGAGTTCGACGGGAGAGAGAGGGGGCGGGGAGGGAGTGAAGGAGAGACAACTTGTAATTCCAGGCATTAGTTGCTTTCACTCTTTCAGAACGTTCTGTTCGACGATGTTTCTGCTTTAAATAAGTCCGCGCAGCACAAATCGCACAAAAGCGAAACATTAAATCGCACATCACGCACACGTCTGTGACGGGCGGTCGTACCTTTCGCATCTCGGCGGATTTCGAGAGAACCCCTTTCTCGGTATTAAATTATCATTAACCTGTTTTCCCGGTCTAACTAAACCGGAATTCTCAAACTCGCGTACTCGTTCGCGTACTTCGCTTTTGCGTGTCTTTATTGTTACCTGTTTCGTCGGCGGTGAAACAAAAAATTAGTCCGTTGACGAGTGGCTATTGCCCGCGAGGGTGCCTCCAGGATTAAATCCAATTTGGTTGATGTCACTCGAAAGCACGCAGTGCTTACGTCCGCGTCATGAGCGCTTCTCTCTTTGCCCCTCTCTCTCTCTCTCTCTCTCTCTTCTATCTCACCTTTACCTCCAACAATGAACTACAGCGTTTTTTCATGCTACAGCATTATTCACGAAAAGATTACGGAGGTCGAAATCAGTATTCCGCGTGGCCGCGTGTGAATCGTGTCATAAAACGTGCGTATCTTTCCCTCGACGAAATCCTTCGGGGACCTCTCGGGATACGCTGCCTCCCCTTAATAAAAGTTTCCCGAGAAGAGAAGTCGGGGAGGTCTTTAATTATTGACAGGAGCGAGCGAGCGAGCGAGCGAGCCTCGCGGCAAGGTGTTTCTAGGCGACGTGTTTTACGTGTTAATCAACTGTGCGCGCGCGCGCGCGCGCGTAGGATTGCTCGCCCTCACCTGTCGCGCGGAACGGTGGCCGAGACCTAGGTATAGCAGAGGGGCCAGGGGTCGGCTTTCCATTCGCGACACCGGGCGTTCCTCATCCTGGCGAGTTTATCCGGGCGATAAAACGGCCTCTTGGCGCGACTACACCGAGCAAATTGCAGGGCGGAATGTTGGTGCGCCGTCCTCCTCCCGAAGAAACTCTCCGTGCCGGAATGGCCCCGGATCCTTCCATCCACGTGGATCCTCGAATAAAAGAGTCGACCAGCTGTAAAACGGCGAACCGTTATTACGAGGGGAAGAGAGACGGGCTGAGAGGGAGCGATAGGGAGGGGAGAGGAGCGCCACGAGGAGCGAGAGGGTTGGTCGGTCGGGCGCTATATCGGAGCCTGTCATCCCCCGGCGACGTTATGCTCGGTAACTCAACCCGTGATCCTTTTCCTTTTTCACTTATTCTTCGTCCAAAGATACAAGGAGATGAAACGAATCGCAATGAACCGCGGGACGTTTGGCGATATAGCGGCGGTGAGAGTGAAATAGCGTGAAAACAGTAGTGGCGTTCTCTTTCCGAGAGTAATTCTTGGAACTACGCGTGAACACTGCAGTTGTAATATTTGATAATTACCGCGAATGTGACGGAAAGGATAGAAACGCGATGCGGTATGAGGCATCGGTTGTGGTAAATATTCATTTTCCGACTAACAAATTTGACAAGAAACGCCGCGGCGAGACCGCCAGTCGAGTAAACTGTTCGGAGCGTCTTATAAGCAACAAGAAACTTACAAAGATACATTTATCGAGAAAAGTTGCAATCGACTGTTACAGTATCGATAATTACGTCTCTCGACCTCTTTTTGTACAATTTAATATCGCAAGCATTATGACAGGAGAAAGGACGGTTACATCGTATTTGTCAGTAACACAAAAAATGCCCTAGCCTTTTCCCTCATTTTTCATAGCGAGAGAGACGGGGGAGGGAGGGAAGGAGAGAGAGAGAGAGAGAGAGAGAGAGAGAGAGAGAGAGAGAGAGGAAGGAAGAGGAGAAAAAGAAAGAGAGGAAATACTCTCTCTCTCTCTCTCTCTCGACATCATCCGCCTTTCATCTCACGTTGTCGCGTAAAGAGAGAAAGAGAAATTGAGATAGATGGACAGGATGAGAGCACGAAGATCAAACGAACGCAAATTATTTCTGCTTCCAACGAAATAATCCCGCTCGTATCGTCGTCGTAGAAACAACGAAAAGCAATTTTCTCCGCAAGTACGAAATAGGTACGGATAGGCGGATCTATACGGCGGGCCGGTTCCCCGTTTTAATACCCAGGTCGCGGCACTGTGTGTGCAAATGACTCGGTTGCACTCCGTGCCGCCTCAAAGAAATCGTCTCGCGTTTTACCCGCTTTGCGAACACTATCGATATCCGAACGCGATTTAATATTTATTTTTACTGTAATCCCTTCGTATAGATGCACACGACAGTATCTTTCTCGGAGGATCGCTTAATGAAATCTCGTTTCGTCGTACTTATTTTTAGCATGGATTGCAGGTAATCTCTCGTCGCTTATGACGACGTTCTTCGCAATAATAAATACGATATCGCTTCGTGAGCACGAGTTACACAAGAACATTCTTTGAAATTTTCATGTGTTTGGACTTTATTTTCGGGCTTGATTTTAATATGTATTCCCATTAATCTTTTACACATACGTAATATGACGTTGACGCGCACGTGAGCTGTTTAATTTTTTATTACTTTACCGTACCGAGTAATTTTGACCGGGAAAAGGGAACTTTCCAGCGAGAGAGTGGAAAATTTGACGATGTTTTTCTCAAATATAATATAATATCATGTCTCTCTTGTTATGAAGAAGAAATGACATCTTGTGACGTAGCCGTCTCGTTTGCAGCATCGATTAATTTCATTTAATCTTTGCTCTCTTTGGCGTGTTCTTTTTTGCATTTTTCTCGTAAAAGTGCAACGAGCTGCGAGCGCGATTTTTCTTGCCCCGCCCACGTCCTTTATCACCTTGCTGCCACGTAACCGAGATTGCGATAGGCGACGAAATATCTCTGTGACCACGTCATGCGCGATATTAGCGAAATTACTGTGGTTATCGGAGGCGTAATTAAGACAAATTACGAGTGCACGGTCGTCCTCGGCGTTATTTTTGCTCGCGACAAAGTTGCGGGACTAGTTGCGATCATTATTATATATACGAGGCTGTCATTTAAATAATAGATCCCCAGCTACCGACTACGTCATTATCGTGATATTATACTTTGTTATTTTCTCCCTGTCTGCCTGCGGCTACCTTCCGAGAGAACAAATCTGCAAACTGCATTTCGCAACTGCACTCTCTCCTTCTCTTTCTCTCTTTCACCTTCTTTCGCTCTCAAAATTGTCGAGTCTCTCTCTCTCTCTCTCTCTCTCTCTCTCTCTCTCTCTCTCTCTCTCTCTCTCTCTCCGAGTTCGATGGAAATGAAAAAAAGTTGCATTAATTCGAACAATCGAAAACGCGTTACTTTCAATTACCGCGACTTCATCCATTTATTCCGAATTTAACAAAGTTCTTGGTTCGTACTACTTCATTTCGATCGGCGTTGGGAACTGATCTTAAATTAAAATTTGGATTATTCTAACCGAGTTACTTCGACTCGGGCCCGGTACTCGTACTAATACTTAGCAAGTTTGCTTTATCGATGACGATAGAATTAAAGTCGTCTCGAGGTCTTCCAGGTCTTCGGGCGAACGCCGAATTGATCTTGCGCGATAAATTATAATTGCCTTCCGCCCCTACTTTAGCGTTTATCGTTTTATTTATTTTTGTTATCGTTTTATATATCTTTTTACTTCTGCGTGTCCTGTGCCTATGTTTATCGCGTGGGAAATACGTAATCGAGCGCGACAGGAAATAACAATGCACCGAGAACACGTGTCTACGCTACACGTGATATATACGCTCCGCGGCCTCGTTCCTCTGTACTGAGCGGCGCACGGAATACCAGGCTAGACTATCCTAATCGGCGATGGAAAGAATCGCGTGTCGTCGCGCTTCCCGTCACGCGCTGATGCCGCTGTGAACACGGCATAAGGGCACTGGAACGCCGGAAGCGAGTAAAAAATACGTGCCATGACGCTGTTGGAGAGGGGAGAATTCCAAAGCGAAAGCGCTTTGTCGATTATGACAACTCGAATAATGAGAAAAAGCCGTTTCGCTTTGCTTTTGAGATGCGAGAATTTTTTGCAATCGTGTGCGTCGTCGTCGTCGTCGTCGTCGTCGTCGTCATCGCCGCTTCATTCTTTGTCCAGTTCAGTCCCTATAAATCAGAGTGTCTATAATTATTATTCTCACAAGTGCTTCTCGATACCGCGTATACACATTTTGTCGAAAAAAAGACATTCTGTCTCATTATTATTTAAAACGGTAACTTGTATGTGCGCGCAGAATCCGATTTTCAACTTTCGTGTCTGTCTCGAGCGACAAGAAGTCGACGATAAACATCGGCTTAATTTAGAACGACGAAAAAATATCGCGCGAAATAGGTTCGAGATATACTCGGACTCGATTCCCAACGGTGGGAACACTCGAATCCCGCTCGAATTTAAAGGTCGACGACCGCCAGTGTGGAGCAGGTGCCTTCTTGGAACACGCGTACGTGCGCGCACGCTTGTTCGGCGGTGTCTCTCCCTCGGTGCGAATTGGCTGGAAATTATCCGCGCTTACCGATAATACAGGGGGACATTAACGTAACGGCTGTCCGCCGGTGCAATTTTCAATTTCGCTCGGCCTTCTTACGCGCGGCAGCTTCTTCCTTACGCGGCCGCGCCGACATTGTGCGTCTTTCGCGAGCTTTCCAGTATCGAGAAAATTAATCAACGAAAGACCGCCTTCGTCACGACGAAGGTAATTCATACTCTCGTCGGGACTGTAATTTATTCGTGTTTTCGAGAGAACGAAATTTTATCGTTGATCTGTAGCCCGTGAGAAATCCGACGTGACTGAACGTTAATCGCGACACGCGTCGTTGCCATTTAATTCAGCCTTATTTTACAACTGCTCTCCCGCTTCCTCCATTCGAGCTTTCAGCTCGTATTTGACGCTAATAGGACCGCCGTGATCTAACGCTCCCGTGAGTTTGCAACCGTAAGCCGAGATTGGCTGCCGCGCGTCTCTTTTACCGCGCGCGGAACCGCTCGTCGGGCGACCTGCTTTCCAGAATACGAAAGTACTTGCATTGTCATTGATTGGCCACGGATGGATTCTCTCGCCGTCGGGAAGGCAATCGCGGAAGCCTCCAACGTTTCGCGTCGATATTTACCGATCTCTCGCTGCTTGGCGCTTTTACCTGAGCACACCGCCCTCCCAAAGAGCTTCCACCGTTTTTTCTCGTACACCGCAGGTCCGCGCAGCGCGAGAAGACGTTTCTCGATATAATTCCCAGATAATAACTCCCATTCCAAAGATGCGTACACAATTTCGCTTCCTCGAAACACTCCGACGGGACCGCCGCCGTCCCATCGGAGTTCTTTTGAAAACGTGTGTGCATAACGTACAACCAGAGCCACTCCTCATCGAGAGAGAGAGAGAGAGAGAGAGAGAGAGAGAGAGAGAGAGAGAGAGAGAGAGAGAGAGAGACGCGCACCTTCCGTACTCGCGAGTTACTTTTCTCACTTCTTCTCATTTTTGCAGCACGGCACTTTTTTTCCGGGAATGTCTCGTAAACCCTCCACGAGGAAAGTATACACACACACACACACACAGTCTTTCTTTTTCTTCTCGGCGAGATCTTTAAAAGTAAATATACCCACGTATACCGTTGAGCCTGGTGCTCAATCCTCGTCGAGTTTTACGTCCCATTCGCGAGATTACTTTTTCACATTGTTACATTTTCAGAATCCGTTAGTTTTCTCAGTATAATAAGCTCCGCTCCCCGCGGGACGAACGCGTAGAATTTTCCCCGTCGATGCTTTCAGAAAGAATGTCTGCGCGTACGTGTGTAACGTGTGCTTGAGGCCTCCTCGCCGAGCAGCTTCCGTATCTCGTCGGTACGGGTTATTCGCGGACTTAATCTCCGCGGCGGAATTCGTCTGGGGATTACCGCGGGGCAGATTTTCCTAGACTTGGAAATCGAACGCAAATCACAGCTTTCCGGGCGCACCCTCTCCCCCCTCCGGTAAGAAATAATACCAATCGCGCCACGACGCGACGCGCGGCGGAATGCCGTTAGCCGATTATGCGCGCCGGTATTATTTTACTTTACGGAAAATATCGGATTCCGAGGAATTACACGTTCGCGAGGGAACGTCTTGCGGTACAAATATCGTGGCGGCAAGTCGCAGGCGCGGGTCGCCCTTCTCCGCGCTGCAACCCCGTGCGCGCGAGAGAGACCCGCGGGGTTAACCAGCGAGAAGGCGCACTTAATATCCGCGCGGAGGTGCCGGTAATGTTTGTTATTCCGGA
Source organism: Harpegnathos saltator (assembly GCF_003227715.2). Lineage (NCBI taxonomy): Eukaryota > Metazoa > Arthropoda > Insecta > Hymenoptera > Formicidae > Harpegnathos > Harpegnathos saltator. Next base: position 706,170 of record NW_020229935.1, read on the forward strand.
CAACGCCGACGGAATGCAAATTGCAACAAATGTTTAGCCTCGCGTAGCGCGTAGTAACAATCGCTCATTGTAATGGCTGCAGCGCGCAGCCATTACTCGATTATGCAATGTCTACTGGAAAATACGGCGAAACCTATCGGGGGGGATTCTCAGCTCGGGAACACTTTGCGAAATAAAATATCGCGGTTTGTGCGGCGAGCCGAGTGTCTTCTCCTTTTGTGATTCTCCTCAAGGTTCTTGCTCCATCCCCCTGCTCTCCCCTCTCCCCTCTCCCCTCACGAGTCATCTTCAGTTTAATTCGCGAGAGCCTCCGACTCGAGAAGCCGGGGGGGACTTAATATCCCGCTTGAGCAGCCGTGTTTGTTAATCTTGGAATATCAATTGAATGCAAACGACGACAAGTGTCGTGCAAACAACAATCGCGCCATGTTGACGGGCAAACATCGCGAGAAGCCTTAATTCGAGAAAAATGTTGCGCAGAACGTGTGCCGTCGAGACTTTCTCGAAAAGCGCGCACGGCAAAGAGCGGAGCGCGGTGGAGGCGAGTGCAAATCGGATTAATCCTCGAAATGTGAAATTTCAGGTCAGGCGGGTTGTTGTTGTTAATTGAATTCGTCGAATAAAGGTAGCGCACGATGATACTACTTCGAGCTAATTGAAATGAATAATTGCCAATTTTATAATAATTTTCCGACGCGATTATCGGATATGCACTCGCGCGTGCGCGCGTCATATTTATTAAGCACACGTACGTAATTCTTAACCGACCGGTGCAGTAGCTGCTAATTATGTCGCTGAAGAATTACCCACCACTTTTCCGTTCGGCCCGATGACCCCCTCCTCTTCCTTCTCTTTCCTCGATTACTTTACTCGACTTATGCAATTTCAATACTAATCAAATTGGCGATATCGCGCGCATATTTTACCGAGACTCGTCGACCCGCCAAAAAGAGTCGGTCGTGGAACTACCGCCTCTCGTCGTTGCTATTCCGTGTCCCGGAACCTTGGGAGATATTCTTGACGCCGGGCGATTCCGCGGACTTAATCTCCGCCACGATGCATTATAATCAATCTTGTTCTCGGAACATATAAATCGGATGCAAATTGCCAAGTGATTTTCCGAACGATCCAGGAAATAATACCTATCGATTAGTGGTGTCGAGTCCGAGACAGAGCGAGCGAGAGAGAGTGAGTGAGGGGGAAGGGGGGGAGCCGTTGCGCGATTACACAGCCGGCGCCTTGCTAAGATACGAGGGACTCACGTTGCGTTTTATCGGATCGATCATCTGAGTAGTAGTCGGGAAAGAGATATTCGACGTGGTGGAGAGAACACGCGAGACCGCGCGCGCGCGGCGCCGCGAGAGAGAGAGAGAGAGAGAGAGAGAGAGAGAGAGAGAGAGAGAGAGAGAGAGAAGGAGAAGGAGAAAGAGACACGGTCTTACCTTGGGAGTCGTGTTACATCAGACCGAACGCGCTTCTTCTTACGCGCTGCTCGCGGTTACGTTAACCGGCCGTTACGCGAGAAAATCGGTTGCGGGGGGAATTTATTCGTCTGGTGCGCGTTGCGCGAAAAACGAGCTGCGTCCTGTTGCGAGCGAAACAATCGCGCCGAGACGCCGCCTTCGCCTCCGCCTCCGCCCCCGCCTCTGTCTTCATCGCCGCGCGTTATGCGAACGCGCGCGCGCCGGTTTCTTTGCCGCGCGTGGCGGGACGGAACTGTCGTTGTTGGGAAAATTGCATTACGAAACGCTGCAGGAATGCGTTGTGGCGATATTTTTGCCGAGGATAATGCGCGCTGACTCGAGCGTGTGCGCTTTGAAAAACGCATATCTGCGGTCGCGTTCTGAGAAGATTAACAATGATAAGTGCTAGAGCACTCAAATGGGGGGTGACGTGGTAACGACGAAGCCTGTCGAGCGCGACAGGCGATCGACGCTCGCGCACTAGTGGCACTCCATCGGAAGGTAATATTTATTATTAACATTAGCAATTTTGTGCTATTGTTTCGGTCAATTGTGATGGAGTGTATGCGCAAACACTGCGTTGATTGTGGGCGACGTCAGAGGAGGGAGTCTCTAAATATTCACACGCGCGCGGAAAGTCAATCCCCAATGGGACGAAATGCGCGAATCACCCTTTTGTTTGAACCGAGCGTGATTTTTGTGCGGTGTCGATTTTGTCGCGGCTCCAACTTGGCGACATTCACGCGACGCTTCCTGCGTACTGACGGTCGTTTCCGAATCGTCAGACGCTCGACTTTTTAGGAAGTGACTAATTCGAATGGATCGTGGCGGTCGGGTATGATAATTAATTGGAAAGGACGGCGGACGGCGATCGGTAGCCGCGGACGTTAGCAGACGTATCCGTCACTCTCGCGTTCTTTTTGTGTCCCCACCGTCGCGTCAGACTTTCTCTCCTTTATTTTTCCCCATGCCGACGCGGGCTCGGTGCCCACACGCGCGCACACACACACACACACACACACACACACACACACACACACACACTCGCATACTGGCCAGAAATCTCGTCCGCAAATCTAGATCGCGTCTCGGCGTTATTTTCAAGAATTTACGTCTCTTCATGGATTCGTTTCCAACGTTTCCTGAACATTCCAGTTCACTTCTTCTGGAAGAGGAACGACCTGAAATTGTCGCTCCTCCGCAAGGCTTTCCCTCTTATATAGAACACCAGTCTGCCGAAACATGGAACACAATCAGTGTTATCGGAACATCATATAGAAACAAGGCACAGAATCCTATTTGATCGAACATCAGTTCTAGCTCAATTTAACGCACACTTCCGTAGAAAATGTGCATAGAATTAGGCAATCCATTTCCTCGGTCCTACGAAGTTCTCGAAATTTGTGTAAAGTTGCATGAAACCTCCAAACTACTCACGTTCTCTTTGTTTTTCCCCTGTCGTGCCCAAAAACCATTCCCGCCAGCTGATCGCTCATCTACGTCTATATAAAGAGAATTCCTGGAGAGGACCGACAGAGTTTCAAGTCGTTTCTCCGAAAAAGTAAACTGGAATGTTCACGAAACGTCGGGAATAAATCCGCCTAAAATCCAGATCAAGCATTTCTCCATACACACACACACACACACACACACACACACACACACACACACACTGTGAGAGTTAAAATATAAATTTACGTCTCGTGCCACGGACAACTGAGGCGACTGAGAGACCGTCTCTTTCACACCGCACGAATTAATTTTCCCCGCGTCTGGCAAGAAGACGCAAATCTCTCGAAATCTCAAACCCGAGTACGCCGTCGTCTACTACCAGTCGTCGTGGTGTTCTTTGTTAATTAACAGTGAGTTATGAGCCGAGATCATACGCGCGTGATGCGCGATACAAACGTCCCTTGAAGATCTCACTGAAAGATAGATTGAGAAAAAGGAAAGCTCTTAAGACCGTGCGTAGATTTGTAGAATTATCCCTCGAGACGCGCGCACAACGCTCCTATACACGAATTTCTGTCGGGATCGTCGACGAGAAACGGGACGAAAAGCGGAATGTGAACGATATCGCGTCAGATTGGACTTCATTTCACATCCTTCATTTCTTTCCCTTGACTCTTAATTGGACCGATGAAATATTACATCGCGCAATATTATATCGCGCGGTGATGTAAAGAAATTTAATCGGGCCCAGCTTTTGTCGGTGGAAAACGTCGCTTGATCACATCGTCGTGAATAATTCCTCCCGCCGTCGTGCTGCTGTCTCTCCGCTGAAATGCGATGCTTTTTTGAGATAATACAAAAATCAAACTCGCCCTCGTGAATTCCACTCGCTCGTCTTGCAAAATTAACGAGCTGAGCTTCTGCCGAAACGTAATCGGGAACGCCGCGCGCGCGCGCGCGCTTCCCATTTCCTGTCGTCGATATAGCTGATCTCGAGCTGCTGTGCTGTCGGCGAATACTATCGTCGTCGTCGTCGTCGTCGTCGTCGTCGTCGGCGGGTCCGGCGGTGCGCGCGGAGCACCGGGTGCACCGAAGTCGTTCGACGCTCTCGATAATCGATCTATTATACGTCGCTAACAAAGTGCACGCTCACGTCGGAGTCGTTGAACTTGTTAAGAATGAAATTTCGTTCACACCACCTTGCCGGCTACGGAATCAATAAAGAGAGCGCCCGAACCGAACTGGGTTAATACGGCGGCGCGGGGCGCGCGAGAGAGCGCGCGCACAGTTCAGCTCCGTTCCGTCCCGTTCCGTATCGTTCCACGTGCCGAGCCTATCTCTTTTTACCGCCGTGTAATGGATTACACGATTTAATCCGGTGCTCCGCGTATCTTGCGTGCGCAATTCTCAATCGATGTTTCCTCCCTCCCCCCTCTCTCTCTCTCTCTCTCTCTCTCTCTCTCTCTCTCTCTCTCTCTCTCCGTCTTCGTTCTTTCTCTATCGCTGTCTGTTATTATCATCTGCGTACGCAATGTACTACACGTGTTCGACGTAGACAGCGGCGATTATCCATCCAGATCGCTGCAGATGTACTTTCAGTCTCGGGTACGGAGCTCGAGTCTCTCTCTCTCTCTTTCTCTCTTTCACTTTTATCATTGGAAAATCGTTATCTCGTCTCTGTGTTTCCTCAACAACTCGGATCGCTGAGCACTGACTGTGCGCACACCTCTCGTGAAATGATCTCGTCGTGGAACGATGTGATTACTCGCTCGACTTGTAGCAGGGGCAGGGGCAGAGGCAGGGGCAGGGGGGACGCCGCATCTCTGTAATTTCGGACTTTCCTCTCTTATGTGCGCGCGTTAAGGGGAAAAACGCGACAAACCCTGCCCGGAAATCGCACTTCTCGGACTTCCTCTCCCGTTAAAATCCACTGCCGTTCTCGGCGCAATTTGGAAAGTTATGAATTTAATAGAATATTGTATTTTCGATATACACGCGCAGTCGCCGCAGAATATTATTAACTTTTTCTCCCTGCTTTTTCCAACTAACGTTTCCTCCTTTTCACCTCCTCCGTCTCTCGCTCTCCGCCTCCGCTTCGCTATCTCTCGTCCTTCCGTTTCTCTCTTTTCTCCCGGACCTAGCCAGAACGTACGGCCGACCGTATAACGCGGTCGCGCTATTAAATCTAAGTGGCTTAAGGCCTTAAAGTCCGCTTCGCGCCAATAAAAAGTGGATGAAATTACATTGGCCGGCGGGCTTGCGGCTTACCCCTCCGACCCCTCTAGCTCGCCGCCAACCTCGTCCGGGAAAAATCCGCCGCAGCCGCCGGTATTCGCGAGTTATCGCGCGGATATCGCGTCTTTACCCTCGGAAACGGTTCTCACTCGTAAGCAAAATGATGCCGGCAGCGGTACGCACGCCCGCGCGGCCGGTGACCGGGCGAAGCGAAGTTTCGCGAGCGAGCACAATCTCGTGGAGAGATAGCGTCGTCGTGTGCGCTCGCTCCTTCTTCTTTCCCCCTCCCTCCCTCCCTCCCTCCCTCCCTCTCTCTCTCCCTCTTTCTCTCTCTCTCTCTCTCTCTCTCTATATATATATATATATACATATATATATATATTTCTTTTTCTCTCTCAGCCTCACTGTTTGGGAGGAAGAGATTACCGGATAAGTCGCGAGCACGTAAATATGTATGTGTGCTTTCCCGGTGTCCCTGGCGAGACTCGCGCGCATCAGCTTTCGCGCGGCTCCCCGGCGCAGACCGGGAAAATTAGACGGCCAGGAAAAGCGGTGGACTTTAAATCGCCCGGTTGGAAAAACTCGGGTCACTTTTATATCCACGAGCGAGCGCGGGCGCTTCCTCCTCGTTTAATCGCTTCTCTGCCGCTGCATTCCCGCAATTGCAACCGCGTCCGCGACACGTTACGTATGCTAATAGTTCCGCGGCTGAATCGACGGGAGAGGTATTTTTACGAGCGGCTGGGACCGCAGCTCGCTTCTCCCTTTGTCCCTTTTCGACGCTGATGATCCAGAGGTAGGCGTAAGGAGAGAGTGAGAGAGAGAGAGAGAGAGAAAGAGGATCGTTTGTTAGAGCGACCACCGAACAAGCCCACGACTTTTGATGAGTCCTGTACTCACGATCGCGCTCTTATGATCATTTCGATAGTCGACAGGATCGCGTTGCGCCCGCGTCGCTCCCTCGGAGAGGCGGACTCGTCGGCCGTGCCGTGCCGTCGCCGGTAGATTCGAGAAGTCGATACGACTCGTCCGTCTCTCGTTATGTACGCGCGGCTCCGCTTCGGCTTTGTTTGCGCGTAACGATCGCGCAATTATCTCGGTGCGACGTTATCCAGCATGAATCACCCGGTAAACCTGATGTAACGATTTGACGCGTTGCGACGCACCTTCCCCCCGCCAAGAAGAGAGCCTTCTTGAGCGCATCGTCTCTCTCTCTCTCTCTCTCTCTCTCTCTCTCTCTCTCTCTCTCTCTCTCGGGCAAAGTGCAAATTGGCTTTAACTCGTATGCGAGGCGATTCGCTATGATTCAGCTGGCATTAACCCGTCTCACGGCGCCATTTTTGGTGCACGGCGAATGTTACTTCAGGCACCGGGCGGGCACACATCACGCAACATCAAACGGTCGAGCGCGTAGAACAACAGGCGAACAACAGGCAGATATGAGAACAATGCTTGCGAGCGTAATAGAAATACCGGTGGAGATTTTTCGGCAACGGGTTTACCGTTACCACCCGTGAGCATCAGGCTGAAATATCCGAGGCAGAGACGGGGGTAAATAGAGAAATAATTTATGTGGACTCGGAGATTCTCCGAAATGAAGAGGGAATTACGGGGATTAGTAAAACGAAATAACAGCCGTTACCGGAATCGAAAGGAATGGACGTGGAACAGTAACGACGCCGAGCGCAAATGTATGAAAGATGCCTCGTTGGCTCGTGTCATTTGTCATTTTTTTGTTGTTTATATATCATTAGAAGCGGATTACGATCACGTTTGACGATCCAGGAAGGGAATCGTAGGACTAACGAGCACAATCGTGATCGAATTGCCGAACAAAAGCGTTGCCGAGCGAAAGATGCGCCATTATGGTCGCGGCTAATGCAAGCCAGCCTGGGTAGCATCTGTGCGAAAAGCATGACGGAAATATAATCAATAAAGTGCATCCCGATGGGATTAATCGCATCGACAGGCGGCCGGCCGCCTCGTTAACCCTTTCAATGAAAATTAATTTAACGAGGCCTTCGCAGACAGCGCCTTCTCTAAGGACGCGCGCGCGCGCGCGCGCTTCTTTTTCTTCCTTCAGGAAGGCTTCGGTCAGGTTATGAACGCCTCTTTAGTTTTAATATCTGTTTAATAGCACCTCTTTGTTAGGCCCCGGCTTATCGTTTATTATAAAATGAGAGAAAACACCAATAACCATCGCAGTCTGTTAGAAAATATTAAGATACCGCTTATAACAACGAGAACGTAACAATTCTTTACGCGATAGGTATTAAAAAATTTCATGCAATAATAAGACCCAGCGAGGTTTCTCTTTTTTCCTCTCGAAAAGTTTACAGAATTCGACGATAACGCGCGTTCGTGATATCTCACGAACTTTTTAATTTTCTCCATATATTTTTCGCACACGTACATTTCCGACGCATATTTTGATGTGCGAATTTCCGTCACGAGTCAATCTGCACATCCCTCCCCGCCCCCCTGCCCGCCCGCCGTTATTAACGACTTTCGAAACATCACAAATCACGACAGCCCCGAGATCTCTCATATTGCCGCTTCTCGCAAACAATGAGTTACGCGCGTTTCATTGTGACGCGTGACGCGCGGACCTAAATATAAGCGCGTCGCGACGACGACGACGACGACGTTACGGCGAGACGCGCGGCGCTATTCTGCAAAAGCAGCCAGGTCGAGCCGTCAAGAGCCGGAGGCGCAAATCAGCTTGCAATAATCCGTTTAAAATAGACACTTCGCGTCAATTTGTAACGACGTCTCATGTAAGATCGTTTCGAAATTCGATTTATGCCACTTTCGAAATAAACGGCCCGTTTATCGCGATTGCCGCGGTGGCGGTTGCGGTTCTGAGATCGAACGACGTTTAAAGTAAGAAGCTCCCGATTTCTTCTCGGACGAGCTAGAAGAAAACCTCTCTCTCTCTCTCCTCTCTCTCTCTCTCTCTCTCTCTCTCCGTCTTTTTCCTCGCCACCCACTCGTGTCCTCCTCGTCTACGCGCGCGTAACGCTTTTCTAGATAAATCCTTCAATTACGGCCCAGCGGCAAGTCGGTAAATGTGGCCGTGGCGCGCAGCCTTCGGAAACTTCGTTTCGCCATCTCGGGGACGGCGGCTTTAAGTGATTTATAATCAAAACTGAATTAGAGGCGGGTTGGAAAAGCCTTAAGTTGCCCCGCAAGCTCCGGGCGAGGCCCGAGCTTTATGCGACAGGCTCCGCCAGGTGATTTAAAAGTCGTTCAAAGTATATTAAACGCTGGATTCGCGCAAAAGCGCGCTCACGGTGTTTGCGGCGTCGACTTTCCCCTCCTCATACGAGTCGTCTTCCCTTCTCGCATTTGCGTGATTATGTTTGATACAAACTGTTTCCCGGCAGCTCTCTCCCCCCCCCTAAGCTTCGTCGTAGATTCTTCGATTAATCTCGGTTTTTTATTTCTTTTTACGAAGACACGCTAGGTGTTAGGTAATTTTCGAATTATCGTAATTAAGAACGAGCACTTTGGTGGCCGCGCAAGCTTCCGAGAGCCGCAGACAAATTGTTCTTGCTTATTTAAATCCAAGCGGCTTTTATTCTTACAAAGTTTTGGACCGGAGTTAGTCACACGGATATTTAACGTGAAGAATAACCTGGAGAGAGCTGCGACGAATTGTCGCGTCCTTCGTAAAAAGTCTACTTCAAATTCCACACAGTAGGTATGTCATCCGTCTCTGAAGCGCTTTGTGTAACGCGTAACAAGAATTGATGACGAGTCTCTGGGCACGGTAAAACCGTGGTGTCGATTTCTTCGCGTCGTTATAATTGTGTGACGGAAGTCGCACGATAATCGCGATTAGCGAGGTGATTAATCGTCGAAGTCGGCGCAGTAACGAGGTGATTTCCACGCTAAAAATTCGTCCCCTGCAGATTGCGATCGAATCGCATTTCGATGCACGGAGCAGCATACGGCTATTACGCTTACTCTATATATCGACTCGCGATCGATGACTCGTGGACAACGAGTATCGGTGTATCGCAACCCGCTCGTAACTCTCCGCTTCGTTATTTTCTGCCGGGCAGGAGGAAGCAGGATCTGCCGAGTCCACTTAACGAGAATAAATTAATGACGGGCATGAAAAAAATGCTCTCACCTCTATCTTCGCGGGGACTTTTACGGCGAGGGAACTCTTGCCGGCGGACGTTTTTACCGCGCCCGTCCAACAATAATATAGACGTAATGCAACCTTACGAGTGAGAGAAAGTCCTCGGCGTCCGCGTATTACGTTACCGCGTCACACGCGAATAAGATGCGCGCAATAAATGTGAGACGGAAACCCGCTATTAGATTTAAACATTACTTTCGAAATATACAGGGGGAGAGAGAGAGACTGTTTTGCAATTAATACGGGTAAGAAGTACGGTGTGATTTATCGCGGCGGCAGCGCGTTTCGACGCTGCCTGAAAGCAATTTACACGGGAGGATAGGCATGGGCGGCAAACTCTGTCCGACGAGGCGTCGAGGAGCGGGAATGATTTGTCGCCTTAGCATCGCGCCCGGTGACACACGCCGCTGTTTCGTTTCGCGATGGGAAAACGTCGTACGGAAGCTCGCGGCGAAACGGAAGCTCGTCGTCGTCGTCGTCGTCGTCGAGCGCTACGTCTCGACGTGACAGGTGTGTCTGATAGCGATATCTCGACGCGCGCTCTATAATGTAATACAGAGCTTCCCGCGACTTTGCGTCATAATCTTGACATCTGATTTCCAGAGTGATCCCGAGCCGAGAATGTCGTATATCTATGCATACACGTACGTTCGCCTCTGAATAATTGCGCGAATTAGCGCGCGATCTCTCAAGTAGCCGTCCTTTTAACACGCCGGCACGTTTCAACGTCGTTTCATTGCGAGCGGAAAGCTTCGTTAGCGGCCAATTCTTTCGATTTCCTGCGTCGATTTCTGTTTCGAGCGTCTGTATCCTTTTTAGAACGTTCGTAGCTCTCTCGCGATCCCCTTGAGATCGTCGCGCATCGTCGAGGAACGGAACGGCCCGTATAATGGAGAAGTCTCGCGTCGGTTTCGTCGAGCCCTCCTCTTGACGCGAGCCTCGCAAATGTGTGTTCGTGCGGTCATCCGGCACGCACATTCCGTCGCATTATTTCGGCTATGCCGATTCATCACGTTCTGACGCGTCGCACGAGCGTCTGCTGCAATTCGTGACGGACGTCACATCAGGACAATGCTCCGGTGTCCCTTTCGATCTGTTATCAGCCGTGCCGTACGACGCTGATAATGTATGACTGTTCGATACGGCAGCGTGTGTCTCGTCGCGCTGATAAATTAGAACAACATGAATAATGAAAGCGAATATATGCGACAAGCATGCGACAAGAAAGAGCGAGGCGGATGCGGGGAGAGAAGGGTGGATAGAGAAACTAGCTGTGATAGAACGGAAAATAGTTACCGACGGGAAAAAAGAAAGGAAAACTGAGCGCGTTCGTGGTGTTCGCGCGCGTGTTAAAGATTGCGATGTGAAAATTGCGAGGAAACCGCAGAGCGAGAACGACTTGGATGAATCACGATTTTTATCTACAAAATCGCCTCGATTCAACGAGTTTTTAAGTTTCCTCTATCGAGTGCGATAACGTAATATACCTGGAAGTGTTGAAAGAAAGAGATAGAATCAGCGTTGGCAGTCATTTCACTCGATACGCCGTGCTGATATCATGATGCTTGCTCCGCTTTATCAAACCAAACTGGTTTCGTTGACGAAAAGAGTCATTCGCGCGAACGCAAGCCCCGACCCAAACGTTGACTCATTTACGTCCTGACGTCATAATCTCTCACGGTTCGCCGCATAGTCATTACCTTCAATCGCTTGCTTCAGTAGCTCGTTTCAATGTCAAATTGTCGCGGGAGGCCGGCAAGCGTGATGAAACACGTAGGAAGTTTTTCTCGAAACGTCAGTCCAATCTTCTTCTCTTAGCCGACTTCTCTTACCCGAATTGCTGGTTTTCGTGGACGATAATCGAAATATAATTGAACAGGCTGGCGTGCGTGATTTGCGGCATATTGTTCGTCTTTACAGTTCCGATAGATATCCGCATACACGAGTTATACGACTTCAGTCCCAAGTATCCCAAGTTCAGTTCTGACAAACACTATGAAGCAACTGTGGATACGTTCATCGCGTCAATTTATATTTACATTCGCTTGCAACACGCGGTATTGCAAATTTGATTCGCGTCATTTTGCCCCGGGAACCGTTGTCAGATGACAAGTGAGCATTTTTTAACAAACGCGAAAATATTCTCTCGCATTTATATTTTCGAACTCTAATGTTCCCAGTTCGCGTATTTAAGGATATACCGATCTTTTCCCAAAAGGAAAATGTCAGATTATTCTCGGAGGAAAGGAATATATACGCTCGCGGTCACGTTATTCCCGAGATACCACGCCGTGCGACTCGCGCGTTTTTAGCGATCCGTCGGATCTTGCCGGACGATACAACGAAACAACGGGGAGTGGACCCTTTTTCTTCCCCTCGCCCCTCTCTATCCGCTTTCTGGGCCGGTTTAGTCCAGGACGACGATGAGTACACCCCTGGGTCGATCTTCCCCGACAACCCCTCAGTGTCCCTCGGGGGGCTTCGGTGCACGCTATAATACTCGGGAAACTTAACAGGCATCCAGCTTACTGGCAACCCCGTACAAGCAACGTCTCTCTCTCTCTCTCTCTTTCCCCCTCTCATCCCTCTCACCCTCCTCTCCGGGCAACTATACCGACATCCCCTCCGATGGCCGTCGCTCTCTGCCACAGACACATATTCTCGCGGCGTGTCCCCCTATTGACGCGCACATCTATGAGTTTCATCCCCCTTTTGCCCCTCCGTGCGGGGCATGAGTTCTGTAAGTCTCCGTTGTAACCACCCCGACAAGTCCGGTGGCCGTGCTCTCGTTTTCGAATTTCCGAGTGAAAATCTTCGTCCCGTTTTCGTGACGGAAACAGCTGGCCCCGCGGTTTCATTGAAACGCGGCCACTGTGCCGGCTGATGCGCCAAGACGCGGTGAGTAAACTCGTGAACTGAATTTCGAGAGAGCGCCGTGAACTGAAGGTTTTCTGTGTGCCGGGAACAGAACGCGTAAGGATGATTTGAACGTCGTTGTTTTGTTTCTCTCTTGAGAAAATATATCTGTGTAATCACACAACGTGTGATATCATTCGCACACGTATACACCCAAACGAGAATTTTAATTTCAACAGTAATGTCAAGAAGGGCAAGTAATATTTTTAATATTTCCACGGGAAATACTCGTATTTCGTGCAAATATAATTGTATAAGAGAAGTATTTTACAAATGGCTTTTCATATATACTGTATTAAAAATTTTACGAATATACCGATTAAAAAGCCCTAAATGAATGAAGTAGTATCAAGAAAGAGGCGACGATGGTATTACCGTTTATTACAGAAAAATCGAACATATCTCGTGCAAATATAATTATAAAAGGAAGGAAGGTATTTCCGAAAGTGACGTTTCTCCAAATTCAGCAAATATACAAATCGATACGTGAAGGAGCCTCGACTTGGGGAAAATTTTATAAAATCATCCTTACCGCACGCATGCACACACAAATTGCCGTCTTTCTCTCCGGAGAAAATTGTGGAAGCCTTTTCCGCCGTTTCTTTCGCGTAAAAGCCGCGAAGGACGACGGGAGAACGCCGAGACATTAGTACGTCTCATGAGATGTCGCACGGCTCGAGCTCGAAGAGCAAACTTTGTCCCTTTTGCCCCCGCGTTGCCGCATCTCGGCTAATGCCGAGTTTCCAACGGGACTACAAATTTCGCAATTTGGCACCCATTCGTTCACAACGGCGGATCGTTATTGCTGACGCGCGGCTGTAAATAACGTTTTGATGTCGGAGCCGAATATTAATATTGCTCCCGCCTCGGAACTGCGCTCGTTAGCCCTACGGATTATGAAGTGCAATTACGCGCGGGGGCGTGCAAGGTGGTCGCCGAATTCGCCGGGGACACACACGCTGTACAGGGCGTTCCTGCCGGCGACCGAACAGCTTCGGCCGTTAATACATTTAGGGCTCGAAACGCACGAACGCTTTTCACGAGACCTTATGGCTTTTCGCGCACTAGAGGGTCGAACAGAGCCATTTGCGCGCTAATCAATTTTTTTTCCACGTGCCTCCGCCGAACACGCTGGTCTCTTAACGAAGATCAATGGCGACTTTCATTTCAGAAGCCACTAGATACCGCGAATGGGCGAATTATGAGGGGCTAAATAAGCGACAATCTGTCTCGCGCTCCGGTAAATGCCGTATATTGATTGCCGTCGCGACGGCAATAATATTTGCCGAGAAAAGTTTCTTCGCTTTAACGCACATAACGCTGAAAATTGTCAATGTTTCGCATTTGACGATTCGCCACACATATGACCACCACACGTGCGCTGACGGAAGAGAGTCTCTTAGACAAAATATCTTTTTTACGCGCGACACGTTGTTTTAGTTTCGAGTTGGGGAAAATGTCAACAAGACGAGACCGTTAACGTGGAGGAAGGTCAGCAAAATCTATAACTCCCGTCTCGAGTAAATAGAAAAAAAGTGTCTGGCGTGTGCGCGTCTCTCTCTCTCTCTCTCTCTCTCTCTCTCTCTCTGGTGTTTCTTCTACCAATATTAGCTTACTTACGATCGAACTTGTGCAATAACCGCGCTTCGCGCGACTCCCTTTGAATCGCTCGGTATCGTTTCACGCGCGTTGGTCCGGTTAACGATCACGCGCGACTTTCGACAGTAAGCGAGCATCGTTATCCACTTTGACCCGCGATAGCCGGTTTACACGTCCGATCGTATAATATGCAACGAGCTTGCATGCGTGCGCACTCGCGCGCGGTCGTAATCGAAGTTTATAAACCCGCCTCGTTATTAATCGCGCCCGATATTAATCCACGCACACTCCCTCCCTCTCTCTCTCTCTCTCTCTCTCTCTCTCTCTCTCTCTCTCTCTCTCTCTCGCACTCGCGCACGCGTGCGTGCGTACGCACACGCACGCAGTGCGTTAGTCCTGTCGGCTCGCCGGCGAATCGCCAATCCGCCTCTTTCACCCCCGCGACCGAACCAAGCTCGTCGGCTCTCTTCGCTTCGCCGCTCTATCTGTTATTCCGTCACTTATCTAATCGGCCTCGCGACATGCGCGTTCATATTCTAACTTCCGAAGAAATATATGCTCGAGTGACGTCAGACGTAGATTTTAATCCGAGCGCTAAACAGCTCCTCTGTAGCGCCGCGGCCATAGTTTCACTGTCGTCACGTCGATACGAGGCGATGTTACGTGTTGTTATTATGCTGTGCTATGCTATTATCGTTCGGTGAAACAAATATAGTGTTAGGTACGACAGTGAAGCATGCATAGGTAATACGCGATAAGGTAGTACGTGTTCGTTATGTGCTTAGGAGATATTAGTTTACAGCGAGGAGCGCATGACGCGGTGCGTCAACGAGCGATTAATATCTCGATGATTCTGCGAGGATTTTATGCGTAGCCAGTCCTGAACGCATCCTCACGAGAGAGACGTCTCCTCGCTTTTCCGTGTTCCTCTCTTTTTCCCTCTTCGTTCGCCACTCGCTTCGAGCCGCAGCCGGAGGGCGCAGCACGGCTCAGCCGTTCGTTCGTTAATTGTCACGAAATTATTAAGGGTGCGCGGAGGGTACCCGCGGCCGCGGGGCGAGTCACGGCATTGCCGCGAGGGGGCACGTCGTGACGGAATTCATCCTCGCGCATCCTCGCGCACGAGTTCCTCGTCCCGTCCTTCCTTTCCTTCTCTACTCCGTCTAGTTAGACGACACACACACCACGCACACACACACACACACACACACACACACTCAGCACTCACGGGGTCTCCCTCCTTCTCGGACCCTCCTCCTAGAACGTACCCGGTTCTATTTGTCTCTGTCACCAGTAAATGGCCTTTGCCGGGCACCACGACGAGTCTTCAAGGTATCTCTTCCCCTTTCTCGCTCATTCTCTCGCTTTCTTCGTCTCTCTTCCGGTCCCTCTGACTCCGCAGTTTCTCAGAGTCTCCGTTTTCTCTCTTCGTCTCCTTCTCTCCGGACCTCTCGAAGCTCTCCCTTTCCCCGTCATTTCTCCCTTCGGCTTCGGGACCGACAAAAATCGGTAACATCGGTCCGGTTGACGTCATCGGGACGACTCCTGCTTCCATTTCTCATCAGTTGCGCGATACAGCCTCGTTTAACCGCGTCTCTCCCCCTGCTTACTTCCTCACTCTTTTTTTTTTTTTTTTTTCTTTTTCATCGACCGCGGTCCGCGATCGAGCGCGCCTTATATTGCCAACCATTGAGCGCGCTCTAAGCTTTTTAAGCTATCCGAATAAGACGGTAACGCAAGAAAAAGATCACAGTACAATACGGCTGAAGAATGGGAATGCGAATTTTGCGGATACGCGTTGGAGAGAGAGTTAGGTTACGAGGTATTGTTTCTTAAGCGACGAAAGCGCGAACACGCGCGAGATACACTCTGCGCTTAAGGCTTAAGCAGCTGATACTGGCGGCTTGCCAACTAGCGTGAATGTCACGTGCCTGTTATTTGCCAGCATTGCTCCATTCAACGTCGTGCGGCAGATATCAGCAGAAAAATCCGGCCGGGCTGGCCTGATATATCTCATCGGATATCACAGTGAACTCTGACCCTTCGTACAAGAAACATCCGCGAACAATGGCTCGGGAACTGAGCGATATTTTTATGCAATACCCTTCCTTCTCGTCTGTTACTTGCCGTTCGCTTCTGCGAACATGCTCGATCGAGCAGAAGTTGTCTCCCGGAGCCGGAACTCTCTCTCTCTCTCTCTCTCTCTCTCTCTCTCTCTCTCTCTCTCTCTCTCTGTTGGCTTTATTCTGACTGTGGTCGTCGTGTGCGTCGTGTATGTGTATGTGTGTTTAAAGTGCATGCCAATCATTAAATAATATCCGCCGATGTTTTATTTCCCACTGAGAGATCGGCAGGACGAACGGCAGGATCTCTCGCTTCCTGCCTTGCTGCGTCGCTCGCGGCTAATCACTCCACGCGGTTGAGAGTTCAATTCTCCGGCAGTTGAGCGGCTCTCTCTCGCGCGGAGCGTGGTCTCGCGAGTCCCATAAAGTAACCGCGTCAGTTTTTGTTTCCGCGGGACACGCGACCCAACCAACGCGGGCAAACCCGTTCGAGGAGATCGATGACTGGCCGCGGTTAAATAAAGAGCAAATTCAGACAGAGTGTCTTCGCGTTGCGTTCGCGTGCGAGCGCGTGCCCCTTCTCGTTTACTCGCAGGTCGTCATCACCGGGCGACGCTTAAGCGCCACCTCGTCGCTTAGTCGCGCCGCAGAAGTCATTAGACGCGAGTAATAAAAATCCGAAGACGGTGCTATCGCGGATGCGCTACCGGGTGGGCTCTTACTTCTCATTAACTCGGACTCGCGGTACCTCACGCGCGTTCTCCTGCGTTTTTTCCCGTCCGACCTGATTTCTCCTGCAAGCGATCACTCGATACGCGCGATCCCGGTTTCCGCGAGCCCGGCGATACATCACCTCGTTACCTTATGGATCGTACTACCTCGTTAACTGACGGAACGAATGATCTTACGTTTGCAACGCGTGCCCGTACAAATAGCCGCGCGCGGGATTTATGCTCGCGCGGGATTCATAACAGCCGGCGATGTCTCGGAGTCGTCGTTGCGCTCCTCGGGCTCCGCTCGCTCATGCTACCTAAGCTTGTCTGCTTTCGTTGTTTTATTTAGTCTCGCTCGCTCTGCTGTTGTTGAAACTCGCGGTACATTGTTTTGGCAAGACGGAGCGCGTGCGTTGAGATCGCGCGTTGTCTCGCGATCATTCCATCGTAGTTTTCTTTCAACGATGTGCCATGTCAAACTCCATACTTGGACGCACTCATCGCATACCGCCGCTAGTTCCTTCTCTCTCTCTCTCTCTCTCTCTCTCTCTCTCTCACACTATCTCTGCCTCTCTCGCGCACTCATCCTTCGGCGAATTGTTGGTAATGCGAAGTAACAACTAGTGGATAACGGGAACCGCTCGGTAAGCAGCCGTCGGCGCGTACTGCACGCTGAGATATATGCCGATAAATATCTGGCATGTGTAACGCGCATGTAATAAGGAGACAATAAAAAATATTCCACACCGTTATTTCGAACAGTAAATATATATATGCTGATATATATATATATATATATATAAAAGAGAAATATATAATAGAGATATAAAACGTCTCGTATCACATTAATAACGTGATAGGAACATTTGGATTGCTTCCGTTAGACATAATTTTCTTTCTCTCTCCTCCTCTCTCTCTCCTCTCTCTCTCTCTCCTCTCTCTCTCACTCTCTCTCTCTCTCTCTCTCTCTCTCTCTCTCTCTCTCTCTCTTCTCTCTCTCTCTCTCTCCTCTCTCCTCTCTCTCTCTCTCTCTCTCTCTCTCTCTCTCCTCTCTCTCTCTCTCTTCTCTCTCTCTCTCTCTCTCTCTCTCTCTCTCTCTCTCTCTCTCTCTCTCTCTCTCTCTCTCTCTCTCTCTCTCTCTCTCTCTCTCTCTCTCTCCTCTCTCTCTCTCTCTCTCTCTCCTCTCTCCTCTTCTCTCTCTTCTCTCTCTCCTCTCTCTCCCTTCTCTCTCTCTCTCTCGTCTCTCTTCTCTCTCTCTCTCTCTCCTCTCCTCTCTCTCTCTCTCTCTCTCTCTCTCTCTCTCTCTCTCTCTCTCTCTCGAAGCAATATTCTTCATGCTCAATTCTGTCCTCTTTCTCTTAGAGGGTGTGAGCCGACGCTGTGCCGAGGCCAGCTCGCCGGGGGGGCTGCCTCCGTAGCTCGACGAGTGGCGAGTGTTATCGTGAGTGCACGCGGGTTGCGAGCGCGCGGCGGGGCGCCGGATTGTTACTCGATACCCGCATGCAAACGGCGGATCGTCGCTGTTGTCGTCCTCGTGAGGAGAGTTGTTTTTCCGGTAGCCGCCGCGCGATGCGCCGCGGCGATCGCCGCTGTCCTTACCCTCCTTCTCTCTCTCTCTCTTCATCTCTCGCCTCTCTCACCCGCTCCCCCGCGCCCTCCTTCTTTTAATGTAATTCAGCGTACAGAGGTCCCGGCCGCGTCAGCCTGGGCGTTTTTCGGCAGATTTATCGCGCAATTTTCGCGCGGACCTGGTTCGCTTTCGTTTATTTCAATGTAAGAACGCCCGCGTGCGATAAGCGGCAGTCGGCAAGTGATGTGGATTAGACTCGATCATGTTATAATGAAACGAGAAGTCGAGTTTTATCGGGTCGGGTGCAGCTTTTGTGAGTGGAGGCCGCTGCGTGCTTTAATGCGGTTTTGATTTAGATACGAAGTGAGCTCGAGAGAGTCAGGCCGGTGCGCGGGCTACGCAGGGATCGTATGCGACGACGAGCGGTGGCACTTCGTAGTTGATACGCTGTCTAGAGTGTCGCGTATGTCGCACGAGGAGAGAGACGAGTTGGAGATTGTGTGCGAGTCACAGTGTTGTGTCGCCTCTCGATGCTCTCTTCGGCATGCGCGATGCACATGTGTCGAGTTATCTGCAGAGAGAGATAAGAATTGCGGACGCGGTAGAAGCTAAGATTTGTGTGGCGATCTCATTACGGTCCAAGACTCGAGCTCTTACTGCGGTTACGTGAAGTGTCTGTGCATGGGGCGCTCAAGGGGGTCACGGGAGAGAAGCGGTGCGGTAGGGAGTGGA
Source organism: Harpegnathos saltator (assembly GCF_003227715.2). Classification (NCBI taxonomy): domain Eukaryota; kingdom Metazoa; phylum Arthropoda; class Insecta; order Hymenoptera; family Formicidae; genus Harpegnathos; species Harpegnathos saltator. The sequence goes on from NW_020229935.1 coordinate 725,063, forward strand.
GGTATCGAAGAACACTTGAAGTTTAAGCTACTCGGTGCGGGTCGGTATGTATGACGCAGACGAGGGAGGACGTGGCGGTTGGAGAGGAGGAGTGACGATTCGGGGAAAGGGATGGCGCGGGGAGGGAGATGAGGAGAGCAAAGTAGACGCCGTAGACCGTGAATTGAGAAACCGAGCCGGTGCTGTGCCTCGTGAGGCGGAGGTCGAATGGCAATACTTTGTGAGATTATGTTCTGGAATATAAAGGGGACAGTGGTATTCGCGTTACGACGCAGTCGGTATGTCGGCTGCTCCTCGCCTCTTCTTCCTGTGGCTCGCAGTCTCTATTAACTTTCGTTCACTCTCTCTCTTCTCATTCTCTAGGTTCTCTGGTTCGCTCTTCTACAGGATTCACCTCTCTGTGTACGATGTCGTTCTTTCAAATGGCCGCCCCTGCAACCGGAGATGATGGCTCAACAAATCACGGTATGATTCACGCTCGGCGGTACTCCGCGACGGGCCCGTTCGGGCCGGGGGGTGAGGGGGTTACACAGAGCCGTAGTAGGGAAGTCCTCGTACGACAGGTGATGTCGACGAGAACGACGCGCGACGTATCGGTTTCGGTTTTTGTAGGGGTGAACTTAGGCGGTTGGTACCTCCCCCCCCCCCTTATTCTCGTCGTTAAACGCCGACTCTTTCGCCTCTTTCGGAGTGGCATCACCTACACCCATCTGTTAGTCTTTTAATTAAACGAGAGATGAAGATCAGCGTTAAAACAGGCGCGGCTTCTTCGCTTTTCTTGACCCTTGCGTCTTTCTTTTACCGCTCAGAGAAAGCAGCAGGCGCTTAGCTTCACGGCCTTTCGCGGATCACTCGAAGGATCTAACGAAGGAAACTCGCTGGGCGACTGACCGAAAGATTTCGGCTGTTCGATACCGAGTAATTGACGCAACGACGCATCCTCTTTCCAATTTCACAACCCCGAGGGTGCGTGTTATGTACAGCGTAGGTGAGAGTGTAAGTAAGCGGATAAACGTCGAAGGTCCTGTTCGATGTTTGCGACGCCAGATTATTCGTCCGAGCGCGCGACTCCGTTCGCGGCTACCGTCTCGTCCGATGTCCGGACGCTAGGGCGGCACCAACGTTGGTGCGAGAGCTCCGTGGTGCTCACGGGCTTCGACACCCACACCCCGGTGCTCACCAAACACATAAATAAACCAGAGTCCGAGAGAGAGAGGAGAGAGAGAGAGGAGAGAGAGAGAAGAGAGAAACCGCGTTATGTCGCCGAAGTGCTAGCGCGAGCGGAGCGCGTTCTCGGCCTACGAGTGAAATTATTTGAGTATCGACGTGTATGCTATTGCCGCCGCTTCTTCTCTTTTGCCACGGGACATCGAGATTCCGTCGTGGACCGGTCAATGGAGAACTGGTGGTTAAGACTATAATGGATTAAATTCTCGCGGTTCTCCCCTCTCTCTCTCTCTCTTTCTTCTCTCCTCTCTCTCTCTCTCTTTCTTTTCCTTAGGGATTCTGCGGCCAATTCTAACATCGGCTGGGTTTCCCTTCTCTTCCATGACGGTGGAATGCGCAGTTTGGTCTAGTAAACGCTTGAGGTGTGTATTAAATGGCCGCGATTTCGTTCCAAGATCACGCGAGACCGGGCAGCGATGCCGGTTCTATCGAGAACGTTTTTTGCTAATGATTGGGGGGTTAGTGAACGTTGACATTCGCGCGCGAGAAGCGGAGTAGTCGTGATTGGTCAGAGGGTATTAACGTAAATGTTCGGAAGGAGTTGCGTGACGACTGTTGCGCCGCGACGGACGTATATTTGCCGGTGGTTTGCGCGCCCGGGTTTTGGGGCTAGCAAGGCGTAAATTACCTGGAGTCTTTGGAGATCATATCGGAGTTTCCGGTTGCCGGTATGATCAAGACATGTTGAGGGCAGCGGTATTATTAGGTGCGAGATGAAGGAACTGAGGTCGTACGACTGCCGACAGGGTACCAACAAATCAAACGATCGACGGAAATCTGTGTTACAGGGGTGTGTTCCTCTTCCTCTCTCTCCCTTCGTCGACCATTTGTCGAGAAATCTCTCCTTCCGCTCCTGACGCGGGTACGTCAAGTTAAGATTGCGCTACAGTGTAATTGTATAATTTAATTGTAAAGTGCAAGTGGTTGAATTGTAACGAAATGCATCTCGATATCTCTCATAATACGCTACCACTTTGCCAGAAGCGGCTGAGCGGCTATACTCCACAG